>NW_024704742.1:16347437-16947437 GCF_018977255.1 Callorhinchus milii | reverse complement strand
ACTTGGCCTGCATCAGGAAGCAATGGAAAACATAAATGGAGTTTGATGGAATGGAATGACTGATAGGGATAAAATTAAAAGTCACCTTTTATTCTTTGCCAATTTTCTCCATTTCGCTCTTCGGGCTGAGACCCAATTTCAAGGATGCTGCTCACCCTCCAAGTGAGTGAAATGACCGTTCTCCACATGTGAACCTTGATTACCAGAGAGCTATTCGTCCACTTAAGCATTAACAGGACCCTGACTTTATCTGACATCCAAAATCCATGCATTTTCTAGTGGAGGAATTTTGGAGAGTGGATTAGGAGCAAGAAACCTGATTTGATGCCTTCCTGCTGCTAGCCAACTACTGTTTCAGTTGAGATTAGCAGACACAGCACAGACCTCAGGCTTGCTGCTGGCCTGTATAATAATAATAATAATAATAATATATGTGTTACACCAGGAGGTTGGAGGGATAGTCATACTTAATTGTTACTCTGGGCACAAAGCTGTACAGTACTATGATGATTACCATATAATCATAATAATCCTTGCATTTAATATGGCGTCTTATCATGCCTTCAAGACATTTCAAAGCGCTTCACAGAATATACGGTAAGGAGCAGAATGATAATAATATTAATAATGCTTGCATTTGATTTAGTGCCTTTTTAGGAATATTGCAAATGCCCCCTCCCTTAATACTATTAGAAAATTATACGAATAGTCACTGAGAAAACTGATATTGTCTGAGTCCTGGGCGATACTAGTTCACTGGTATCATTTTCATTCTATCGGAAACCTTTTCAAATTGCCAACCATCACTTTATCAACCTTATGGCTAAAATTCCACCTAGTTTTAACCTGCAGCATCAGTTTGTCTTAAAATTTAAGAATTGCAGAATTGTTCAAAATTCTTAAACTTCAGTCTTAATTTGGAAGCTGTTTGTTAACAGGCATTAAAAAGAATTAGCTTCCAAATAAAATATAAAATAATTTTTTTGCAATTCCATTTGATCTTATAAATATTACGATAAAAATGGTCTTGTAAATTCCAACTGGGTATGGTGTCAGGCATTAATCTCTACTGACATCAAGAAGAGAAGAAAATATGACAATTTTGATGATTTTTTGTTCTCCAGTTCCCAAGTGATAAATGAATGGACAAACTCTCCAATATTTAAATGTGAACGCAATAGTTTTCACTGAGATGTCATTGACAGAGTGAATTTCATATTCAACATAAATCATATAAGGACTGTCAACCCATGTAATTGTGTCTTTGATATTGCACACTGATACAAAGAGAAATTGGGAGCAGTAGATTTATCAGCTGTTAAACTATGTGTACATTTTATTACTCTCTCATTTATAATCTCTCTTACAGTATCTTGTGGGGTGGTTTTCATTTCTGCATGGTTTCTAGTGTTGAGATACTGTCAGTTTCACTCTCAAATCAATTTCTGCTCTCGGCACAATGTATGAACTGAGCAGGTCATTCTCCCAGTGATCGGGGCACTTTGACAATCGCTGGGGGAACTGCATAGGAAACAAAATCAAGAGAGATTAATCATTGAGACAGCACCCCATGACTGTGGCAATATAAAGATTTAAATAAGAAAGAAGAAAAAGCAAAGATCCTAAAGGTAAATAATAATAATCTTTGCACGTACAGAGGTTTCACAGCATTTACGTAGTAACTTTGTATTTTGCAGTTGAAGGGTGAAGTACTGCCAGAACTGAAGATATGTTGTTTTTGCAGGAATTACCAATCAAATTGGTAGCTTTATTCAATCAGACTACAATGTCATTGACTCTTTCCTAATTTTTTCAAAAGGTTATAATGGTCTTTTGTGAAGCTACATGTCATTGCATTTGTAACCTTGATCACTGAATGATCATGCACTATTTACCAGAATAAAGATCATATTTATATTTAAAAACATTATCTTAGACAATATGTGACTTTTCCTTTTTGTTGCAATATTTATTGATGAGTGCATTCTACTGCCTCCGCTACACTGGGTCTGGCCTCCTCCTTATCCCCCAAATCCTCCGATCTGTCATCAGCGGCCGTGCTTTCCATGCAACCTAGGTGTCAGGTTCGACTCCCAATTACCCTTCCTCCCTCACATTGGGTCCCTCACCAGCACCGCTTTCTTCCACCTCCGATGCATCCGACTTCAAGATCCTCACTCTTGTTTTCAAATACTTCCACTCCTCTGCACCCCCCTACATCTCTGACCTCCTCTCTCTTCACAACAGTGCCCATTGCCTTCACTACTCTGGGTCTGGCCTCCTCCTTGTACCCCGAATCCTCCACTCCACCATCGGGGGCCGTGCCTTCAACCACTACATCTCGAGGCTCTGGAACTCCCTTCCTCACTCCCTTCACCACGCCCCCTCTCTTCCTACTTTCAAGTCTCTGCTAAAGACCTTTCTTTTCAACCGCGCCTTTGGTCACCTTCCTCCCCCTCCCCCTGGCTCGGCCCTGGGATCTGTTATTGTGAAGCGCTCTGAGACACCATCCGACATTGAGGGCACTCTATAAATCCATGTTGTTGTTGCTATTGTTATAACCATATCTGTGCTGTTGGAGCATGCCAAATCCTGCAACCAACTGTAGTAAGAAAACATCTTTCACCAGCCGATGACATTATTGGTATTATTTCCCCTCCATTATTTATATTTTGTCTCTTTATAGGTTTGAATTATGCCAGGATAAGGTACCATTCCACCATATAGCAAGTGTCAATTTTAGATGTGTTAGTCAACAGTGAGTGGACACCACAGTCAAACCCAAATCTGTTTTCACATCCACTCTGACATACACCTTCTGGCAGGCGTCACTGGAAATCCATCCAAAGACGAACCTCTGGTTAATCTTTTCCTTTCCTAGTGGAGCATCTTAGAGCCCATTTGTGGCAGTGCAACTACTCCCCCATCTGAGGTCAACTCAGGGGAACCTCACTATGAGGGGTGGTCAGAAAAATGGCTACTATGGCCTCAGTTTTACGCACGTTGAGCTGAAGAAAGTTGTCCCTCGTCCAGGACTCAATGTCAGACAGGCAGGCTGTCAGGACATCGGTGGTCATGGAGTTGAGGGTAGAGGAGGAAAGGTAGAGTTGGGTGTCATCCGCATACATGTGGAAGTTAACCCCATGTCTGCGGATGATGTCACCAAGGGGGAGCATATAGAGGGTGAAGAGGAGGGGACCGAGGACAGAGCCCTGAGGAACACCGCACGAGACAGTGCGGGGGGTGGAGGAAAAGCCGTTCGTGGAAACAAAGTGAAGACGGTGGGAGAGGTACGACCTAAACCACTCAAGGACAGAGCCTTGAAGGTTGAGGTGGGAGGACAAGCGATGGAGGAGGATAGCGTGGTCGACCGTATCGAATGCTGCCGATACGTCAAGGAGAACGAGGAGGCAGAGGGAGCCCTGGTCGCAGATGGTCAGGATGTCATTGGTGACCTTGACCAGGGCAGTTTCTGTGCTATGGGCAGCATGGAAACCCGATTGAAGCGGTTCGAATAATGAATGGGTGGAGAGAAAAGAGCGCAGCTGGGAGGCGACAACTCGTTCAAGGACCTTGGACAGGAAGGGGAGGTTGGAGATGGGCCGGTAGCTTGATAGCTGCGACACATCAAGGGAGGGTTTTTTCAAGGTGGGAGTGATGGTGGTAGTTTTTAAGGGAATGGGAACAGAGCCAGAGGAGAGGGACAGGTTGACGATGTCTGTGATATGTGGGGCAAGGAGGTGGAGCTGGGAGACAAGGAGTGGAGTGGGGATGGGGTCAAGGGAGCGGGTGGTGGGTTTCAGGGACAGGATGAGTTTGGTGACAGAGGGTGGGGAAACGGGTATGAAAGTGTATTGGGGCGGATGGGTAGGAGTCGGAGTGTGGGAGGGAAGGGGTAGGGGGTGGGTAGATGTTGGAGGGGAAGTGACCGCGGAGCGGATTCCCTTGATTTCGGATTCAAGGAAATCCAGCATCTCCCCACAGTGAAGGTTGGAGGAGATGACCTGCGCTGGGTGGCGAGGGGGACGGAGGAGTCGGGATGTGGTAGAAAACAGTAGCCTGGAGTTGTTCTTCGCCTCCAGGATTATCCTGGAGTAGAAGGACGACTTGGCTGAGGCTCGGGTGGAGCGGTAGATTTTGAGGAGGTCCAGCCACATTTGTCGGTGGACCGTTAGGCCAGATTTGAAGCAGGTGCGTTCAACGGCCCGCACCTGGCTTTTCAGTGAGCGGAGGTGGGTGGTGAACCAGGGGGAGGAGCGAGAGTAGGAGACAGTACGGGAGGTGATGGGGGCAAGAATGTCGAGTGTGGAGGAGACGGTGTTGTGGAGGAGGGTGAGAGCAGAAGAGGGGTTAATGAGGGTTGAAGTCCAGAGGGAGAGGAGTTCAGAGGACTCCAAGGCCGCAGTTAGGAATTGTGGGGGTAACTTCTTCCAGGGGCGTTAGAAGATGGTGGTGAGTCACTGAGGCCCCGGGTGATCACCAAGTCGAGTGGGTGGCCGTGACTGTGAGTGGGGAAGTTGATGTGGAGGGAAAGGTTGAGCGAGGAGAGCAGGGAAGAGAAGTCCGAGGAGATGGAGCAGGAGGGGTTGAAGTGCAGGTTGAAGTCGCCCAGGATGATGAGGCGATCAGAGCAGAGGTAGAGAGATGTAAGAAGTGTCAAAATATCGGAGATGAAGGTGGGAGAGATTTTAAGGGGCCGGTAGAGGAGGAGGATTTTGAGTGAGAGGAAGGAGGGGTGGGAGAGGGTGAGGTTCTCGAAAGTGGGGAAAGAGCCAGAGGAGTAGGGGGACAGGTCAAGCGGGAGAGATGCAGAGGGGGGAGCGTTTGGGGGTAGAGAGGAGGGAGGAGGGAGGGAGGGGGTGAGGGGGCTCGGGTCAAAGCGGCAGCCATAGTGCGCATGCGGGGACCGGGAACGAGCAGTCAGGTGGATGGCATTATCCCATAGGCTGGGGCTGGAGCAGCCAAACCAACAGGACCATGATGGGCTCTGATGTGAGCCCTGGGGGTGGGTGGGCGCAGAGTTTTTTTTTTTGTTTCGCGCGCACACTCCTGAAAACTAAACTATGAGGTCAGCGGTTCCCCCGCTCCGCCCCCACACCCCACAGCCCTGTGCTCCCCGTGTGGCTGCAGTCCCTGCCGCCTCGTGCTTAAATACCTGGGTAGGTAGGCCCAGGCTCCTCCCCGCGCTGTCCTGCCGCTGCTCCCCGTGTGGGAATCCTTTCTACTCCACATCCATGCCATAACCTGCTCTGCCTTCCCCCACCTCCGTAACATTGCCCGCCTCCGCCATTTTCTCACACCGCAGGTCGCCGAAACCCATTTATTACATCAAGGCTTGACTATGCAAACAACTTGCTTGTCAGCCTCCCCAACTAATCCCTCCATAAACTTCAGATAATCCAGAACTCTGCAGCCCATGTCCTCCTTAGCACCAGGCTCCATGACCCTGTTCTCGCCGGACTCCACTGGCTTCCCATCACTCAGAGAATACAGTTCAAGATCCTGGTCCTCACCTTCAAAGCCCTCCATGGTCTTGCTCCCCCCTACCTCTGTGACCTCCTAACCTCCTACCATCTTTCCTGCTCCCTCCGCTCAGCGGGCTCCAGCCTGCTTCACGTCCATTGCCTTGCCCGCCCCACCATTGGGTGGGCGAACCTTCTGTCACTCTGCCCCCACCCTTTGGAACTCCATCCCACAATCCCTCCACCTCACTCCCCCCCTTGCTTCGTTCAAGATCCATCTCAAGACCCTCCTCTTCGACCGTGCTTTCGATCACCCTACATCCCCCCCTGCCCTCCACTCTCCCCAATCCCGACCCCCTGGCTTGGGTCCGAAACTCTGACTGTCCAGGGTCTTGGGACGTCCTCGCAATGTGAAAGACGCTGTACAAATGTGATTTTGTTGTTGTTGATTCACTTTTCCTTCATGTAGATGTCAAGTTTCCTCTTACATTAGAATACATTAGAATATACAGCACAGAAACAGGCCATTCGGCCCAACTGGTCTATGTCGGTGTTTATGCTCTACATGAGCCTCCTCCGGCCCTTCCTCAACTAAGCCTTCAAGCATAACCTTCTATTCCATTCTCTCTCATGTATATATCTAGCTTCCCATTAAATACATCTATGCTAATCTTAATTCAGGAATCCTGTTTAAAATTGCAAAGGCATCAATTGCAAATTCAGTCCTTTAATAATATTAGAAACAACAATGTACATTTATATAGCAATATAGCACATTTCTCATCAGAAGTCTCAAAGCACTTCACAAAACTGAGCTGGAGTGGGATGCATAGGTGGGGTGGGTGAAAGGTTGTCAAATGCATGGTTGAAGAAAAGGTTTTAATTGAGTTTTGAAGACAAGAAAAAAGAGGGCAAGATGGAGGGATTCTGTATAGAGTTTCAGAGAGGAGTGGCAGAATGGTTGAAAGATTATCCACTGATGGTGGGCAAGCAAGTGGGAGACATAAAGCAGCTTGATGTTTGCTGAGAGGAAGGTACAGCCAGGGGTGTCTATTCATAGGGGATTGCTGAGATTCGGTGGGGCGAGGATTTGAAAGGTAGAACAAAAAGCAGTGATAGGCTCATGGAGGCTTGTGTGGGAGAGGACAAAGGCTTCAAGGTTCTGAATGGTCTGCAGTTTAGGGAGGAACTGGGAATCTAGCAAACAGAATGTTAGAATAGTTGAGCCGAGAGGTGATAAAATGCATGGTGTAGGTCTCAGCAGCCTGAGTGGAGAGACAATGGTGAAGGGAGGCAATGCTGTGAAGATGAGGGAAAGCAGAGCTCGTGAGAGCCTAGATGTAAGGTTAGATTGAATGAGTATCAGTGCAAATCGATGCAGTCAGGGACTGAGATGAGAAGGTTGAGGGCCTCAGTCTCGTTGGCATTGAACTATAAAAAGTTAGAACTCATCTAGGACTTGATGTCTGACAGGCAGAACAGCAGTGGTCCTGGAATCAAGTCTAGAAGCAGAGACATATGTTTGGGTGTTATCTGTGTATATGTGGAAATGAACCCCATGTCTACAGTCACCAAAAGAGATCATAGAGGAAAAGACCGTGGATAGAGCCACGTGTTATTGTGCGGGGACAGGAGGAGAAGCCATGGAAAGAGACAAAGTGAAAATGCTGATATGTAAGAATTAAAACTGGAAAGTAAGGAATCACAGTGCTTTAATTAGCCTGAAGCCACCACACCAACTTTCCTAGTTATTTCACTCGTCTCCACACAGTGCAAGATAATCACATTTGCCTTCATTTATTCTGAGCAAGTACTCTGCAGCATTCAGGCCCATAGATACCAGGCAGTTATATTGAGAAAGCTGTTCCTTGATCAATGATTGACACAAACAATTACACTCATTTAGGAAGCCCTTAATTTTCTCTGGACTAAAAAAAACGCAGGACTATATTTAACTGGAACATTCAGTTACTGAAAAAAAATCACATTTTAAAAAAAAAATCCTTTGCCATTTTGTTCCACCAATAGTCTCTCCTCCCTTTCCATAAGACCATAAGACGTAAGGGCACGAGTAGGCCATTCAGCCCCTTAGGCCTACCCCGCCATTTAGTAAGATCATGGCTGATCTTCTAACCTAATTCCATTTACCTGCCCTATCCCCATAGCCCTTAATCCCTCTATTCTTTAGAAATCTATCACCTCAGTCTTGAATATGTTCAAGGACTGAGCATCCACAGCATTCTGGGGTAGAGAATTCCACAAATTCACTGCCCTCTGAGTGATGAAATGTTTCCTCAACTCAGTTCGAAAAGGCTGACCCTTAATCTTGAGACTATGACCCCTAGTTTTAGATTCTCCAACCAGGGGAAACAGTCTCACGGCATCTACCCTGTCAAGACCCTTAAGAATCTTATAGGTTTCTATAAGATCACTTCTAATTCTTCTATATTCTAGAGAATATAGGCCTAGTTTACTCAACCTATCCTCATAGGTCAACTCCCTCATCCCAGGAACCAACTTAATGAATCTGCGCTGCACCCCCTCTAAGGCGAGTATGTCCTTTCTTAAATAAGGAGACCAAAACTGCACACAATATTCTAGGTACGGTCTCACCAAGGCCTTATACAACTGCAGCAAGACTTCCATACTCTTGTACTCTAACCCTTTTGCAACGAATGCCAACATGGTATTAGCCTTCCTCGTTGCTTGCTGTACCTGTCTGCTATATTTTGTGACTCGTGTATAAGGACATCCAAATATCTTTGAATACGAAGACTACCTAGTCTCTCCGCCTCTAGAAAATAATTTGTTTTTCTATTTTTACTTCCTAGGTGAATAACTTCACACTTCCCCATGTTATACTCATCAGTCACCTTCTTGCCCACTCACCTAGCCTGTCTATTTCCCCTTGCATTCTTCGTGTGTCATCTTCACAGCTTACTCCCCCACCTATCTTTGTATCGTCTGCGAATTTAAATATGTTAAGTTCTATTTAGTTATCTAAATCATCGATATAGATTGTATATAGACTTTCCTCATGTGAAGGTCTCAGTTTCATCTCCTGAGCTCATAGGTGCCAATTGCTGTCAAATACAATTGACCAAATTGTGGGACCAGTTAGTCAGTGGCAGCTGGGCTTCATCCAATCCTCAGGCACCATCCACATATGCTCAGAAGGGTCACTAGATTGAGACCTCCTCTTAATCTATGGCTATAAGACGAATTGCAGTGCATCTGTTACTATCCTGATTGAGATAACCGAAGCCAATAGAGACTCAGGAATGAACCTGAGAACTTCCATACTGAATAAACTCAGTGAAGCATTGGGGAGCGCCACTATTCATTTACTTTTGGACCAGATGGGATTCTTTTCCTGATTTGAAACAAGTGACAAACCATGACCCACAGTTCAGTGCAATATATTACTGTGTGCAGATAAAACATAATGCCAGCTCTCACAATGGCACTTAAGAAAAAGAAAGGCAAAACCCTCCCTTGATGCGTCACAACTATCAAGCTACCAGCCCATCTCCAACCTACCCTTCCTGTCCAACGTGCTTGAAAGAGTTGTTGCCTCCCAGCTACGCTCTTTCCTCTCCATCCATTCATTATTCGAACCCCTTCAGTCGGGTTTTCGTGCTGCCCATAGCACAGAAACTGCCCTGGTCAAGATCACCAATGACATCCTGACCATCTGCAACCAGGGCTTCCTCTGCCTCCTCATCCTCCTCGACCTATTGGCAGCATTCGATATGGTCGACCACGCTATCCTCCTCCATCGCTTGTCCTCCCACCTCAACCTTCAAGGCCCTGTCCTTGAATGGTTAGGTCGTACCTCTCCCACCGTCTTCACTTTCTTTCCACGAACGGCTTTTCCTCCAGTCCCCGCACTGTCTCGTGCGGTGTCCCTCAGGGCTCTGTCCTCGGTCCCCTCTCTTCACCCTCTATATGCTCCCCCTTGGTGACATCATCCGCAGACATTGGGTTAACTTCCACATGTATGCGGATGACACCCTACTTTACCTTTCCTCCTCTACTCTCAACTCCAAGACCACCAATGTCCTGACAGCCTGCCTGTCTGACATTGAGTCCTGGACGAGAGACAACTTTCTTCAGCTCAACGTGCGTAAAACTGAGGCCCGCCTGATTGGCTCGCATCAGCGCCTCCGCACCTCTGGCGCTGACAGCATCAGAATCCAAGGCTGCGCTCTCCACCTCTCAAAGCCAGTCAGGAACCTCGGTGTTCTGTTCGACCCTGAGCTGTCCTTTCTCCCTCATATCCGCGCCACACCTGGCACCGCCTTCCATCACCTCCGGAACATCGCCAGACTACGGCACTACCTCACCCCTCACGCTGCTGAAACTCTGGTCCACGCCTTTATCACCTCAAGGCTGGACTATGGGAACTCTCTCCTCGCCGGCCTTCCCGGCACCTCCCTCCACAAGCTGCAGGTCATTCAGAACTCTGCAGCTCGTGTACTGTCCCGCACCAGGCTTCGGGATTTCATCACTCCCACCCTCGCTCGCCTCCACTGGCTTCCCATCCCCCAGAGGATCGAATTCAAGATCCTCATCCTCACCTACAAGGCCATTCACGGCCTTGCTCCCTCCTACCTCTCCGACCTACTATCCCCCTACTTATCTGCCTGTACCCTCCATTCCTCTTGCTCCAGTCTGCTCCACATCCCCCGCCCCAACCGCCCTACCATCGGTGGCCGGGCCTTCAGCCCCTCAGCCCCTAGGTTCTGGAACTCTATCCCCCAGTGCCTTCGCCTTGCTTCCTCCCTTTCCTCCTTCAAGGCTGGTCCCAAGACCTTTTTCTTTGACCGTGCCTTCAGCTCCCCTCTCGACTCTCTACCCCCTCCTCGCTCCCTTCCTTCCCTCCCCTCACCCTGACCATTTCCCCCCTGCTTGGTTCCTGTCCCAACTGTACAGCGCCTTGGGACGTCCTCCCGACGTGAAAGGCACTCTATAAATGGAATCTTGTTGTTGTTGTTGTGTTGTTCCCATATTAGAATTTGACTGAAGAGTTCGCCCACAAAATATACAGTTATTGCACTTTACAATATATCCTGTGAAGCACTTTGGCATGTTCTCACAATGTGAAAGGCCCTATTGCAAATGTATGGCTCATTATTATCATAGAATTTAATTTAATTATAAAGTAACACTCCCCATTGCTTCATTTGGCCACAATCCACTTCATACGATGAGTTGCTTTCTAAAGTGAAGTGCACTCTTACGATGGAGGTAAATGTGGCAGATAATTTGTAGCAGCAATATAGCACAAACAGCCATCATTTCATCCATTGGGGGTACTCTGTTCTTTTCAGAAACAGTGCCATGGGATCTTTAATATTCACCTACACACCAGGTAGTCAGAACCTCGCAGTGATGTTTTTTTTTACAAGAAATACTGTTTTCATATCTATTAGCATATAAATCAGCCACTTTTGTTGGAAATTGGTTGTTTGAATTACACTGTGGAATTAATTAGTCTGGCGTATCAAAAGGATTTGTCAGAAAATTGCTCCTGGGTCCAAACCGCAGAGATCTGATTCTCTCTGCTGTCTCCACTGTGTGTCTGCAACTTATTCATTTTGTGACATGATTATAACTCCTTTATTCTTAACTCAGCTGACTTTGTGACTGGGGTAAAACAGTTTATTTCGTGCTAAATCCTATCTTAAAACTGGCTGTGATTTAAAAAAAAAGTAGTTTCCAATTATTTTTCTCCCCATTGACACATGCCTCTCTGCTCCTGTTCAGGTCAGCTGTTGGTGAGGTGTAGTTCCATGGATGCTGGTTGTTCTCCAGTCAGTACCCCACCCTATCGTCAATTTCTCATGTGTGAGCTTTGACAGTGAGAATGGAGGACATCTCGACCGATGTTGACCTCTTCCCACCCAACTACTACACATGTGCACAACCAGTTGAGGGTACTGTGGAGGCACCAGATTTTTTTGGGTGTGCCAGGCGCCTGACACATGTGGAAACCCATCACCATGCTTAAGAGTATTCAAATCAAGCTGAGAATTCCATGCATCCCACCTATACATGGAAATCCCAAAGATAGATTGTTGGAATGGAATGCGCACTCCCTCCCAGGAGGGATGCATCCTGCTTACCTAATTCTGGAAAGTATTAGGCACTGGTTGATGAGAGCCAAGGCTTGGCACCCTAAAGTGTGCATGGGGTATTACTGGAGTCTAACCAACTAAAACCGCATAGCTTGCCATTGATATTGCTTTCTGGCAAGATTTCCTGCTGCTTTTCCAGCTAGGACCACCCTTCCCGTTACTATGGCTAGTTTTCTCTTCCCTAACTCTGGGAGGCTGAAACCAACTTAAACTCTCCATCCAGCTCCAGCTAAGACCAACAAATGTAGAACAGACTGGGATTTGAACCAACAAGATCCTGGTCCATAAGCTGCAGCTCTATTCATTGTACCATCAAGGCTCTTTCTCTCTATTTTCTAGGAACATATGATTAATTTGCTAAAGAGACAAGGCATCGGGTTTGTGAAATGCTGACAGAGATCCTGAGGGAAACAATCAAGACTAGGTCTCTGACAGACTGAACCAAAGCCAATGTGGTTCCCAGTCAAAAAAGTTAAGAGCCTTAATTCTCAGAACAATGGGGTTAAATTTGTGGTGTTCCGTAGTTCCTTAATTTTGTTCAGGAATGCTTTAAGAAACTCCAGCAAGTGGTGATTCACATCAAGTGGTTTAGGCATCTCAGAGTCCCTGACATGTCATTTTGTTACCCTGAGGTTGGCGAATAGAAGGAAATGTTTCACACAAAAGAGAAACACAAGCTTCTCAGAAGTTACTTTGTTAACGGAAAAGATATGAGAATTTCATTTGAGGTCAGAGGAAAAAGCTTTCTCTGAGAAAATGTAGTTATGGTTACCACCCATCTTTTATCTTCACTCACAAAATATACAGTCAATTCACTTTACAGTATATTGTGTGAAGCACCTTGAGAAGTCTTGAAGACATGATAAGATGCTATATCAAATACAAGGATTATCAATATTATTACTTTGCTCAGCGTCCAACCTCATCACTGTGTAACTCTCAGAGATGCTATCCTGCGTGAACGGCACCCTATAAATGCTTTTTTATTGTTTTTTTTTAGGTAAATGTGCCACTTCCCTTATTTGGTTAGTTTAGGTTGATGATATGCTTCTGACCCATTAGATTTCTAAGAAATTATTAATAATAATTCTTGCATTTGATAAAGCGCCTTACCATGCGGTTGAGACGTCTCAAAGCGCTTCACAGAATATGTTGTAAAATGGATCGATGGTGTATTTTGTAGGTGAAATGCAGCAGCAATTGCACACAGCTGTGTCCCACTAACAGTCGTGGATTGAGTGACCACATTTTTTTTGGAGCGATTATTATTTCCGGAAAGCGATTCCATCAATCGACTAAGAATCAGGTTCCTACTTACTGCTAGGTAAACAGAGGTGTGTGGAGTAAGGAAACTTGCCTAGGGTTTTTACCTTGCCTGGGAATCAAACCCGTGTCCTCTTGCTTTCGAGGTGACTCGCCCTAACCACTAATACACCTAGACTGAAAGACCAACAGAATGCTGATCTTGTAGCTTGTGAACTTTATTGGGGAAAAAAGTTCTAAAGCTGTCTTTATCCCCCTCCATTCCCCCCAAATGTTCTGTTGGGTTTAAGACAGTGACACTTGCTGGAGTATGTTCTGTGATCATCGGTAACTTGGCTGATTCCTCACCCAAGTGGTCATTCATCATATTTCCACCTCAAAATTATAATACAGGGAAGTTCTATTATAAGGTTGTTGGGGTTGGGGGGGGGTGGTCCAATGTTTCTGCAGCTGTATTATAGGTGAAACATAAAATATGACCAACTATTGGATCTTCAGGTTGCTATTAACATAATTTCCTTCAGGAAGTGACATTATATGCAACACAAGGAAGTGATGTCAATGATAACTTGATGACCTGGACCAAGGACACTTTTTAGTGAGCGAAGTCAGTTGGTCAGTGCCAGAAACCAAATATTACATGCTTTCAGTTAGCACAATTCATAGGAGACCTGTGCTGTAAGCAAGGCCATGCCATATCCTGTAGTTGTGGAGTCCTGTTGCTCAATTCACCGGTGGGGCAAAATGTTGGGCAAGTTTCCTTACTCCACACGCCTCTGTTTACTAAGCAGTATGTAAGAACCCAGTTGTTAGTTGATTGGTGTATTGCCTTTTCGGGGGTAATTATTCCTTCAATAGAAGTAAATAGGTCACTTCAATCCACGACTGTTTGTGGGACACTGCTGTACGCAATTAGCTGCCGCATTTTGCCCACAAAATATACAGTTAATTCACTTTACAGTATATTCTGTGAAGCGCTTTGAGATGTATCGAAGATGTGATAAGGCGCTATATCAAATGCAAAGATTATTATTCTTATTATATCGGAGGAAGTTACAACAGGATTCCTTTGAATTCCAAATAGTGCCTATAATGTTCAAATATCGCAAAACTCTTTACAAGAATTACTATTAAGTGTAATATCTCTGTTTGTAGGTGAAGATGATAATCCATATGCACCCAGCCCTATGAATGGCCACAAAATTAATGGTCACTTTATCAGGAGGATTTTTGGTTATTGAGTGTTGATATATTATTCAGCCACATGAGGGCCCCAGGTTCCTGTTCAATCCTGTCCTCACATGCAAGTTCCAGTAGGGGTCATAAAATGACAGTCAGAAGCCTGAAATTCCACCTGGAACAATTAAGACTGGAATTTGGGGCCTCAGGAGCAGGGAAAAGCTTGGCTGATGGCAGGAATATATAGAAGGGCATGAATGGGTTTGGCATTACAGCAACACGATCTTTACCATCCCTAGTCCAGGGGTCATTTGGTTGGTTGCAATGAGTTTGGCTGAGTTGATAACACTCTTTCCTCTGGCTCCACAGACAAAAAAAAGCTACAAGCACTTTAAGACTTCCTCACTAACCTCTGATCATAACACAGTGATACAACTAGGGAGCTTGTTCTCCGCTAGTTGATAAATATATTGTTTTCTTGCAGTGTTTGCTTCCTGTAGTATTTGTGGACTAAGATCCCATTATAAATGTACACTGTCAAAGGTCATATCAACATTTCCTCACCTCCATCTGTGACCTCTCTCTCAAGCTCACTGAATCATTGAGCAATCTTAGAATCTGGTTCGATCCTCAGTTGTCCTTCCTACCTTACATTCACCCTGATTAAAACAGCTTTCCTTCACCTCCATCACATTGCCTATATCTGCCCCTACCTCACACCAATGCCAAATAATAATTCTGAATCACCAACAAGGTTTTGCATATGAAATATACTGTCAATTAACTTTACAGTATATTCTGTGAAGCGCTTTGAGACATCTGGAAGACGTGATTAAGGCACTATATCAAATGCAAGGATTATTATTATTAAGGTTGATAAATTGGTCACCAAGCAAAATATTGACTCCCTAGAATTAGAATCCTTTCTCATTCTCAAAATGTAGCAGTATAGGACAGCCTGTGGATACAGTCCACAGCAAATAATTATATTATATGGGTACTACATTTATATAATTATATTATATGGGTACTATAATTATATAATTATATATTATGTGGGTACTATAATTATAAATGGTTTGAGATCCATTATTGTCAGGTAGTTTCTTTAAAACGCAAGATATGTTTACTCCAGCCTCAGATTTCTATTATTAAAACGTTGGTTAAATCAGTGGTTGTTCTGACAAGCCGACAAAATAACATGCAAGATGAATAAGTGATGTTGACACATTTGTGTTGCAGTTTCTCAGTTCAGCAGGTGAACAATCTATTAGAACAAATAAATTGTCTGAAACAAGCATGGTAATTTCTTACAAGTTCACTGGAATGGAGATTTTAAAACTCATCCAAATTAAACTGCTTTTTACTGCAGGTTAAAATCACTTCTTTTGTCTGTGTCTGACATCCGGCTGTTATGATTGTGGTATTGTTTGTTGGACATTGCTGTGTCTGCATTGGCCTACAATTATGTCCAGTCATTGCACTTTACTGCTGTGAAGCTCTTTGAGACGTCTTCTCACTGTGAAATGTGCTGTATAAAACATATGGATTATTATTATATCAGCTACAAATACTCAGTCACTATGAACTTAAACTGAAGGCATTCTCACCTTTAGAGATGTTATAATAATAATCCTTGTATTTGATATAGCACCTTATCATATCGTTGAGCTGTCTCAAAGAACTTCACAGACTATATTGTAAAGTGGGTGAAACATGTTTAAATTATATATCACTGGGTGGGGGGGATCTGTGGACAACACTTTTGTCCATTAGGAATCAGTAATGAAATCAAGTTGAGTCATCTTTGTAAAATCCTATGATAAGCAGCAGCAAACAATTGAGTTTACAGGGTAAGAAAATAAAATTTACCGCTAGACAAAGTACAGCAATAATCCAGCAATGATTATTGTTGCACACATTATCAATATATGGGTGAGATTTGCTACTTTATAGGCATTCAGTGTGACAAGCTAAATGGAATGTCCAAAATAGTTTGCAACTTGCAGTCTGTGACATTTGCAAATATCGCATTTTCGTCCTTATGGTCAACTTGTGCTAAATTGTGGCCAGTGTTAGAATGCAGAGCTGGGTTGCGACTGCTTGTTCAAGTGCATACAGTTTACAGCCAAAAGAAGTGAAAGATTTTTATAGCCCAACAATGTTAGATGGAGTCAAGCTCATGTCCCAGTGACGAAAGGATAGTGTGCTTACCCTTAACAGACCTTTAGAAGTTTTGAACAGATGTGATTTATTTTCTCTTTTACTTTGTAAACGGCTCTGATTTAGTTTAGTAAATAGTAAACATCTATAAGAAGGATTATTGAAACAATAAAATTGTATTTTGCCAGATCATATAGAAGGAAACATAGCAGTTATACTTGGGTGAAATTGCCATAGCTCATTAACCCACAAATGTCAGTCCTGAAATTGCCCCATCCATTGAACATTCCTAATTACATCCGCAAGGACGATGTACACATCTTCTCTCTTTTCTTTCACCAGCCTTTTAAAGTGTCAGTTTTGAGATGTCTATAACATAGTAATTGGTTATTAATAGGACATGGGAGCACACAGCTTACATATCCTTATGGACCACCAATTTCCTTCTTTTCTCTTTGCATACCTGTTCACAAGAAATTCACTTTCTCATAATTGCTTGAATTATGAACTAAAGGATGATAAAACTGTGCGATGATAAAACTGAGGGTCATGAGATGATTGAAGATAGATATGTGGCAAGTTGTTAAACGAGGTTCAGCAGCACAAACACGACTGTGTCTGTGCTAATGTATTTTCAGGTTCTTTGCCCTTGGCTCCTGACTTTTGACCTCCAAAGCTGGCGCAGAACACCTGCTCAAATGACACCTACTTAGAGCTGCTGTTAATACAGCCGCAAACCTTCAATTTTATAAATACAATATTTAAAAATATAATGAGGTTCTTATTCCAGTATGACAGGAGTTTCATCATCATAACTTTAAGTGAATTTATATAATATTAACCCTGCAAGCCAAAGTCCTAATGGGTAGGGCGGTCCTAACTGTACAGGCAGAAAGAAGCATGTTATAGTGTGCTCTCAATGGCAAGATATGCATTTTTAACCGGTTAAACTCCAACAGTACCCCAATGCATACTCTGAGGTCGCCAAGTCCTAACTCTTGCTGGATTTCTGACACATTCTGACACACCCATCAACATGCTTAAGAGTATACAAACCAATGCATGAGAATTGTCCTGTGTCTGGAATGGAATGTGTATTCTCTCTCTGGAGAGATATAATCTGTTTCCCTAATTCTGGAGAGTACTAGGTGCAGGTTGGCAAGAGCCATGATTTAGGGATTAATAATGTGAACTAGGACATTGCTTGGGGTTAACAAGCTTAAACCACAGAGTTTGCCATTGGTAGCACTGTCTAACAGGCTTCCCAAGTAAGAAGAATGCCTGCCCCAGCGAATGACCCTCCAAGTGCTGCTGTTGAGCCAATCAGGCTGGTCTGCCATCAGCAGGAACCTGGAGTCATGTGGACCTGATTGACTCCTAGAGGAGCTCCTATAAATCAATCGCAGGGCAACATCCTGCCATTTGCAATGGACTGCTGGCAGAATCTTCATGAGCTAAAGACAACACCCCCAGGGGAACTAGAAAAGTAATTGTGTTTGAAACCCAAACATTAGTTGAATGTTAGATATTTAGATCACCTTCACCAGTGTTAGAACAGAATCAGCCTGATATTCCAATTTACTGCAGTCAAAAACCTTCAATCAATATTTTACACTCATGAAGTGAACTGTCTGATCAATTTGCTTCTTTGCTGACTCCAGTCTTATTGATTGTAGTGTACCATGGGCAGAGAATGGAAGCCTTATATTCTTTATATAAAGGTAAGCAATGCAAATGTAATTTTATGCAAAACTGAAATTGCAGATTCACAAAATATTGTTACTTTTTTAACATTAAAATGAATGAATTATTGCATTTGCTCAGCAAAATGGAACCTGTTTTGGAGTGAGTGAGACAAGAACAGAGCAGTGTAAGTGAATGAGCTTCTCTGGAAGAGATCTGTATATAAAATCAATGGCAGAAATGCTGTGCTTGAAACAAAATTGGAGCTCGAAGGAACCAACACACGTTATTATGAGGAAGGAAGTCAGTCTAGCAGTGTACAAATGTGTCTGACTGATTTTCCTATCTCTGTTACAGTAAATCATTAACCTTTCATAGGCTTCATTATTAGAATAAAGTTGCTCCCTTTAATCTTGAAGAAACAGACGCAGCTCATGGATTGTGGAAGCAGATATTGATCCAATATCGTTGATAAACAACAAAAACTAATATCTCCCCCTCCAGGGGGAGGGGTGGGGGGTGGGTTCCAGACAGGGATATACATGAAAAATGTATTATAAGGTTGAATATTCCAATAATTTTAGACAAATGGCACAATCAACATGAATTTCTATTAACCATGAAATTGTTATCTTTTGTGTATCTTTCTCTCAGTGCAGTACAAATGTACCTCAATTACAGAAAGTAAAAAATATTGAAAATGAAGACTGGTCCACCTACTAAATTGATGATTTTTATATTGATAAATAACTAATTCAATGTTACCTTTAAAGTTTACAGTTATCTATGAGCACACATTGATGAATTCACTGAATGTATTGAACAAAGCAGAATTACCAGAGTTATTTTACTTGTAAATCCATAGGCTCAGAATTGGTACTTAATTTTAGCCTGTTTATCGTTCTCGACATTATATGCTGTGATGACAATTTATAATTGTAATTTAAAATTTAAGATCAGACAGAATTGTAAAAATTCTTAAATCCAGTCTTAATTTGGAAGCTCAATTTCTGCAGGTTTTAAACGGCTTTGAAACTAAGACTGGATTGAAGAATTTTCCACAACTGCGTAATCTTACATTTTAAAACAAAATGGTCTACATGCTAAGAAAAGTTGGCACTTTGCATATATGTACTCCACCTGTTTTCATGATGTGAAGTCTAAATTGTGATATTCCTGAATGCATTCTGTTCCTTAATTATTGCTGGTGATAATTGAGGAGCAGTGCAGAAATTTCAGGATATCTCTTTCCAACTTTTTCAGAGAAACAATCACACTTGTTTTTAATGTAACCCATTTTCACCCATTTGTAGTCACTTAGAACAATTCTGTAATTTTAATTTTTTACTTTCAAATTATTTTTAAAGCTAGTATCTGGCAAATAAGTGCAAAGCACTGTGCTTTCCACACATGAATGAAGACTTTAGTGATCCTTGGCTGAGGAATAGAGCTATATTTCAGAGGTGAGCATTGAGATTTGTGAGGTAAAAGAAAAGATTCCTTCCCAATTTAATTTTATGGGGGAAATTTCATTTTATTCTTTTTAATGGCATAGACATGGTGTGTTGAACAGCTTCCTTCTGTACTGAAATTTCAATGTACATGTTATTGAATCAAGTCCTTGGCTAGAATCATTTTCTTCTGATTGTTATACATGAAAGCTTGTGACTTAACTGTGTTTCTGTCTCATCGTGATCCAGGTAACTAGTTCCAAACCCTTGGAATATCTGATCCCTCTGACTTCTCCAGAGTACTCAGTGGTAGTTGTCATTGGCAGCACATTACATAGAAAAAAAAATGTTTTGTTTCTATGATAGTGCAAATGTTAATTTTTCTTGTTTTACCACTATTGCAAAATACAGATTATGTCAGCATAATATAAGTAGAATAACAGAGGAGACAGTCGTTAAATGTTACAGTGTTTTGCTGCTTTGCGCTTGTATTAACCTTATTATCTGAGTAAGAGAGAACATCAGCAGTTTGGGACAAATCCTAAACCTGGAATCGTTCCGAAGAATCATGTGTTTTTTTTAACAAATTGCTTCTGGAGATAGGGGTGGGGGAGGGGAAGGAAGAGTTATGGGGCGTACTTTGGGAAAATAAAACATTCAGCATTTTCTGTGGAACTGCCTTTCATGAAGTGACTGGAATTTCTGACTCAGCAGTGGAGAAGGCATCAGCCGTACAATGCCACCTATCGTTATGAGCCAGGAATCAGTCCCTTTGACCTCTTAAGGACACATGCAGAGATTGTCCATCAGCAATGAAAGCGATAGAAAGAAAATGTTCAGAGGAAGAGAGAATGAAAGCTGGGAGACTTGAAAGATGATGTCAGGGACAGAAGCACAGTCATTTTGTGACCAAAAAAATGTTGCTTAATTGGCTAGGCAATAAGGGAGGAGAATATTTAAGTGAATATCTGTCATCAAATAGCTTGTTAGGATGCCCATAAACATTTCAACAATCCAGTATTAAAGATAAAAGCACATTAGGGACTAGTGCAACCTTTCAAATTCTATCAAGAGCAAAAATGAAGGCTCTATATTTTTAAGTCAAATTATTTTGGAATCTACAGATCTTCAAATGGGAATTGACTGGTTGTTTTTGGAGACAAGAAGTATAAAGGACTCATCATGAAAGCTTCAATTGTCTGCTGCATATAACTGCACGCATTATTTGAAAAGAGTTTCTCCCAGTGTCCGAGAGTTTGCACTCTACTCGGGGGGTGGATACAGTGAGGGTGGTGGTGGGGGGGGTAAAGATGACCAAAGGCATGATCAAAGAGGAAAGTCTTGAGACGGACCTTGAAGGAAATGAGGGAAGGGATGAGGTGAAGGGTACAATTGTTGTTTTGAAACATTGCACATGAAACCATGACCGGAAATCTGGCTATTTGGTCACAATTCTGGGCAAACATCCAGTATTCCATTTGGCAGTAACCAGATAGAATTTTACACGCAACAGAGAGCAGCATCCAAATTTTAAGAAATCTTTGCCACAAATTGTAATAATAATCCTTGCATTTCATATAGCGCTTTTCATGTCTTTTAGACGTTTCAAAGTGCTTCACAGAATATACTGTAAAGTGAATTGACTGTGTATTTGTGGGCGAAACGCGTTGATGATAATGAACGGTGATTATCATTTAACATATAACATTCAGGAGAACTAAAATGTCCAAAAGGACTAATATTAAACCAAATAACTTAAAATAATAATATAATAATAATCCTTGCATTCCATATAGCACTTTTCATGTCAAGAGACCATCTCAAAACACATTACAGAATATACTATAAAGTATAATTACTGTGTATTTTGCTTGCGAATGTTATGACTCACATAGAAACATGAACTATCTCATGAGTTCTATGACCATGGAACAACCAGAATTTACTTGCGGAGTCCAAGGCGTAGCAAGAGAATACAGTGTATTTTTCACTAGGGGTCAGTCAACACAAAAGCATTCAACTCTCTGTAATGTACAATACTCTTTCCTCAGGATACACGCAGGTTACTTTACAGCGTAAATTGTTCCAGTAAGTTTTTAATGGTAGTATACATTTTTATTACGCAAACAAAATAAAATTGTATCATTGAATACTACTCAAATTCACCACTGTGCAGATGAAATTAATATTATTTAGATTTCAGATGAAATTAATATTATTAGAATTTCACATTACTAACTCACAGCAGGTTATATCAGTTAATAACCTGCTGTGAGTTAGTAATCTGAAATCCAAATATCCAAAATTTTGCATGGTCTTAGCCTAAGGCTAAATTGTCTTAACATTTAAAATTATGCAGAAGTGTGGAAATTCTTTGAATTCAGTCTTAAACAGAGACAGCTTTGAATTTAATGCGTTTTCACACCACCAAAAATAACATACATTTATATTCACCTTCACATGTGGTAGAGTCTCGAATGCATCTTATGTTTGTTCTTAAATACAAAACATAGCAGCCTCAAAGGCTAAGATGGAATTTTGGGTCAAAGATGCCTTCTGGTTCGGATAAAAATTGTATTTTGGTGAGCTGATCAGAATCAGGTTATAGAGATGTACATGTAGGACTCTGCCTTGGGGAGATCTGGGTCTAGATTTGCTACATACTTTCTGGAATTTATTATTAGGTAAGCAGGAAGTGTCTATCCAGAGAGAGAGAGTGCACATTCCATTCCAACAATCTATCTCTGGGATTTCCAGGTGTAGTGTGGAATTCTCAGTTTGATTTGGATACTCCGGCTAACCAAAAAAATAGCATTGTAAAGCATCCAGAATTTGGCAAATTGTTGATTTAAGTCTTAATTTTGAAATTAGTCCTGAAAATAACTTACAGAAAGCCGGCTTCAGAGTTAAGAATGTATTTTCCAAATTCTGAATGTTCAAAAATGTTAGAGTAAATCTAGGGTGGGTTCAGGTGGAATTTTCCCCCCAAATGTTTGTTTTAGTGATTAGTCTTAGGAATTTGATTTCAGCTTAATTTGACCCGAGCCTAACTCTGCCATTATCCGCTCTTTCCAAAGAGATCATTGGAGATCAACCAGGAAAGAGGATCTTGGGTGATTTTTTTCTGCTCTATAGTCCATCTAACCGAAGCCTTTATTTGCACACTCTGGCTTAAATCATTTAACATGCAGATCAGAAATTGGGACTTCCCTGGTGTCTATTGTTTAACTTCACACCAAGACTTAGCTGTACCAATGCATATCAAGCAGGGAAGGAGGAGAGGGAGAGGTCAAGAACGCACATGGTATTAAAGGCTTAAGTAAATGCAGGCATTAACCTGCACAGTTTGTGTAGTGTAATAGAAAATAACTATAACTATAATGGAGCAATGGAGATTCAAGCTCACCAGAGGGGATACAGTGGCACTATGTCAAACCTTTGTATGAAGTCCTGAAGCAACTCTCCAATCATTAGAGCAAGACCAGTGACAGCGAAGGGCACCATTGAACCTCAATTGCTTCCACATTTTAACCTTCCAGACATTCATGTGAGAGTCAGGCAATTGTTTCACCAAAAAAAGTCTCAAAAGGTACCACATCAACATTTAAATTAAATTGGATGAGTATTTCAAGAGGATTGATATCAAAACAGCTATGGGGAAATTACAGGGTATTGGATTGAGTTCAAGTGGAGGAGCTGGCACCAACAGAGGCCAAAACCCTCTCCTACACTGCTCACATTGTGTGATTCTACACCAAGCAAGGTACACCTGAGCAAGAACCAGCAGCAGCAGCAGATGTGGAGACAGTGCCATTCCTATCAGATCACAGGCTTCTCAAAAGAGCAGGGCATCAACGACTGCATTCATGTAGCAATTCATGTGCCCAGAACAAATGATTGAACAGTTTTATTCAGTCAACATCCAGATGGTCTGTGACCAACGCAAAAGAACTCTGCGTGTGAATGGACGGATTCTGGGACAAGCGTGTGATTCCTTCATTCCTGGGGCCATCAACTGTCCCACAGCTGTTGAGTAGGCGAAGATGTGGACCACACGTTTGGCATTCTGAAAGAATTCAATTATAAATAGAACATTTCATTAGTTATTTATAAATATGCAGCAGCAAATTCACTAAAATTGGCAAGTGAAGCAGAATAGCTCACTGCACATCCACAGAGTTAATGAACAGAGCAAAAATAATTCAATACAATGAACATTCATGAGAGATGCTCCATTTTTTCTATGGCCTCCACAAGAAAGTCCTTCACTGCAGAGATCACTACATTCTGAATGGCAAGATTGACAACAGTGTAGACATCTAGTACTGTAATTGCATACTCTGCCAGTTGTCAGGCTACCTCACCACTGTGTCAAAAGGTTGTAGGGTCAACCTCCACATTCGGACTTTGTACTCACATATCTAGGCTGACACTCCAATGCAGTGCTGGGGGCGTGCTGTCCTTTAGATCATCGTTGAACCAAAATCCTCTCTACATTGTGGGCACATTGTGGTGACACAGATAGAGGATATTTTTGATTTTAGATTAAGCAATCTTCTGCTAAAATTCCACATTTCTGAAGCTAATATTATAAGGAATGTGTGGCAAAACCCGGAAAGTGGGAATAATAAAAAAAGGGAAATTTAGAAAATCAAGCAGCAATTACACGTGCACATAGGAACATAGGAATTAGGAGCAGGCGTAGGCCATTCGGCCCCTCGAGCCCACCCCACCATTCAATAAGATCATGGCTGATCTTCTAACCTAACTCCATCTGCCCGCCTTATCCCCATATCCCTTAATCCCTCTATCCTTCAGAAATCTATCAATCTCAGTCTTGAATATGTTCAAGGACTGAGCATCCACAGGCTTCTGGGGTAGAGAATTCCATAAATTCACTACTCTCTTAGTAAAGATATGTTTCCTCAACTCAGTTCAAAAAGGCTGACCCTTAATCTTAAAACTGTGACCCCTAGTTATAGATTCTCCAACCAGGGGAAACAGTCTCACATCGTCTATTCTGTCAAGCCCCATAAAAATCTTACCAATGCCCTATACAGTTGCAGCAAGACTTCCCCACTCTTGTATTCTAACCCTTTTGCAATAAACGCCAACATGCTTAGTTGCTTGCTGTACCTGCATACTAACCTTTTGTGACTGGTGTACAAGGACACCCAAATCCCTCTGAATAATAACTATCTAGTCTCTCCCCCTCTAGAAAATAATCAGCTTTTCTGTTTTTACTACCTAGGTGAATAACTTCACACTTCTCCACGTTATACTCCATCTGCCACCTTCTTGCCCACTCATCTAGCCTATCTATATCCCTCTGCAATCTTTTTGTGTCATCCTCAGAGCTCACTCTCCCACCTAGCTTAGTATCATCCGTGAATTTAGATATTTTAAGTTCTATGTCCTCGTCTAGATCATTGATATAGATTGTAAATAGTTGAGGTCCAAGCACTCTTCCTTGTGGCACTCCACTAGTCACATCTTGCCCATCTGAGAAGGACCCGTTTATCCCTACTCTGTTTTCTTCCTATTAGCTACTCTTCGATCAATGCTAATATATTGCCTTTAATTCCATGGGCTCTAATCTTGTGCCTTTTATGTGGCACCTTGTCAAATGCCTTCTGAAAATCTAAATACACTATATTTACTGCCTTATCTAACCTGCTAGTTACATCTTCAAAGAACTTTAAACACACATTGGCCCAAATAGCTTCCTTCTGTGCTGAAAATGCCTCTATTTTAATACCTCCACACCTAAGTTTGACTGTTAAGACACTGTAGTGAGAAATGCCCATTATCAGTTTTGCATTTCATTTTACCATGAAAAACTTACATTAGTTTGCATTCCCAGTACTGAGGAGTAAAAAGCATGAATGTGAGTTACAGTGAATTTAGAAGGGTCACACAATGGACTTTATGAATGCTATTTTATGAACAGGCACATTCCAGGCCTCATATGCTAGTAATTCATCCTCGCCAACTTAGAAACATAAAACAAGAAGAGGAACACAGAAGTTTGCATCTATTAACCAAGTTTCAGCTGATCATGTGAGTTGGAGTGGGCTTGCTGCCTCAGTGGCTATGCACCGAGTGTGTAAACACTAATCCCTGCAAACTGTAAAGCCAAATTGCAGGAAGCACCATCTGGGTCTTTCTAAATTCAATGAAGATGACTGCAGCAAAAAAATCAAGCGTTTTCTTAGCATGAAGGATTCCATTAAACATACCATGGAATACTTTTGAATTTAGAGTAGCTTTATTCTGAATCTTTTAAAGACTTATGTGGGAATCTAAAATGGATGCATAATTGTCTCCTTGGTAGCATTTCTGTAATTATTTTCCCCTGATCATATTTCTTTTAAGAGCTAATTAAATTCTAAATCAGTAATCTATTTCTAATGGCTCTGCTTTTGAATCAGTGACAGCACACCAAAATCTTGCTGGTTGGCAAATTTTAACCCTTTCTTAGATAGACCAACAATGTACCATCCAAAATCCAACATACATTTTGTTTGTTGTTCAGGATTTTGATGCTGGTGAAAAATTATTGCTAGATAGGCTCGTGAGGAGGGTTCAAAACTAATAAATCTACATGACTGGTGAAGGATTCTCTAGAGATTTATAGAAACAGAGGAGGAGATTTTCACTGACTAACCTTTTGAGCAAGGGAATAAACACTTGAGAGATTCTGACTGACTGGAACAAGCAAAAATTGAGTTCGTATATTCAAAAAAGTGACAGAAAAATGACTTGACAAATACAAGTCCAAAACTGGACCTCAATAAATTGGAAAACTAATGGAATCAATAATCAGGAAGCTAAATGGAAGAGTAACTGAATGAAAATAACCTAAAAAAATAAACACTATGTGTCTGATCTCCACAATGTCTGGTCCAAAATTCTATCTCTTTACCCTGTAATATCATTTAGTCTTAAAATTTTCCAGCAACACAGAATTATCATGATGCATTTATGTAGTTTTGTTCATGTAAAAACAAATATTTGTTTCATTTTCTGAAGGAAAAAAATCCAGTTGGGTCTGCATTTACTCTATTTATGTAGCATTTTACAGAATCCAGAATTGGAGAAATTCTTAAGTGCAGCCTTTGAAGTCAGTTTTCTGTAAGTTTTGAAGCCAGTTTTCTATAAGTTCTTTTCAGAAATTACAAAAAAAATCTTCGAAGGTAACACTGAATTCAATAAATTGCCAAATTATAGATGCTCTGAAATGGTACATAAAGGTTGAAATGGTACATCTTGCCTGACTCACTTCTTGGAACTTTATTAAGAGGTGGTATCCCCAATTCACATTGTGTACTTAGATTTCCAAAGGATTGTGATAAAGTTACAATACAAAATACCCTTTTCTATGAAGTGAATGTGGCCTCTTTGCACATTGCACTTGGCTTGGCTGACACTTCAGTGTAGTGCTCCAGGTGCCCATCCAACAGATGTAACTTTAAACAAAGATTTTAACTGCCTATTGAGGTGGACATTAAAAAAACGTGGGAATCGAGACAACCCTTTGTAATGAAGGAGTTCACATGCCATTTGCGACTTAAACAAGTCAGCACTGCAACAAAGTGCATTAGAATCGGGTTGAATTGAAGGCAGTTTTGCGAGAGAGCACTTGGCTCAATAAAAAATGTCTTCTAAGTTGAATTCCTGCAGATATTTCTTGAAACGTTCTACATGGTCAAAGGCATTCCTGTAAGCTCATGGTAAAATACTTCCAGGTGTGCAGTTTTTCTCTGTGGGATCAGAAATACCTAAGAGTCTTCTCATGTTATCACATAATGGGCCTGTTTTTAATTAAATTGGTCTAGTCTGGGAAAAGAATTACTGGAATCAATTTCCAAATTCAGAAAGCAATCATTTTTGACAGACCATTATTGAATAATGACACAGGACAGTAGATGCTAATTTGAATCTAATCGTTCTGTTTTGCACGCACAAGAAATAATCTAGTGATAACATGAGTTAGATTTTCTAACTATACAATAATTGGAAGATTTGAGAAGGTAATCCAATACCTCTTTCCAAATTGCCTTTCAGAATATGGGTGTCAGATTCACAGATATTGGAGATTTTCTTTATAGAAGTGTAAGCAATGTTTTAAAAGATTTGATTGTTTTTTGTGTATTTGAATCGGCTTTTATGCTCCTCTGCAATTTACAAGCTTATTATTGTTGCAGCCCAATTAAAGGGAGGGTCTCTCAGTTATGGCCGTGTATGGGAATTATGACCTGGATTTGATGCTTTTCATTATAGGGAGTTGTGTCACATTGCAGCACCTGTTACCGGGGTAGTCTTTCTCACAAGCTTTCAACCCTCTGCTTGCTCCCCCTTCCCATCCATTCAGTGCTGATGGTAGAAAGCTACTGACTGGTGAAGGGGACTGAACAGAATAGTGGAAACAGCTCACGATGCAAACATTGATCTTTAATTGATATTCTATTTTAAGAATGCTGATAGGATAAAAGGCAGGGAAGAAAGCAACACTTTGCATTGTACGTAGTGTGGAGATACATCTTTGATGCCTTCGTTTTTCTAACTGCCTACTCTCAGTTACATTGTGGTGAGCTAACATGTAGATGCCAGGTAGGGACTTCCCATCACAGAATGTTCGGAACCTCCACTCTCTGGTGGCCTGTAAATCAGATGGATTAACTGGCAACATATTTCTGTTTTTTTGAGCCATCTAACCAGTAGGGATCACAAAGAAAGGACACTAGCTGAAATCCAGGGTTCTATTAGGGAGCATATTGGTGTTAGTCAGATGTATGAAACAGGTGTGTCGAGCATGTGGACATCTCACTGTTAGTGTAGTGGAAACAGCAGTGTTATTATGCTGATCAGCGAGGAAACAGATCAAATTAAGGGTACTCAGCCCTGTATAATACAGCCTGGTTCACTAACCAGATTCTGCTCCATACTGAAGTCAGAGAATGTAGAGGAGGTCCTGGAGTTCTTGAACGTGGCTAGATATTCTCCGCCAATACCTCTCCCCAAAAGCCGCTGAAACTCTGATCCATGCCTTTGTCACCTCCCGGATGGACTATTCAAACACCCTCCTTGCCGGTCTCCCATCCCTACCATCCATAAAATACAACTCATTCAGAACTCTGCTGTCCGCATTCTCACCCACACAAAACTCCGCTCCCCGATCACCCCAGTCCTTGCCAGACTGCTCTGGCTACCTATCCCAGATCCTCACCTTCGTATTCAAGTCCCTGTACTCCTCTGCAGCCCCCTACCTCTCTGACCTCGTCTCTCCTCACAACAGTGCCCATTGCCTTCGCACCTCCGGGTCTGGCCTCCTCCTTGTCCCCCGAGTCCTCCGCTCCACCCTCTGCGGCTGTACCTTCAGCCACTATGCCCCGAGGCTCTGGAACTGCCTTCCTCACTCCCTTCGTCTCGCTCCCTCCCTTCCCATTTTCAGGTCTCTGCTGAAGACCTTTTCGACCATGCCTTTGGTCACCTTCGCCCCCCCGCCCCGACTCGGTCCTAGGATCCTAAACTGTAAAGCGCTCTGAGACGCCGTCCGGCGTGGAGGGCGCTATATAAATCCAAGGTGTTGTTGTTATTGATATGTTGCTTAGGACAGTTACTACTGTAGACTAGCCTTCTCAAGGGATCAGCTGTTGACATGCAATAAGAAGGAAATAAATCACAATCTGACACATTGATTATGTGCTTAATTCAACTATGTGCAGGTTTGTCCTGTAGTTTGACTAAAATGTGAATTTTCTGTCCTTTTCAGCTTGTGCACATTTTTAAGTGTGTGATTTTCCACCTCTGCTTGTCCTTGTTGCTTATTCTAAGTAAAGGAACATTTATGTGACAGACTCAACTCCACAAGTAACAGGACTAAGATTGAAAAAAGTTCTGGGAAGAGTAGACCCATCCTTGTGAGTTGGACAAAACCCCGATATTCCCCAATCTTATTTTAATTCTCTTTAAGAGTACATAAATACACAATTTATGTAATCATGAAGAAATTAGGAATCTAAATTCAGTTTGACATTAGATTGTTAATGTCCTTTTATCCTAATGAATTTCTGGATCATTTATTCCAAGACCTAATTATCATTTGCTTTAAACATCTCAGATTATGTGCTTAATTCATTGGATATCCAACTGTTCTAATGACACAACTTGATGTAGAAACTTAGAACACTTTTGCACAGAAAGGAGAGATGACATTTAACACATTTTATCTGTGCCACCATTATCTAGAGATAATACAGACACCGGGGTCTATCATAAGCTGTTCCCATTCCAAACAGATGATGAAAAGATTACTGTTGGTAACTCACACCGACTCACAAGAACTTGTGAACACAAGACCTGAGATTGCCTCAGAGCAGAGTTCTTACTAGTGCATTACCACTTGTGAACTTTTTATTATGAGTTTAGCAGAAGATCTGTGTGACTTAGATAGTGTTCTTTGCATGAGATGCACCTGGCATCCTCTTTATTTGGCTCAGGCTATTTATATTGAAGTTTTCTCATTTGAGCACTTGTTTAACTCCATTGATATTTTATTTAAACTGTTTATTTATAAACTGTAGAACACTGATGCTGTACTGGGAACTCACACCTAACATTATAAAGAAATAGTTGCATTTCATAGTTGCTTTGCATTCATTCTCATCTCTAAAGGTCAGGGCTCTTATTGTCACTGTGTAGCTGGACCATTTACCATTATTTTTCTCTGAACACAATAAATCTTTCACATAGGCATGAAATGTGCAGCGTTTCATCATGCAATCCTGTGATAATTATTTCCAATTACTGGGCAAAATTGTACCCTATTCAATCAACCTCTGTAGGTAGTAACATTCACTGTATAGAAGTCCCGTGATTCTCAAATCCATATCTTGTTGCAAAAAAGTTATTTGAATTAGAATAGAAAGAGGAACTTAGAAAGGAGAAGTCTGCTTAAGGCCGAATCATTGAATGTGATGCTGAGGCAGGCTGCCCCAGCTGTGCCTGGCTCCACACTGTGCAGACTCTGGAGACTGACTGCTCGCCTTCTGAAGATGACTTCATTGATTTGCACAGAGCCTTCTAGTCAGCCACGTGTTTTATCCACCTACCTGCAGGAAATGTACAAATTGTTACACAGTATTGATTCCCACTTAGCCGCATAAACTGTAATTTCTGTACCCAGCAACGCACTTCAGGAAGGGCATGACTTTTAGCTCTCTGAATGACAATTAGAGGGTATTTGTTTAAGCATGAACCATTTCACTCCTTAATAGGAGCTTTTCCACCTATTTTTGTATCCAGTTTTCTTGTTTTAAGTCTGTAGATTGTTAGCTAGCCATAGCTTTGGATTTATTCTCATCTCTTACGGTCAGGGCTTATTGTCATTGTGTAATTAAGACCATTTGCCATTATTTTTCTCTAATCGTAATAAATCTTTCAGCAAAGGCTTTGTGCAACTGGAAGGGTGCAGGAGGACTAAACATTTGTCTTTTCCCTGCTGCAACAGCTGAACCAAAAGGAAGTATGTTTCCTTCAGTATGGATGTCGCAGCCCATGCAAATTGCTATGTACAATTACTGTCTCATATTGCAAAGGGCTTTAGCCGTCTTTAACAGTGAGGATATAAAGGGAGAGGAATTCCAACTGCTGTCCCTTTGCTTCTTCCCCGTTATGTAATAACAATAATCCTTGTGTTTGATATAGCAGCTCTAATATTGATATGTCTCAAATCGCATCATAGGGAATTTCTGTAAAGTGTAATGACTGGGTATTTGTAGATAAAAGCAGCAGTCAATTTGTGCTCAGCATTGTCTCACAAACAGCTGTGAAATGCTTGAATCATTTTAACTTGGGGATTGTTGGCCAGGACAATGGGACACACTTGCTTCTCTTTGTGAATAATGCCATGGGATCTTTAGTGTCCAGATAGGCAGGTCAGGACTGCACTTTATGTCTTATCTGAAAGATGGCATCTCCAGCATTGCAGTACTTCCCCCAGTACTCTACTGGTATGTCAGACTTGGCCACAAGCCCAAAGCCCTGAAATGAAGCTGAACCCACAACCAAATGACAATCTGGCTAGAATAATCTTTTAGAGTGCCAACCTAGCTCAGTTAGTAGCACTCTCGCATCTGAGTCAGAGGTTTGTGGGTTCAAGCATCAAATCAGGACTTTGAACACACAGTCTTGGTTGACATGCCAATATAGTGTTCGGGACTGGGGGCTGCGTTGCTGGAGGTGTTGTTCTTTGCATGAGAGGTAAAGCCCAGATCCCATCTGTGTGGCCAGGTGGACGTTAACGATCTCATCACACTATTCAAAAAGCGAAGGTAGTTTTTCTCGGTGTCCCAGCCAACAATCCCCCCCAAATAATTGGTCACTCACTTTGTGAGACAGTGCTTGGCAAAAAAACATTGCGAGCTGCATTTGCCTACAAATACACAGCACTTTACAGTAAAAAATTGTGAAGCGTTTGAGACATCTCGACTACATCGTAAGGTGCTATATTAAATGCAAAGATTGTTATATTATTACCATGAATCAGAAATTGGGTGGAGAGTATATTTCAAAACACATTTGAATGAGATTTCTTAAATAAAGAAAGGAATGTTCTTGGGAATATCATGATTTTGGACCCATTATTCAAATCAACTCAGCAATACCTCGCTCTGGGTAATCTAACACAAAATCACAAACATCTGTCAGGATCAAAGCCATTCATAAGCATCTGAAATAGTCACCTGAGGTCACAGATCAAAAGTCAATCCTCAGATGTATTCCATCTCACAATAGAAGGATGGCAAATCCTTCAAAATCCTACTCTCTCAATGTTTCGTTATATGCATTGTTTTTTAGAAATAAAATCAAACAAACATACAATTTCTATATAAGCAACCATTATCAAATGTAATAAAACAGGTAATTAATAATGCACTTTGAAAATAATGCAATGTCATAGATTTTTTTTAAAATCACCAGAGGACAGCATCCGCTTGGTACCAAGCTACACTTGATGCTAAATTAACCTTGTTTTCACATAATGAGATGAGATTGTTGAGGGACAACATTAGCAAAGTGCGTTTAACATATAAATATCTTCACACCCTCCCTCCTGCTTCTCAAAGTCGAAATGAAATACATTGGTTTGATAATACCAAAAGCTATATGAAATACTACGTTAGAAAGATTTATAGAGTTGCAGAGTGATACAGCATGAAAACAGGTGATTCGACCCAACTATTATGTGTTTATACTCCACATGAGCCTTCTTACCCCTCCTATTTCTCTCACCTAAACCCTTCTATTTCCATTTGTCTTATATATAAATGGAGTAGAAAGTTTGATAAAGATAAATACTAATCCTTGCATTTGGGGTAGCGCCTTTCAAGTCAGGGGGAACAGCTCAAAGTACTTCACAGGATTTATTATAAAGTGTAGTGACTGTAGTGGCTGGCAAAAGGAAACAAACCATTTGAGATGTAAAACAATGGGGCCTAATTTTTGGTATTTCATAACGGATTTCTTAATAAGAATTAGCATTCCTGCTGAAGTGTGGGTATTCCTTTGTGAAGTTCAAGGCACATCTCCTATTTGACCGCGCCTTTGATCACCCTCCTACATTACCCTCCCTGCCCTCCCCCACTCCCGAATCATGCTGTATCACTCTGCAACTCCATATAATCTTTCTAACTTAGTGTTTCATATAGTTTTTGTTTTTATCAAACCAATGTAGTTCATTTTGACTTTGAGAATCGGGAGGGCGGGTGTGAAGATATTTATATGTCAATCCCTTGCTTGGGTCCAAATCCCTGGTTGTCTCGCGCCTTGGGATGTCCTCCTGACCTGAATATACAAATGCAATTTGTTGTTGTAGAGGTAGATATTGCCTCTGGTTTGGACCTGCTGATTTTAGCAAGGGAGATTTTACTCACAGAGTAGTGATACCTGTACTCATTAATGATGGACATTTTCATTCATGTCTCAATAGATGACTATGGATTCAGGCGAAAAACATCATAACATAGCACTGATGATTTTCTAAATAAAGTGTATTCAAGCATGGATGTTTTCAAAAGGACAGAAGAATCTGCCTGGTTTGATTATCCTGCACTTATTGTATTATAGTAAAATTACATTTGAAGATTCAATGGCATAACAATAAAACTATCTAGCAAATTACATTGTTTCAATTAGAAACATGTAATATTTGAAGAATAAAATATGACTCTATACTATTGACCATAACATAAGCTTCCCCCACAAAAGAAATAACATTTTGAAATGATTTTACAGAAATGTGCTTCTGACTCTATTAAGATGTATTAAAAATCTGTCTGTAATACATTTTTTTCTCCACAGTCGGATCCGGTGGGATCTAATTTAGAAATAATCAAACCTTAGACTTCAATTTGGTTGCTGAATTCAATAGTTATAAATTAGCATTCAGTCACCTTGATGTATTGATCATGCACTGAATCTTGATCTGTCATGTTTGCATACAATACAGTATTTGGTAAACAGTGTTAGTCATTTTTGTGGCCCATCATACAAAAAAAGGCTTTCCAATATTATCAGCTATTTCTCTTGACAGAATGATTTTATATCTGGAGTTTCTTTACATCAGGTGCCATCTGACATAGCTGCACATGACATGTGGGACAGACATTAAGATAGAGCTAGACAGAGACAGCAGACCTGGATCAACATTTGCAGGGAAAAGAAATAATTACTGAAAGAAGCTGAAGAGACAGACACATTATAAGAATTGTGAAGTCAAAGACAGGAGTTGTCCTGGAAACATAGTGCAATTAGAAAAGTAAAGCTGCAGAAAGAATTGCTGAAATATTACTCAGAGACATGATATGGGGAGTGACAAGAACAAAGTGGTTCAAAAGAGAGCTGCAAAACTTAATGGTAACCAGAGAGTTTCAACAAGAATATGTGTTCTCAGACTCAGAAGGAAGTGGTATAGAGATTTAACAATGGACGTGGAGCTGGTTTTGTATAACATGAGCTTGTTTTAATTCTGTAACATGATAAGGAGTCCTGTAGCGTATTCGATTGAATGTTCACCTCGTAAGCCAGAGGACCTGGGTTCAATTCCTGGCGGGGGTGAAACCTTAAGCAAGTTTCATTACTCCACACACCTCTGTTTACCGAGCAGTAAGTAGGAAACTGGTTGTAGTCAATTGGTCGATTACTTTTTGGGGGTAATAATCCCTTCAAAAAATAATAAGAATTTGATTTATCAATCCGTAACTGTTTGTGGGACACCATTATGCACAATTGATTGTCGTGTTTCACCCACAAAATAGTCAATTCACTTTATATAATAAATAATCATAATATTAATTCTTGCATTTGATATACTGCTTTTCATGTCTTCTAGATAATAATAATAATCCTTGCATTTGATATAGCGCTTTTCACGTCGGGAGGACGTCCCAAAATGCTTCACAGAACACACTGTAAAGTGAATTGACTGTATATTTGTGGGCGAACGTGGCAGCACAGCAGTGTCCCACAAACAGTCGTGGACTGAGTGACCAAATTATTATTGTTTTCTTTTGAAGAATTATTATCCCTGGAAAAGTGATCTGCCAATCAACTAACAACTGGGTTCCTATTTACTGCTAGGTAAACAGAGGTGTGTGGAGTAAGAAAACTTGCCCAACATTTCGCACTGCTGGGAATAGAACCCGGGTCTCTCGCTCTGAGCTACAGGACTTTACAGTATATTCTGCGAAGCGCTTTGAGACAGCTTGAAAACATGATAATGTGCTACATCAAATACCTTTGCTGAAGCAATGTTTCCTCCCTTCCAGCAGCAACAAACACAGGATGTACAATCGTTTCAAATGTCAGCTACTTTAATAGATTATAGTTAGGTTTCTCTTTTACGCTTCCGATCTCCTTACCGCTACATGTATTATTGAAAACTCTCTCCACATAAACATCTACTGGAAGGATATTTTGTCAATCATTTGGAAATGTCTTGTAACAGTGGTGTGCATCAGTCAGTAACTAGCCCAAGATAACCCCAATTCCCTTACAACTAATAACTCATTTATCTTTAAAAGCTCTGTGTTATTCACAATTACTATTATTATTAATAAGATCACAGGTTTGAAACTTACAACAATTTGCATTTATCTAGTATCTTTCACATTGGGAGGATATCCCATAGCACTTTACACAACTGACTGGGATGCTGAGCTGGAGGGTGAGGGGCAAGTGACCAAATGGAGGAGGAAGAAGTGAAAATGTAATTGAAGAGTTTGTGGTGTTAAAGAGGGTTTTGAAAGTGGGGAGGGAGGCTGTGCTATGGCATTCCAGAGGTCAGGGGCAGAATGACTGAAAGCTTACCCAACGATAATGCAGGTCGGGCAGGGGACTTGAAGCAGCTCCGTTTTTGCTGAGCAGAGAAACTGGCCGGGGAAGTCCCAGAAGTAATGATTACAATCAATACAATGGGGCATGTCCATGGAGGGATTTGAAAGTAAGGACAAGGATCATGAATTCAATCCACTGGGAGATGGGGAGCTAGTGTAGCTGAGCAAGGATAGGGTTGTTGGGCTCGCAGAGACTAGTACAAGCCAGAAACGAATGCTGACCTAATATTCAGATCTTATGATATCAGATCAACTCATTGCTTTATTGATTTGGCTAGCCACAGAAAGACAAGTTGGTGATATTTTTTTTAATAATAATACCATGTACTTGCATTTGGCATAGGATCTTATTATGTTGTCGCAATGCCTCAAAGTGTTTCACAGGATTTACAATAGCAAGAATACAACTTGCAATTATATGTCACCCTTCATGTATCTCGGAGCACTTAACAATGGAAGAGCCTGACCCCGAGCTGGGAAGAGGTAGGAGGTGAAGAGGTCGAAAAGGAAAGTCTTCAGATGAGATCTGAAGATGGGGAAGGAGGAGGCAAAGTAGAGGGATTGAGCCAGAAAGTTCCATAATTTCAGAACATAGTGGCTGAAAGCATAGCACTGATGGTAGAGTGGAGGGGCGGGCTCATGCAGAGAGCTGGAGCCAGCTGAGCGAAGGTGGCAGGTAGTGGAGTGGGGTGCAAGCAGGTTGGAGAGGTAGGGAGATCTCAGGGCATTAAATAATTTGTACTCAATTTGTATTATTAGTGTAAAGTGTGGTGACTGAATCCAGCAGCCAATTTGCACACAGGAATGTCCCACAAGCAGCCATGAAGAAGGGAGTGGGGAGGTGACCATAGGCACCAATTTGAACTTGAGACTGTTGGCCATGACATCGGGAGAAGCTCCCCTTTCTTTTTGAAAAGTACTTTAACGTCACCTGAGCAGGCAGACAGGACCTCCGTTTAACAAGCATATCAAAGCTTAAAGTAGAAAGACAGTTTAAGTTGTCATACTGTATCTTTTTGCAGGAGGGGAGAATAGACAGAAAGGGAAGGACTGTTCTAAAGTGGGTCCTCTGTAACGAGGTGTTTACAGCAACTGCATTTAACTGACATTACTGGGGCCCCAGGGTTTGAGTTCTGCACTGCAAATGATGTCATGGATATTTTGTTACTATAGTAACAGCTTAGGCGATCAGAAATAGCTACCAACATCTCACTTCTGTCCTGCGAAGAAGTCTGTGGCCTCAGAATGATAATCCTAAAGCAAAAGATTGAATCAAAAACAGGCATCAACTCCTTCCAGAAAGAGAAGCTGATTCCTGCAGTAATATTTTTGCACTGACTTTTCAGAAAGCTCATACCAAACTACGCTGTCTGTATCCTTACCAGTACCAAATTCTGCACCTCAATCACCCCAATCATTACCAGGCTCCACTGGCTCCCCATCTCCGAAAGGATATGTTTCAAAAACCTCACTCTCACCTACAAATCGCCTCACACCCTAGCACCTCCCTACCTCTCTAACCTGCTCATACCCCACTCCACTGCCCTTCCCCTTCACCCAATGACAGAGACCTGCCCCTCAGTCCCGAATCTCTTTGCACCACCATCAGTGGCCAGGCCTTTAGTCCCTACGCCTTTAATCTCTGGAATTCTCTGCCTCAATCCCTCTGCCTCGTCCCATCTTTATCTGTCTTTAAATCCCACTTTAAGATTTATCTCGTTGACCGCATCTATGCCTATCTCCCTCCCCTCCCTTCGGTGTCCAATTTCCCCATTGTGAAATGCTCTGAGATTCTATCCCACTGAAGGGCACTACATAAATATAATCTTTATTGTTGTAGTCAGTTGCATACCATTTTACCTCAACAAGAGTAAAACAGAAGTCAGATGGTATCCTGCTAATCTGTAATCCAGTGCCACAATATACGGTTGGCAACTCTAATGGCTGTATGGGTGTTAATTATGATGGAATATGATACTGAGGTGTGGGGTGTGGTGGGGAAGGGGGCTTACACCCGTAGCCAGTCTTTCATCGATTTACAGTCAGGTTTCTGAATTGCCTAATTGCAGTTCATCACCAGTGTCATAAAAATAACTGGAGACACTGATAACAAAAGACATGGGCAGAAATTCCACTTTTTATGTAGAATTTCAGGGTGTGCAGAATTTAGCAAATTGTTGAATTCAGTCTTAAATTTGATGTCAGTTTACGGTAATTCTTAAAAGACTTTACAGAAAAATGGCTTCAATATTAAGGATATTTTTAACAATTTGGCAAATCCTGAATATTCTGAAAGGCTACATTATCAGAGTAAACGTTAACCTAGGTAGAATTTCTCAAAGTCATAATCTTCACCTTTTATATTTTGACTATTTTTTTAATAATGATTCCTGAGAATGCAAAGACATTCATAGTTAATTCTAATTTCATTTTTTTCCTTATTGGTTATATGATTATCATTAGTTAAAATAAAATATTTTCAGTTGAGTTCTGCAATTGTGATACCCAAGCATCAAGAGTTCCTGATGTACAACTTTCAATCATTTACGTCATGCTCCAGTACAGTCTAGTGTTCCAAGTGGTTTGGAGTTTGTAGCTTGAGTTCTTTGTATAGAAAGAACGGATATGATTAGATAAGGCGGGTTCTTTGAGCCTCAATGAGACATTTCAGGAGTTTTACAGAAGCACATAAGATGCTTGACAGAATAGAGAAAGTAAACGCAGAAAATATTTTCAGATATACCGACATAGAAGGACAAAGGGGCACAGTGTCAGATTGTGAAAAACAAGTTTAAGGACAGACCTCAGGATGTAGTTTTTATAGGGAAAATAAATTGTGATCTGGAATGTGATAATTAATACCAATCATAATCACATAACACAGTTCCTAGCCCCCACACAAAAGGCAATGAGTGACAATTGCGCCTGTGCAGGTTATTTATAAAGGAACATTAAAAAATTGTCCAATTGAGCAATTGAGTGACATTTTAGTATTAATGTATCCTATCCAAGGTCCTTGAGAGAGCTGTTGCCTCCCAGCTTCGCTCTTTACTCTCCTCTCACTCCCTCCGTGAACCCCTCCAATCGGACTTTCGTGCTGCCCACAACACGGAAACTGCTCTGGTCAAGGTCACAAACGACATCCTGACCATGTGTGACCAGGGCTCCCTCTGCCTCCTCATCCTCCTCAACCTCTCCGCCGCCTTTGACACCGTGGGCCACTCGATCCTCCTTCACTGCCTCTCCTCCCACCTCAACCTTCAAGGTTCTGTCCTTGACTGGTTCAGATCCTACCTTTCACACCGCCTCCACTTCTTTGCGGCAAATCGCTTCTCCTCCAGCTCCCGCACCGTCTCATGCGGTGTTCCTCAGAGCTCTGTCCTCGCTCCCCTCCTTTTCACCCTCTACATGCTCCCCCTTGGTGACATCATCCGTCGACATGGGGTAAATTTCCACATGTATGCGGATGAAACCCAACTCTACCTTTCTGCCTCCACCCTCAACTCCAGGACTACTGGCGTCCTGACCGACTGCCTGTCCGACATCAAGTCCTGGACGAGGGTCAACTTCCTCCAACTCAACGTCAGCAAGACCGAGGCCCACCTGATTGGCTTGTACCAGCGCCAGCGCACCTCAGGCACTGGTCCATCAGCCTCCACGGCTGCACACTCAACCTCACTAAGCCAGTCAGGAAACTGGGTATCTTGTTTGTCCCTGAACTGTCCTTTCTCCCCCAAATCTGTGCCATAACCGGCACTGCCTACCACCACCTATGCAATATTGGCAGACTCCGCTACTGTCTCATCCCTCAGGCTGCTGAAATCCTCACCCGTCACATCAAGGCTCGTCTACGGGAACTCCCTGCTCATCGGCCTTCCCAATTCTTCCCTTCACAAGCTGCAGATCATCCAAAACTCTGCAGTTCGTGTACTCTCATGCACCAGGCTCCGTGACCCCATCACTCCCACCCTCACCCGACTTCACTGGCTCCCCATCCCCCAGAGGATCGAGTTCAAGATCCTCACCTTAAAGACCATCTATGGCCTTGCTCCATCCTACCTCTCTGACCTGCTGACTCCGTACCAACCTGCCTGCTCCATGTCTCCAGCCCTACCATCAGTGGCTGGGCTTTCAGTCTCTCTGCCCCCACTCTCTGGAACTCCATCCCAACATCCCTTTGCCTCGCTTCCTCCCTTGCCTCCTTCAAGGTCGACTCAAGACCCTTCTCTTCAACCATGCCTTTGGTCTCCCTCCCACCTCTCTGACACCCAACTCTACCTTTCCTCCTCTATCCTCAACTCCACGACCACCGATGTCCTGACAGCTTGCCTGTCTGACATCGAGTCCTGGACGAGAGACAACTTTCTTCAGCTCAACGAACGTAAAACTGAGGCCCTCCTGATTGGCTCACGTCAGCGCCTCCGCACCTCAGGCGCTGACAGCATCAGCATCCAAGGCTGCATTCTCCACCTCTCAAAGCCAGTCAGGAACCTTAGCATTCTGTTCGACCCTGAGCTGTCCTTTCTTCCTCATATCCGCGCCACAACTGGCACCGCCTTCCATCACCTCCGGAATATCGCCAGACTACGGCACTACCTCACCCCTCACGCTGCTGAAACTCTGGTCCACGCCTTTGTCACCTCAAGGATGGACTATGGGAACTCTCTCCTCGCCGGCCTTCCCGGCACCTCCCTCCACAAGCTGCAGGTCATTCAGAACTCTGCAACTCGTGTACTGTCCCGCACCAGGCTTCGCGACCACATCACTCCCACCCTCGCTCGCCTCCACTGGCTTCCCATCCCCCAGAGGATTAAATTCAAGATCCTCATCCTCACCTACAAGGCCATTCACGGCCTTGCTCCCTCCTACCTCTCCGCACTACTATCCCCCTACTTACCTGCCCGTACCCTCCGTTCCTCTGGCTCCGGTCTGCTCCACATCCCCCGCCCTAACATTGGTGGCCGGGCCTTCAGCCTCTCAGCCCCTAGGCTCTGGAACTCTATCCCCCAGCGCCTTCGCCTTGCTTCCTCCCTTTCCTCCTTCAAGGCCAGTCTCAAGACCTTTCTCTTTGACCGTGCCTTCAGCTTCCCTCTTGACTCTCTACCCCCTCCTCGCTCCCTTCCTTCCCTCCCCTCACCCTGACCATTTCCCCCTTGCTCGGGTCCTGACCCAACTGTCCAGTGCCTTGGGACGTCCTCCTGACGTGAAAGGTGCTCTATAAATAAAATCTTGCTGTTGTTGCCTTCCCTCACCCCTACACCATCCCTCCCCCATGCTTGGGCCCCAACACCTGACTGTTCAGCGCTTTGGGACGTCCTCCCAACGTGAAAGGCACTCTATAAATGTAATTTTGTTGTTGCTGCATCATTAGTATATTAGAAATAAAGGAATACACAAGATCGCAAAATTCCACAGCGGTCTATCTGACTGATCCCAAAGTGAAAAATATATATACAACCTCTAACTCTCATATTCTTCCATCGATTTAATTTAGTTAGCTGGGTATCTGATGCATACGGAATCCTGTAGCTTAGTGGTTAGAGCACTCACCTTGCAAGCGATAGGACCTGGGTTCAATTCCTGGGCAGGGCAAACGTTGTGCAAGTTTCCTTACTCCATATGGCTGTTTACTTACATTTGGTATAAAGTCTTTCAAGTAGGAACCTGGTTGTGGGTTGATTCGCAGATCACTTTTCCGGGGTAATACAGTAATCCATTCATAAAAAATAAAAATAATAATTTGGTCACTCAATCCATCGCTGTTCGTGGGACACTGCTGTGCAGAATAGCTGCTACGTTTCGCCACAAAATACAGAGTCTATTCTTTTTACGGTGTATTCTGTGAAGTGTCCACTGGAGTGCAGGTTCAAGGAATTTTAGCTTGATGCAATAAAAAAAACATTGAGAGAAAATTCTATACGTTCAAAAGAAATTCTTAATCATGACCCTTGTATGTCAGCCTGGCTGTTAGCAGCAGTTTCACCTCTGAGCCAGAAAGTTGTGGGTTCAAGCCTCAGCTGCTCACATAGTCTAGGATGAAACTCCAATGCAGTGCTGGGGGTGTGCTGCATTATTGGAGTTGCCGTCTTTAAAATTAGATACCATCTGCATGTTGTGGTGGATAATAAACATCCCGAGGCACTATTTGACAGAAGAAAGGAATTTTCTCCTAGGGAACTGGCCAACAATCTCCAAATAAAATTGATTATTCACTTCATGGCTGTCTGTGGGACATTGGTGTGTACAAATTGATTGAAAATAATCCTTGCATTTGGTATAAAGCCTTTCACATTAGGAGGATGGTCAAAGCATGGTCAAAGTGGAAGGTCTTGAGGTGAACCTTGAAGGAGGTGAGGGAAGGGGTGAGTCAAAGGAATTCCATGATTGCATTCCAGAGAGAGGGGGAGATATACTGAAAGTTGAAATGTGGAATTATAATAAAAGAAGCTATGACACTCTAGTTTCACTGAATCAATGAAAAGATTAAATACTCAGCTCCGCGGTTAAACTATGTTCCGAATATGATGTCCCTCCTGCATGTCACAGAATATTATCCCCAAAAGTTCAGAGGATTCATACACACTTGATCTTGGCATGAAGCTTCTGCAGTTAAGTTATTTATTATTTAAAGCGTTCCAAAGAAAACCCTTCCAGATAGAACTGTTCCTCCAGCTGATTGTCTTTATGAGATGATAGGCAACAAAATAGTTCAAGGGCAAAAGCTCTGTACGTTTATTATGGAATATACCATATGGGCTAATAAACCTTTAATTTGTTGTGGCATCTTATCACATCATCAACACATCTCAAAGCACTTTACAGGATATATAGTAAAGTGATGTGACATGTGTGTATTTTGTGGGCAAAATATGTGTATATATAGTGGGCTTCATGTGAAAGGTATATTATATAAGCGTATTGTATAAAATATATATTGTAATAACTAAAGTTTGTGGAATATATATATAATACAAAATATTCCAATACAAAATTACATTTGTATAGCACATTTCACATCAAGAGGACGACCTAAGGCATAAGGGACAGATATACAGAGAAATCCCTTAAAAGCTAGGTTCACTTAGCCAGGTGCCTTGTGAACCAGCTGTTGGTCTCTGGCAGGGACTATCCAGCTTCTGGCAGCTGGATGGTCAGGTTCTGTGCTGCACATAGATGAATTGTGCTAGAAGTGTCATTGAGAGCATTTTGCAAAGGAAGTGATATCAGCAGCACTTCTGCTCATTGTGCACATGTGCAGATTGCAGAAAGTGATATCACTAGAGACCCACCAATGTGGAAGTCGTCCTTTTGTTTGCACTGGAAGCCATGTGCACAAAGAACAGGAAGTAATGTCATTATCGATCTGTCGACCTGGAAATTGACCATTGGATTGAGACAATTGCATTACAGCAGGATTATCCTGTCATAAACACAATACAGAATATATACTGTGGCTGCCGCATTTTGGCCGCAAAATATAGTCAATTCAGTTTACAGTATATTCTGTGAAGCACTTTGAGATGCCTCAAAGACGTGATAAAGCACTATTTTATTATTGCTGACTCAGTCCTATTTACCTGCCCTTACCCCTACCCCTGTAATTTACTTTCATTTTTAGATATCTATGTAGTTTCCTTTTGAAAGCTTAACCACTGTTCTGGAAGACAGTTCATATCCTAAGCATTCTGGACATGAAAACATTTCTCCTAAGCTCCCCATTTGCGTGTTTGCCAACTAAGGTTGAACATTAATTTGTTTAGCTGGAATGAGCAATCAGGGAAGTAGATGAAGACAAAGTCAGAGAAGAGAAGGTGATGGAGATAAGTAATCTTTAGTTTTGTTGAAGTAAAGCTCACCTAGAGTTTGATCACTGACAGGAATTTGGTTGGAACAGCAACAGTCCTGGAATTCAGGGGAAAAGCGAGGTAGAGTTGAATATAATTAGCATGTACATTACTGTGCATGTGGAAGCTAAACTGTTTGGCTTCAGATAATTTTATTAAGGTGAGAATATAGATTAGAAATAGATTTTAAAAATAGGTTGCAGGCGATCAAGAAGTTATTGCCCCAGGTCAATTAAAATTACTAACCTTTGTAGTGGAAAATATCATGGGGGAAAATGGCATTAAAAGCTCACATTGCCTAGGCTGTTAAATTTATTCACCAGTGGAAAATCACATGCAAGGGTCAGGGGAGACAGTTTTGTGTGCTGCTATTGCAGATATTTGACGGAAAGAGGAGGAAATCTTTTTAGAGGAGAATAACCATTAATCTTCACAGCCATAACAATTATAAAAGGGGCTCTGGTCTCTGAGGACAGAAGATATTTCAAAATCCAAGCTAAACAGTTCAGCTAGGTCCCAGCAGAGATTTTGTAGGTATTAATCGGCCAATGACTTTTTAAGTCTTTCTTTTCATCCATGATCACAAATTCGCTAAGGTCACATTCACACAGAATTCTTCCACCATATGATAGTGCTTTTATATGAAAGATTGCCAGCAAACAGGATTTTTTGCTGTGGTGACTTTGCCTGACAATGAAACACTGCCTGATGATGAATCTGACAATGAAGCTAGTCTCCCTGGAAAGCAGGAATTAGATGATGTCCAGTCCAAGGTGAACATGATATTGTCCTTGCCATTTAAAGCTAGGGACTTTGTGCTTCATGTTATTTTGGGTTGAATTAAGCCATCAAAAATCAAAGTACCGTGTCAGCAGTTAATATAAATATTAGGAAATGGATAGTGGAAATTAAGTTAAAAAAGCATTAAATCTGGATATCTTCCAGACATGTTCTCCGAATGGCACACTGAGTAAATATTCCAGCTCTCGTCAATCTGAGGCATATACTCCAGGCAGGCCCCAAGGCTTGATCCTTGGCCTGTACAGAATTATCTGCGCTTAGCTGGTTTAGCAGTGATGAGCTACAATTGGTCTCAGTAGACGAGGTAGGAAGAAGTTCATCCAAGGTTCGTGATGCTGCTCACGACATTGTTGTTGCTGAGATTGCTGCTCACAAGACTGCTGACAAGTATAACGGTCAAGTTACGATAGGATCAACCTCAGCTGTGACATTCTAATGGATGAACATCCTGATAATAAATGTGCAATACCTACGGTCACACATGAAGAATGGTACCATGCTTAAGGTACCAGGGATGAGCTGGCACCTGGGGATTCATACCCCAACATGAACAAATGTATTTTGCTAAAAATACAGGGGGATTATTCCAAAATTCAGCAGAAGGTGATTTTTTAAGCTGCTTTTTTTTTACTATTCATTTCATTACTGTTATTACAAGAAATGTTACACTTTGTAATATGACAGGAGTAATTGAATGCTGAATAAGTTTGACGCTGACACAATAAAAATTCAGGTGGTGTAGGCCATCAGAAGGGATAGTGTTTCTTTAAAGTACTGTTGAAAGGCAGATCTCATCTTACTCTGACAGCTTTTAAAATATCAGGAGTCTGACATTCAGAAAAAGGTCTTACTCCTCCATGAATATTTCATGAAAATCATGTCACCACTGGATTGCTGGCAGTAGTAATAATAAACACTCTTTGTATAGGTCAACACATGTATCACCTCAGTTTTAAACCGTTCAGTGCATATATTGCAGTGGGTTTACCAACAAACCCTTTTATTTTAAGGAAAATAAGATTATTGTGTAAAGAATGCGACATCTGACCTGATAATTATCACTGGTGATAATTATCAACAACAACAACTTGCATTTATATAGTGCTTTTCACACAGGATAGCGTCATGGAGTGTCATCACATGACATAGCACACTGTGTACCCCAGGATGTATTATAGTAATAGCACTCAGTTATCTTTTGAGAACCCATGAATCAGAGATGCAGAATAACTGTGAATGAACTTCAAAGCTTTGTAATAACATTTACTGCCAGCTCCAAATATGTACACCTTGTCTCGCTGTAAAGTCAAGCCGCAAGTCAGTTCTTGAACTCGTTGTCTAGTTTCACACTTTACTGCAGTTTTGGAGGAGCGCTACACTATCAGAGGTGTTGCACTTCTGATGAGATACCATCCCAAGTTCAGGTAAATGTTAACGATACTATGAAACTATTCAAAAAGACTTGAGTTTCTCTCAGTGTACCAATGTACTTTCAGAAGAGCTAACAGTCTATAGTTTTGATAGTTATGAATGACAGATTTTTCTAATTCTGTGCTAGTATTAGGAAGATAGGGATGAAAAATGTGATGGAACATATCACATTTTTCCAGGCAAACTAGTCCATAATTATTGAATGCCCATGGATATGAATCCACCCCTCCCCACCTTATGATGGTTGGGCCCGAAGCAGCGTAATGCTTTCCATGGGTACTGTTTGACTTATCACACGTGGAGCATGGAATCAGTTTTGCCTCTCGGGAAAGCTTAGCCAGTGTGGGGGGGGAATGGGCAGAAGTTCACACCGAAGGATAGTCTTTAATTATTGACTGGTTTGACTGCAATATTTCAGTTTGATAATTAATAATAATATAATAATAATCCTTGCATTTGATAGTGCTTTTCACTTCGGGAGGACATCCCAAAGCGCTTCACAGAACACACTGTAAAGTGAATTGACTGTTTTTTTGTGGGCGAACGCGGCAACCAATTGCACACAGCAATGTCCCACAAACAGTCGTATATTGAAAATGACCAATTTATTATTGTTTTTGGTTTTGGAGGGATTATTATTAGGCTCTGTGTGGAGTAAGGAAACTTGCCCAAGGTTTCGCCCTCTGCCTGGAATTGAACTCAGGTCTCTCGCTTGCAAAGCGAGTGCTCTAACCACTGAGCTACAGGACTCCATTGTCAAATCAAGTCACATTTTTCACCCTATAGTAACAATCACAGACAGAAGCAAATCTAGCCTATTTATCCAATTTTCCACAAGGTTACTTTGATGTATCTAGCTTGAAATCTAATAAGTGAAACTTCTGAGTTGATAGAAACTTATCTAGCTAGTTTTGAAACTCTTCATAATTTCTTGTTCCACTCTCCCTCATGTGCTACATTCTGTCCCACATGCCTATTACCCACTTACTAAGAAAAGATCTCCTGAATTTCCTACTCTCTTTTCTGGTCCCAGTTTTCAATTTTTGAAAATAATGTTTGGTGTTATAATATTTAGCCTTATCATAGTGTTATTCTTGAAAACATTGGAGTAGTCTTTGCTCTGACGAAAAATGCTAAGAGAATCAAGATGGTGATGGAGCAGAAGAATACCTGCACATCTTTAAAAGTCAAATAATAATATGGCTGCTTCCTTAAGGTTGAAAGGGTTATTTAGTTGGAAGCCACATACAGACAGGAATGCAGCTGGTGAGAGTTGATAGCAGTGAATGCTTTCCTCATCAGCTCTCAAACAACCAGAACTATCTGGAAAGCATGAGTACCCTCTTGAGAATTCTCACAATTGTCTTCTCAGGAATCAGTTGGCTGAAGGTAAATAAGCCTGGTTAAAGCAAGTATTAAGGTTTACCTAGTTATTTAACTATTGCAATTTTAAAATCCAAAAATTATGCTTCAAAAGCTAATTGTTGCATTTAAGTTTGAAATGTTTATTTCGTTTTTGTTTTAAACTAATCACATGAAGTTCTGAACGAGCAGAGCTCACTCAGTTCTGGTAGTGAAGTACTGTTGCTCTATGGCCAGTGGTGTAGAATTAATGAACAGCTGGCCAGTTCATATCAACATTCAGAAACAAGCAAGGTGTCAAGTCATTGAATCAATACAGGAGCTCATTGATATAGTGTATTGCAGATTCCAGCTGATCCCATGGCAGAGAATCCAGCTAAAGAAAAATATCAAGACTTGAATGATGTAATCCGCAACTCACTGCAGTTATCATAATAATAATTAACAATAATAATAACCTTTATATTTCATATAGCACTTTTCATATCAGGACAACCTCACAAATGCTTCAAAGTATATACTGTAAAGTAAACTCACTCTGTGTTTTGTATACCCAATTGTAAACATGTCTTAACATATCTATTACTACTGTATATAAGAAAAAAAGGGTTGCAATTACTCTGTCTCAGGATATGGCCTATTCTGCCATTTTTACAGTATTTAATGCCCATCCCTAGGGTCTGTACACTTACCTGTAAAGTATCCTTTCTCTGTTGCCCAGTTCCTGAGCCAGGCAGGTCTGCAGTACTGCAGGACGCTGCTGATGACAACACAGCCAGCCTGGCTCATGAGTAGGACTTATTAGATGAGTAGACCATTCAATGGGCCAGGGATGATTCCCCCTCAGCTCCTGTTAACCCTGCAACAAAGCCCTAATGGGTAGGGTGGTCCTAGCAGAACAAGCATGGGAACATTTCTTAGGTCGTACTTGCTCTCAATGGACACTCTGGGGTCCCCAAACTTTGGCTCTTACCAACCTGCACACCTAATACTTTCCGGAATTAGGTAAGCAGGATGTATCCCTCCAAGTACATTCCATCCTAAGTGCACTCAGTGGAAAAGAATTTCCATGCTTTGGTGGGATAACAGAATTCTCAGTTTGATTTGGATACTCTTAAGTAGATAGGTTTCCGCATGTGTTTGGTTGCCAAAAAAGAACATGATGTGAAGGCTCCTCAGATTTGCATTGAATGGGTTAACAGTGATCAATTATAATCTAAAACTGAATTTGAATGAATCTTAGTCAGTTGATATCAATAAAAAAAATCATAATAACAGGGTTCTAATGAACTCTTCAATATTAGATGGGTTTCTTACTGCTGCAAATATAGAGTAATTGACCTGTGAACGTGTGAACTGCAACTTCATGCCATCCTTATCAATGTAATAAGTGGTGTCATTTGACACTGCAATATATTGCTGTGTATACTTTGTTCGCAAGTGACATTTTATATTTGCCAGAATGTAAAAGGTTGGTTCTCTGCTCCCTGACTTGAAATTGTGTATATTATTCACATTTTGCACAATTTACTGCAAAGATCTGGGCCTGGCTCTGTTGGTAGCACTCTCACCTCCGAGTCAGAAGGTGGTGGGTTCAAGCCCCATGTTGTGACTTTGAATTAATATAGACTAAGCTGATACTCCAATGCAGTGCTGTGGGTGCACTCCATTTTTGGAGGCATTCAACTACAGCTGCGATATGAAACTGAAGTCTCGCCTGCCTGTTCAGTTGTACATTAAAAATTGCATGGCATAACTTGAAAAGAGAAGGGAGTTTTTCCTGGTGTCTTGCCTTGCAATCCTTAGATAATAGTGATCTTTCCCTTCATGGCTGTTTGTGGAATGTGGTTAGCTGCCGTATTCACTACAACAGTCACTACACTTGACAGTAAATCTTATGAAGCACTTTGAGATACTTTGATGACGAGATAAAGTGCTTTATCACATGCAAATATTATTATTGTAACAACCCTTTATCCTTTTTGGATTCAAACTACAATCTGGGGTTCCCCAAATGTTGGTTCTTGCCAACCTTCGCCAGATACTTTCTGGGATTAGGTGAGCAGGGGAGAGGTGCATTCCGGGCTACAGAAATTTCCATTCCTGTGTGGTACTTTCAGCAGTTTGCTCTGAATATTCCTAAGCGTGGTGATGTGTTTCTGCATGTGTCAGACACCTGGCTGATCAAAAAAGATTGCAGTTTCCTCTAATTTGTCTTCATCTGCAAATTGAATTACCTTGCGCTGAGTCAAAGAATATAATGGGCCAAATGAGCCAAATGACCTACTTCTGTGCTGTAAACATTATCTAAGAACCTATTAAAATTGTGCATTTTTCCCACTCTGCCTTAGTGAAATGCTTTGAAACATTATCCTACATGAAAGGCATTGTATAAGTGCCATTTGTTGTTATCGTCTATGCTGGAGTGTTAGTCAATCTGTTCCAGCTTTCAGTTCTGATATCAAACTGAGGCAGGCAATGTCCTGCCACAGTTCACCGAGGATGTGATACTCAGGCTGTTACCTGTCTCAGCAGACTCTTTGGTCGAACCTGACATTGTCCTAAACCACAAGCTCATCAGCAACACCCTGAATGTTGCTGTAATTGACACACTGTTCAGAGTCTTTGACAAAGTGATGAATGTTTCATTAGTTCTTAGTGAGCAATGATGATTCCCTAAGTGCACTCAGTGGAAAAAATCCCTATTACCTGTTCAACAGTTGCAGCAGGATACTAACCTTTAGTTTCGGAGAAAGCAGTCACCTTAAAGAGGAAATGGTCACCTTACAGAGGAAACAGTCACATTACTGGGGAATCTGTTGCATTAAAGGCCAAATGGTTACAAGGATTAGCAGAAGCTTGTTCCAGATCTAAATGAACATTAGAAGGTCAACAAATCCCAACCATGTTATAGTAGGGCACCATCACCTGTCAGCGCTTCCACTTTCACAACACATAAGCACGGAAAACCAGCTGGCTTTCTACGTAATGACCCACGTCTGGACCAGGACAATGTTGACTATTTAGCTATTTTTGTGCATATGGGAATTAAAATGGCTTTACTGCTGATGTAGTTTCCTAAGATCTGGAAGTCAGTCATTTTCAGCATGTGGGAAGCCAGCTGGTCCACACGCTAAAGCTAAGCATGTGTCTATAGGCCACACATCCTATAAGCCAACCCAGTGCTGTGGGAAAGGGGCACATTATAACAGGGTTACAGTTCCAATGGAGATCCTATGGTACTTTGCCAAAGTTTCCATTTTTCATATGTGAGCCTTGGCAGTAATTATTGTGTCTAGGCAATTACTGGGGATATCACAGCTCAACGATCTCAGCTTACTCGTCACATTGGCACCTTCTACCAGAAGTCTTTGGAGAGCGATCAGGAGAAGGATCAGTGGCTAATTTCGCTTTACTTAACCGAGGGACACTGAAGCTACTGATAGTGATCCTCCATTTCCTGGGCTGAGGTCAGCTCAATCAGTACAGACCAGGATTCTAATCTGTAAGTTCTTGATCTGCACAGTCACGTACAGCACTGAGCAGTGCCTTAAATTGTATTGAAACTTGCATAAAATATCTATTTCTGGTTGGACACTAAAGATCCATCATACTATTTGAAAAGAGAACAAAGTATTTCCTGGAGATCAACAGTCTTCCAGATCAAATGGCAGTTTGTAGGACTTTGCTATATACAAAGTGGCTATCACATCTCCCCACAAAAACAATCTATTACATCTGACAGTAATTACAGTAGCTATGAAGAGTGCTGAAATATAGTGATGTGTTAAGTCACTTCTAAAGTACAAGTCCTTTTTTTCTTCTGCAAGTACCACGATGGAGATTCTTTCAGATGGTTGCAGACCTTTATGACCAGGGAAGGTGAAGATGCTGATGGATGACACTCCCTTTTGTCTGGTACCAGCGTACTTTTTTTTCCATTTGCACAACTTGACAGTGGGTTGGAAGACGAACCTACTGTGCCTGACAATGATGAGATTGATAACAATAATCTTTGCCTATAACTACATAAATATTCTCTCAGGCTCTTCAATGTCACCTTCTCAGATAAAAGGGTAACATTCCCCTCCTCTTCACTGCTGTTAACTGCTTGCATAGATATTTGTCTATGAGAATTAAACTTATAAATGAAAATAAAACACCACAAGATCCTAGTCAGGCAGCAGGTGTGCAAGGCAAAGCCTTCAACAACAGGCTATGACATAGATTCTGCATCAATTACAAAAGGGCCATGGTGAAGAAAGCTAAATAATGAATAGTGTTTCAAAATCAGACACCCACGAGGCCTGGTATTCTACCTAGTCCTAAACCTAAGACCTTCACTCAATTTTGCAGTGCTTAGTATGCTCGCCTCGCAAGGCAGAGGATCTGGGTTCGATTCCCGGGTGGGGCGAATCCTTAGGCAAGTTTCCTTACTCCACATTGCTTTGGTTTACGTAGCAATAAATAGGAACTGATTGTTAGTTGATTGGCAGATCATTTTCCAGGAGTAATAGTCCCTTAAAAAAAAAATTGGTCACTCAATCCAATGACTGTTTGTGGGACACTGTTGTTTGCCATGTTTTGCCCACAAATACACAGTCAATCCACTTTACAGTATATTCTGTGAAGCGCTTTCAGACGTCTAGAAGATGCGATAAGGCACTGTATCAAATGCGAGGATTATTGTTAGTATTCTGGTTTAAAATCTAACATCATGCTGAACTTCATGTGCAAACTTCTACCATATAGTCTTAATATGTAATCAGCTTCTTTTTAAAGATGGGAGAAAAACGATTTCCAAGTTAACATTGAATTTATAACTTTTCCAGAATTAATTTTAGGACCAAATAACAGCGCTACGAGTTGCATGATTCTTAATATGACGAGTGCAGACAAATTTAAGTGGATTTAATAGGAAATTCAACGGGACTTGGGCAGATGTACGGCTTATACTATTGATACAGATCAGTTGACATATGTGAGTTTTACTGTATTTGAAAAGACAAAGCAGTTTCTCCTAGTGTCCTGGTCAATCATCCCCAGACAAAATATACATCATTAACTTCATGACTGTTTCTGGGACATTGTTGTGACAAATTGCCTGCCGTGTTATCTACAAATACCCACTACACTTGACAGCAAACTCTTTGAATCATTTTGATAAGGTGATACATAAAATGCACACATTGTTCTTTAAAAGAATGGTGCTCACAAAATTTGACAGGCTACTGTATTAGTGGAGGAGAAAGAAAAAGAAGAGGACACAGTAGTGTGAGGGCCATGGAGAAAGTTGTTAGGCATTAGGCAGATATTTTACAAGTGTCATTTAGAAGCAGTCAGAAACCCCATGGCTTAGTTTTTCTGCAAACAACAAGCACGGAGAAGTGCTGCTACCATTATTAATGTCTTCATCTTATCCCTGAGCAGTAATCTACAATACCACAAAGCATGTGATCACCCTGTATCAGCAGCAGGAAGTTATCAAAGGCATGGGAGCATCAATAAGCAGGCAGGTTGGTGCTATGCCAAACAGCCGCACATTTCTCCCCTTTTGTTGCCTGCAGCTGTTACTGTCAGAGATAACTCCATTGGAAAGCTATTCTTACTCTGACAGTGCAGGTAGGTTCAACCCCTGCTGGAGTATACTCAAGCGGAAATATGACCTAAAGTTCTTTTCTCAACTTGGCAGAATCCAACTAATTCACAGACAAACATTTTTTTAATTAAAAAACTATAACTGAATTAATAAAAACAAAATCATTGTATCTGATGACTTTCTTCACCCACTATGCCCCAAGGCTCTGGAATTCCCTTCCTCACTCCCTTTGCCTCGCCCCCTCTCTTCCTATTTTCAGGTGTTTGCTGAAGACCATTCTTTTCAACCGCGTCTTTGGTCACCTTCTTCCATCTCTCTCTGGCTCGGCCCCGGGATCCATTATTGTGAAGCACTCTGAGACTCCGTCTGGCAGGACGGCACTATATAAATCCAAGTTGTTGTAGTAGTTGTTGACTTAGCCTACAAAACTGTCCACTCCTTGATATAATAGATCCAACAATTTTGTCTGTTCCTTCTTAGACTTAGAATCATCCTCCTCCTTCCCATCTGAACAATTGTTCTGTGCCATTTGAGTCATCTAAATATAGGATACCGACTTTACACAGTCGATATTCTGTGAATCAGTGCTCAAATGCTGCCCCCAGGGATTGATAAATGGAATCTACCTCATAAACGACAAGATAGTGTCAAAAATCTTTATAGAAATCAAGAATAAAAGCAAACTACAGTATTGTGCTGTGACCAGGTTCATGGTTCAGTTACACTACCAACCTTTAGAAATGAATTGTAAAAATGCAACATTTGATAACAGATTCAGTAATACATTCAATAATTCTTATCGCAGCTGTTAATGGAATGTCCGATTTTCACCTCCTTTTTAACAGTAATAATAGTTTAAGATATAAATTGCGTAGTCCAGTCAATTAGAATATGACAATGTTTCACAATTTACTTTAAATGAATAGAAAACAGGAAAGGACATTATGAGAGGTCCCAACTAATTGTGAATTTAAAAGGCAGTGCAGTGATTCCTTATTTTACTGAGGTTTAATGGCCTTTCTTGCACCCAACAGTGAAATACTCAATATCGAAAAAGAAAGTGGCTATTTATCACAGTGGATTACTGCTGCATGCTATAATCTTTGTTTGAAAGTATCATTGTTGGGAAAATACACTGGGGAATTATATTTTCCATCATCATTGCTGTCTTTGGTAAATTTCCCTTTTAGCACATTTAATGTGATTAATTGTCATTTGTATAAAGACATAGAAGCACTGGTGGATGGAGTCATGTGTGTCATAGGCAAACAGCCTTAGCTAAAAGCTACTCGTTTGATGGAGTACTTTGTCTCCAATGTTAGCTGTGTTTCTGTCTAAAGCAATTGATTTTTTTTGTAGCAAACAAGAACATGCTAACACCCTTCCATTTATTTAAGATGGAAAGCAGTTTGGAGTGAGAAATTTGAAGTTAGTTGGGTTAATGATGGAATTTTATGAGTGCAATAATAAAGTCATAAAATCTTAGCAAAATTCCATAGGCCTTTTTTATGAAGCAAAGAATCTTTGCTATAACCATAAAAAAGCCTTAATTTGTCTTCATTAAAAGGTGGGGTTAAATACACCATTAGTTTACTAGTTAAATTCTGCCATTTCTGAGTGTTTAAATACTTTTGCTGTTTTACGACTGCTATATATAAATGTAAAAGTAATAATAATCCTTGCATTTGATATAGCGCTTTTCACGTCGGGAGGACGTCCCAAAGCGCTTCACAAAACACACTGTAAAGTGAATTAACTGTATATTTGTGGGCGAACGCAGCAGCCAATTGCGCACAGCAATGTCCCACAAACAGTCGTAGATTGAAAATGACCAATTTATTATTGNTTTTTTTGGTTTTGGAGGGATTATTATTACTAGACTAGACATTACTCATGAAAGAACCGTCATGGAGAATTGGACAGCAAGTAGGATGGGGTATTTGTTCCTTTAAGTGAATTTTCAGCTGTGAAAATGTTTTGTTTCTGTTTTATCTCTGTACATTGTCCTCCATAGCCTTTTCCTTGGTCACCACCAATACAAAACAATGGAGTTCAGAGTTATCCAATTCGATAATAAAATATTGAAGAAAATCACTCATACGCTCTAGAATTAGGCAAACAGGGTGGGTCCTTCCAGGGGAGGGAATTCCATTCCAGACACAAGCAAATTAAATGCCCGTGTGCAGTTGGCATACAAATGTGGAACTCTCAGTCTGCATTAAATACTCTTAAGGATCTTAACCATCTCTAATATAAGTGGTCCAGGTTCTAACTTCTAGACATTTTTGAACTTTCTTTACAGCTTAGGCCTTACATCAAGCTCTATGCTTTCTTTACTTTAACATTCTTTTTCCATGACTAGGAGAGTCAAAATCCACATTCTCATGAAGCCGAAATATTCACTATCAGTGATGGAGCAGGTCATCATTAAAACCTCTGGGCCAATTACTAAAAGTTAAATTAAACAATACTGCAAGTTTAGGCCCAATGGATCTGAAGATTTCATACAAAAGAAATTACACATCTTTTGGATAAGATGTTAAAATTGAGGTTCGGTCAAGTTACATTAAAGGTCATTTTGCACTATTCAACAAGAGAAATATTTTTTTCCCAATGTTCTTGACCAACAATCCTTGGTCATTCACCTCAGGGTTATTTGTCAGATCTGGTTGGTACATTTGGCTGCTGTGTTTGCCTACAAAAAGTAGTGACTACACTTAACCATAATTATTTGTGAAAGGATTTCAGCTGTCGTGTCGTGGTGTGAAGGACCAATTTAAAATATATACTTTTTGCTATTTTTCTTTCTACGAGGGACATAAATTTTAGCATTTTGAATATAGAGAACTGTATATAGAGAAAAATTGAGTCTTTCAAGGTCAGATTACGATTTTGAAAATCACCCCTTTCTTCCTGAACTTCTGATTTCAAAATGAATCAACCTATGAATAAGTTCCAGTATTACAACTTGATTAACATATGTAGAACAAATTACAGAAATTAAAATGAAGTCCATGCATAAATCACAGCTCAGTGGTGAGAGCACTCGCCTTGCAAGCAAGAGACGTGGCAGGGCGAAACCTTGGGCAAGTTTCCTCACTCCACACGCCTGATAATAATACTTCAAGAAAAAAATAAACAATAATAAATTGGTCACTTCAATCCACGACTGTTTTTGAGACACTGCTGTGCGTAATTGGCTGCCACGTTTCGCCCACAAGTATACAGTCAATTCACTTGACAGTATATTATTTGAGATGTCTAGAAGATGTGAAAAGCGCTATATCAAATACAAGGATTATTATTATTATATTGCTTTAAGTTTTAAGGAAGGCATATAGGAGGCACATTGCAGAAATATTGGAGCTTTGAAATACTCAAGTGAATCACATCAAGCTTGAAAATTAGCCCAATTGGAACTGCTTCAAATCTATTAAATAACATCAGAATTGATCTGAATTTTCCTTTTCCCTCCCAAAGCCTGAGTTACAGTACCCAAAATTGCAAACACTCTGTTCGGAATAAGTGATCAGATATGAATGGTTCTAATTCATATTTATAGGAAACAAATAACATACCATTCATGTCAGCAAGGAAATTCAACCAAGTCTATCAAAGAAATTAATGAAACAAACAAATTTCCCCAGACCAGCATAAAATAAATGGATAGATGCCATTACACTGATAGTCCTTTACACTCTTAAGGAAATGAATACTATGAGCTGATATCTCAATACTGATTGAGGTATCCATACTATTAATAATAATAATCTTTGTATTTGATATAATAATCCTAATAATCCTTGCATTTGATATAGCGCTTTTCACGTTGGGAGGACGTCTTAAAGCCCTTCACAGAACACACTGTAAAGTGAATTGACTGTGTATTATGTGGGCGAAACGTGGCAGTCAATTATACACAGTAGTGTCCCACAAACAGTCTTGAACACTTTGAAAAACCCTCCCTTGATGCGTCGCAGCTATCAAGCTACCGGCCCATCTCCAACCTCCCCTTCCTGTCCAAGGTCCTTGAAAGAGTTGTCGCCTTCCAGCTGCGCTCTTTCCTCTCCACCCATTCATTATTCGAACCCCTTCAGTCAGGCTTCCGTGCTGCCCATAGCACAGAAACCACCCTGGTCAAGGTCACCAATGACATCCTGACCATCTGTGACCAGGGCTCCCTCTGACTCCTCGTCCTCCTCAACCTATCGGCAGCATTCGATACGGTCGACCATGCTATCCTCCTCCACCGCTTGTCCTCCCACCTCAACCTTCAAGGCCCTGTCCTTGAGTGGTTTAGGTCGTACCTCTCCCACCGTCTTCATTTTGTTTCCGCAAACGGCTTTTCCTCCACCCCCCGCACTGACTCGTGCGGTATCCCTCAAGGCTGTGTCATCGGTCCCCTCCTCTTCACCCTCTATATGCTCCCCCTTGGTGACATCATCCGCAGACATGGGGTTAACTTCCACATGTATGCGGATGACACCCAACTCTACCTTTCCTCCTCTACCCTCAACTCCACGACCACCGATGTCCTGACAGCTGCCTGTCCGACATCGAGTCCTGGACGAGAGACAACTTTCTTCAGCTCAACAAACGTAAAACTGAGGCCCTCCTGATTGACTCACGTCAGCGCCTCCACACCTCAGGCGCTGACAGCATCAGCATCCAAGGCTGCACTCTCCACCTCTCAAAGCAGTCAGGAACCTCGGTGTTCTATTCGACCCTGAGCTGTCCTTTCTTCCCCACATCCGCGCCACAACTGGCACCGCCTTTCATCACCTGCGGAACATCGCCAGACTACGGCACTACCTCACCCCTCACGCTGCTGAAACTTTGGTCCACGCCTTTATCACCTCAAGGCTGGACTATGGGAACTCTCTCCTCGCCGGCCTTCCCGCCACCTCCCTCCACAAGCTGTAGGTCATTCAGAACTCTGCAGCTCATGTACTGTCCCGCACCAGGCTTCGCGACCACATCACTCCCACCCTCGCTCGCCTCCACTGGCTCCCCATCCCCCAGAGGATCGAATTCAAGATCCTCATCCTCGCCTACAAGGCCATTCACGGCCTTACTCCCTCCTCCTACCTCTCCGACCTACTATCCCCCTACTTACCTGCTCGTACCCTCCGTTCCTCTGGCTCCAGTCTGCTCCACATCCCCCGCCCCAACCGCCCTACCATCGGTGGCCGGGCCTTCAGCCTCTCAGCCCCTAGGCTCTGGAACTCTATCCCCCAGTGCCTTCGCCGCCTCCTCCCTTTCCTCCTTCAAGGCCGGTCTCAAAACCTTTCTCTTTGACCGAGCCTTCAGCTCCCCTCTCATCTCTCTACCCCCTCCTCGTCCCCTCCCTTCCCTCCCCTCACCATTTCTCCCCTCCTTGCTCCCTCCCTTCCCTCCCCTCACCCTGACCATTTCCCCCCCTCCTCGCTCCCTCCCTTCCCTCCCCTCACCCTGACCATTTCCCCCCTGCTCGGGTCCTGACCCTACTGTCCAGCGCTTTGGGACGTCCTCCCGACGTGAAAGGTGCTCTATAAATGGAATCTTGTTGTTGTTGTTGAATTGAAGCGACCAACTTTTTTTTTGAAGGAATTATTACCCCCGGAAAAGCGATCCGCCAATTGACTTACAACCGGGTTCCTAGTTACTGGTAAGTAAACAGAGACCTGTGGTGTAAGGAAAGTTGTCCAACATTTCGGCCTGCCGTGAATCGAACTCAGGTCTCTCGCTTGCGAGGCGTGTGCTCTAACCACTGAGCTACAGGACTCCACAAAATGTAAATATTAAAATAAAAGAATGTTTTTAAAACATCCATCTGGCATCTTTCCAGCTGTCAATATCATAAACCCAAAGATATATGAATGTGGTGCTCAAGTTTCTTCCAACGCAAAGTAAAATTATTTATATACAAAATGACAAATGATCTCAGCAAACCTAGAGATATCGACTTTCAAATTGACCATTGAATCTACCTTTGAGAGGTTTTAATAAGTTATTCAAAACCAAATGCAAACTTGCCAAATTTAGACCATTGATAGTTATTTCCAATTTAACCCTAAAGGTGGATTGTGGCCCAAAAATGAAGTATACTTAAATGCGACTGGAATATCATAATAGAGGCTGAGTACTAGAGCAGCTGCTGGATTATATTCCATGTTTAACAAAATAGCAGACTGATCAGTAGCCTGGAAGTGGATGAACTCTTGGGAATTTTTTTTCATTAAATAATAGTGAAGGTTGTTACATTTACCAATGAGTGGAGAATAACATGCCTTTGATTGTCAATATTGGCAAATATATATGAATAAAATCATCCTCTTGGGCTCCTATGAGAATTTATAAGGTTGGATTTGATACTGTTTTGAATGCATGAATTCAGAGGCCTAAAAGGTCCAATGGTCATAGCTTTAAGATCTTTGTCTTACGATCATGTAGAGTTTTGGAAAATCCTTTGATTTGTCTTTAATTTGGAAGCTGGTTTTCCACAGTTCTTTGTGGATACTGTGGAAAATCGCCTTTCAAAATTGAAACCGGAATTAAGGCTTTACCAAAATTCTGCATGATCTTAAACTTCAATGGTCTTACAGTTAAGACATTGACAAATCATGGGCTTCAGAAGCGCAACCTTTGAAGCTGCACAAAGAGTTCCTTGGTGGATTAAATGGGAAGGAGAAACTAGAAACTAAAACAACAGAAGAGAAACTGAGTTCTAAAGAGAGGCAGAAAGAAAATAGATTCCTTTTATGGAAAAGAGGAACATAGCAAGGCCAAAATCAAAATAGAGGTCAAAACTGCCGTAAAAGCCAAAAAAAACATTTTTAAAGATACTGGGAAATATAAAGGCAATTGAGGTTAACTACAAGAGCTAGTAGATCTATTATTGAAGCAAAAAGCACAGCGTAAATTCTATCTGAGGTGTGTATTCAAAAAGTGATTCATGCTAGAAATTCCCTGTGGAAATGCAGTGTGAATTGACTAGCAAATTGTCACTTGAAAATTATCCTTTAATCGCTCTTATGCAGTCCAACTTAAAGGCATCATTCATAATATTTTTTGAAGGTTTGATCAGTTCTTTTATTCCATATACAATTCAAGAATAAATTATTGCCAATTGATTCCAGGTTTTCAGTTACATAGAGAAAAAAATAGATATAATGTAAATATAATCAATGTCGAACATTGACCCTGAAATCATACACTAAGCTGGCAAGCAATCGAAGTAGAGTCCTGTGGCATATTGGTAAGAGCAATCGCTTCAAAGCGAGAGGACTTGGGTTCAATTGCCCAGTAGGGCGAAACCTTAGGGAAGTTTTCTCACTCCACACGCCTCAATTTACCTAGCTGTAAGAACCTGGTTGTCAGTGGATTGGAGGATCGCTTTCTGGGGAAATAATGCTTTTCAAAAATATAAATAAATAATAATTTGGGTCACTCAATCCATGATTGTTTGTGAGCACTGCTGTGCCTGCATTAAGGTATATTCTGTGAAGCACTTTGAGACATCTCAACGATGTGATAAAGCACTAAATCAAATGCAAGAATTATTATTTAAGAGACGCTACCCTCATGAGGGGTGCTATATAAATGCAAGTTGTTGTTGAACAAACTATTGTTAAGCTATTTGGGTCAACCCCTAATTTTTTCAAACGCACACTGCTTTACCAGCCACATGATCCACTTTTAACACTTCACACAAAGGTACTTAAAATTGTAATGGACTGTAATCTTTCTCCGGAATATTACAGGTCAGAATGGGACATGTCACAATTATGAGTTGGAGTTGTGCCATTAGACTGGCTGGATTGGAAAAACATGGTTGATTTTAGCATTAATGATCCATATCCTGGGAATAAATTATATCAATTGCACAATGTCAGAAAAAAAAATTAATTATCAGCGTTAGATTGCTAGATTGGCAAAGTAAAAGCAACACTTCAGAAGTTATTTCAGGAAGTTGCTTCACTCATCCACCACTCAGAAGGTGAATTGCTTTTCAGAAAGGTCGAGGGCAGAAATCATATGAAATCTCAAATACAGAAAACTTCCTGTTACATGAATCGCATATTACTTATATATTACTCTCATATTACTTATTAAAGCAGCACATCTGGGTCTGAGTTCATAGTTTGTGTTAATGGTCCAGTACAGTACTGGGAGAGTACTGGATTGTCGGAGGTATCTTCCTTTGGATGAGACATTAAACCAAGGTCCTGTTTGCCCATTCAGGTGGAAGTTAAAGATCCCCTGACACTATTCAAACAAGAGGGGAGTTTCTGGCAGTGGTCAGTGGTCCACAAGCTTGAGATTAATTGGTGATTCATCACCATGGGTGCCTTTGCTTTGTGCAAAATGGTTGCCATGTTTCCCGATATAAACAGTCAGTATGCTTGACACGAATGATGAAACTTTCAGATATTTGCTGTGACAAAGCACCATAAAAATGCAAGCTCATCAGTGGACCAGAATCACAATGCATTACTCAAGGATTGGCAGAAGCAATTTCGGAGACCAATTTTGCTCTGAATTTATTTTTTTAAATTTTAATTTGGCAGATTTTTAACAGTGAAATCACAATGTTAGTTATTCTACTGCTCATAAATCGTGCCTAAGGCAGGCTGCTTCTTTGATTTGGAAACATATATGACAAGCTGTAATAAAATAAAATTGTCCTCTGTCAGCTCTAGGCTTAGGTTCATACAGTTCAAGTTTCTTAATCAATCTTATTTGGCACTAAGAAATTCTGTGGAATGGGCTTAAAAACTATTTTCTTGTGTGATAATGAATGTGAAATGAACAGAAACCTGCTTCACTAGCTGTGTGAGGATTTGGTGGTGTGTGTTACACAATAAATAGCCTGCATGCTTTTATAATAATTTTTTTAGGAATATGAGAGTTTGGGTTTGCCTACCTTTCTTCCACTTTCAATTGCAAATGAGGAAGATTACTGAAGTCCTCTATAAGACTAATATTGTCAAACACAAATAACACAATCTAAAAGAATTCACAGGGACACAAGTGAATGAGAACTTCACAAAATAGTGATATTGATACCATCAGTAATAATAATAATCTTTGATTTGATATTACACTTTTCACGTCTTCTCGACGTCTCAAAGCACTTCACAGAATATACTGTAAAGTGAATTGACTGTATATTTGTGGGTGAAACGCGGCAGCCAATTGCGCACAGCAATCTCCCACAAACAGTCGTGGATTGAGTGACTGAATTAGTATCGTTTTTTTTAAGGATTATTAACCCCGGAAAAGCGATTCGCCAATCAACTGAAAACCAGGTTATTACTTACTGCTAAGTAAACAGAGGCACGTGGAGTAAGGAAACTTGGCCTACATTTCGCCCTGCCAGGACTAGAACCCAGATCTCTCGCTTGCATGGTGAGTGCTCTAACCACTGAACTGCAGGACTAAATATCTGGACTGTTAACAGTATCAGATTATTATGAATAAGAATCAAATCTGGGAAACATATCCAAGGCATCTTTCCATAAGTGCCTGTGGACCAAATTGATAGATAAAGAAACTGATATTCTGGTGTGAGAAACAAGAAATGTAATGAAATGCATAAACAAAAACTACAACAACAAAATTACATTTGTAAAGTGCATTTCACATCAGGAGGATGTCCCAAGGTGCTGGACAATCAATGTTTTGGACCTGAGCTGGGGTTCGGGTTCGGGGAGGGTAAACGGCAGGTGGGAAAGGAGGGTGATCAACGGCACGGACGAAGAGAAAGGTCTTGAGAAGGGTCTTGATGGAGGCAAGGAAGGGGGCAAGAGGGAGGGTCTGCAGGATAGAGTTCTAGAGGTCGGGGCAGAGTGGCAGAAGGTCCACCTGCCAATGGTGGGGTGAGAGGCGGGTGACCTGATGCAGGCCAGGGCCCGCAGAGGGAGAGGGCAGGTTGGTAGGGGGTTAGAAGATCGGATCTGTAGGCTGGAGTAAGGTCATGGAGGACCTTGAAGGTGAGTTTCAGGATCTTGAACTGTACCCTCTGTGTAATGGGAAGCCAGCGGAGTCGGGCGAGGATGGGGGTGATAGGGTTGCTGAGTTCTGGATGATTTGTAACCTATGGAGGGAAGAGTTGGGGAGGCCAACAAATAGAGAATTTGCGTAGTTGAGCCTGGATGTTATGATTACGTGTATGATGGTCTTGGCAGTCTGCGGTGTGAGACAGTGGCGGAGCCGGGTGATGTTGCGGAGGTGGGGGAAGGCAGAGCAGGACATAGCACGGATGTGGGATAGGAAGGATAGTTGAGGGTCAAATAAGATGCCAAGGCTCCGGATTAGCTTAATAAGGTGGAGTGTGCATCCCTGGATGGTGATACTGTTAGTGCCTGAGGTGTGGAGGCGCTAACAGAAGCCAATCAGGAGAGCCTCGGTCTTGTGAAAGGTGTGAGAGGTACATTTCGCTCACAAATATACGGTCAATTCACTTTACAGTGTATTCTGTGAAGCGCTTTGAGACGTGTAGAAGATGTGAAAAGTGCTATATCAAGTGCAAGGATTATTATTATTATTATTGTTGAGGTTCAATTGTAGAAAGTTAGCTCTCATCCAGGACTTGATGTCTGACTGACATTCTGTGAGGACAGCAGTGGTCCTGGAGTCAAGGGTGGAGGTAGAGAGATAGAGTTTGGTGTCATCTACATTCATGTGTATCTTGACCCCATGTCTGCTGATGATGTCACCAAGAGGGAGCATATAGATATTGAAGAGGAGGGGACCAAGGACAGAGCCCTGAGGAACTCCGCACGAGATGGTGCAGGGACTAGAGGAGAAGCCGTTTGTGGAGATGAAATGGAAATGGTGTAAGAGGTATGAACTGAACCATTCCAGGACAGAACTATGATGGTTGAGGTGAGAGGAGAGGGAGTGGAGGAGTATAGAGTGGTCAACCGTATCGAAGGCAGCAGAGAGGTCAAGGAGGACATTAAACACATTAAACTCCCTTTTCACCCAACAGCAAAATGTGCAGATTAGATTGTGAAACATTGCTCTTGTATCTATCTCATCTCCTCTTGGGTTTGGCTATTCTCACCACTGCCTCATATCTGTCTCTTGCAGAATACACTGCGACAAATTGCATTCTGTAAATCAGACCTGTCTTGGAAGGTGCTCTAAACTTTCAGATTGAGATTGTGGTAGTAAATTCTTTACTGATTTACTGCTTCTCGTTTGATCAAACTGTGGGTCTACTCCACTAATTCCCTTGAAGCAACTGATATTCTTCATTCTTCCATAGAGAGTTTCATACTTCACTCTTCCTTGATCATTGGATCAGGTGCTACATCTTGGTTCCATCATACTTGTTTTTCTGTGTTATAAAACTTTTGCCTCATGCAATGCCATGAACAAATTGAAGAATCCTAAAGCAACTTTTTTCACTGCTCGTAACTTTTATTATTTCATTAATATTAGGGTATTAGTACTTCAAAATATAGTTCAATGCTGACAAACCACAACTGATAGGGGCACGCCAGTGTTTACTCCTTTTAGTTGCCTGTCTCGAATCTCTAAGATTTCTCCTTCCCACCACTCCAGCACTTTTACAGTCTGATAGTTTTGTAGTCAACCTTCCAAGAGGAAAGGGAAGCTGACCTCTTTTATTCACTATTCTCCTTATGTTGAAGAACCTCATTCCATTGCTCCGTTCTTTTCTACCACTGTGACGAACATCACATTTATTACTGCGGTGTCCGTCGATCCTTCATGCTCTGGAATCAATTTATTGCTTGATTATATTCTTCCTACTGCTTTCCACAGATGTGCCTTGAAACATACTCCTGCCCTATTTCACATCTTTGAGTTACATGAATGCTGACATAACGGGCACAATTTACTAGAATAAGGATGTAGTATGAGTGCTGAAACGTAATGAGCATAGATCACGTGCAGCTACAGATAAGAAATCTAGGTCCATTCAGACCCAGTGAAAATTAATACAGAAGAACCAGCAGGGTCATCAGAATGAGAAACTCAAACATGTGCAAAGTGGATAACCAGTGAGAAAAGGTCAACCTTTGGTCAACCTTTGACCTTGCCAAAAGTTTGACCAAAGATAGTTGGGCCATAAATAGAGGTCAGGATGAGCAAGGAAGTATCTCTATGGAAAATAATAATAATAATAATCCTTGCATTTGATATCACTTTTCCAGCGGTAATAATCCCTACAATTTTAAAAAAAATAAAAATAATTTGGTCACTCAATCCACGACTTTTTGTGGGATAACACTGCGTGCAATTGATGTGATCAGACACTGTACGCAAGGGTTATTATTCACAAAATAGACTGTAAAGTGATTTGACTTTATATTAATGAACAGTAAAGGAAAAAAGAGGTGAAAGGAAAAACTTGAGAAAGACATGGGGGAAGATGAGGAACACGTTAGGAAATGGGACAAGTACAACATATAAAAGACAAGAAATATCCACTTGAGGGCTAAATTGGTGTTGGGTGGAGTTATTGCGGAACAAGGTACAAGTGTACTTGCTATGTGATTTCAAATAAAAAGTACTGAACAGCATTCACTCTCGACTTGTCTGATATAACCAAGTTGTTCTAAAACACTATACTGAAGTTAATGGTTCATCCTCTGAGTCAGAGGATTCCTGGGCCCGCATGTCACATTCACATTCTGCTCCTTCTTAACATCAGTGGCCTCTTGAACTCTTACTGATGATTCCATTCCACTTCCTTCAGATCAGACACGTGCCCTGCACACAAACTTCATTCCTCCTGCAATGAAACGTTACCTTCTCCATGCCGATGGGAAAATCTTGTCTCGTTCACTTCTTTCTCCTTCTCCAGTTGCTTCATGTGCCTAGAAGCCAATAGACATCTTCGTATGATGACTGACCCGTGATCTTTCTTCACCAATAGATATTGTTGACTGCAAAATTTCCTGCGACCCCAACAAAAAGTTAACATCTCTGTTGATAAAATGGTCTGGTTTTATGTTTTGAGACAGACAATGGTGTTCCTTTCATTATAACTCTGCCGGATTTTGATATTGGTGTGCTACCCACAGCCCTCCCTCTGGGCATGCAGGCAGAGGCAGGCAAGCAATTTATGCGTTTTAACAAGAATTAAAGATGTGAAAACAACGATGAGTAGTTGCAACTATTTATGTTGTAACAGCCCCCAGGGATTGAATGTTGAAGGCAATGATTTCTAAGGGCTATAATGATGTATTTCTAACAATATTGTCCTTCTTACAGCTAACTAATGGTTGTATTAATACTACATTATAAAAAGGGACAAAGAGTAAAATAACGGGTATCAAAATGAAGAATGCTTCTTGCTATGAAACCTCAATGAATTATTACTTGCAAAAATGGGCTTTTGTTAAAACATTTCTCAATATTTTTATTTATTGCTAAAACAAATTGAATTCATCTTACCAATTCATATTGCTCTCTAATGATTCCCCAGTTAGTTGGTAAAGTGCTTTGAAATATCCTCCTGATGTGAAAGGCACTATATTAATATAAATTGTTGTTGTGGTTGATTTCACACAAACATGTCTATTCTGTGTTTGCAAAGATCAAGTTTGAGAAACGATTTATGTATATTATGCGCTTTGAGATATCCTCCCAATGTAAAAGGGCTATAGAACTGCAAATTTATACTGTGTCGTATTCATGCTAAGGCAATCAAGCCTTGAAAACTTCAATATTTCATTTTGTGCCCATGTTTGTAATCTAGGCCCTGTTGAAAACCAAATGCCGGTGCTCAGAAAATTATGCTTGTGTGACCAAGAACATTAGTAAAAACAACAATTGACATTTAGATAGCATTTTTCACGTCAGCAGGACATTTTTAAGTACTTCACTCAAGTGGGGAGGAAGGTGGCTGAAAGACTAAAGAAAAAAGGAAGGAGAGAGAGTGGGATAAAGTCAAAGGGCCTACAGGGTGGGGTTCTAGAGAACAGGGTCAGAATAACTAAAGTCCCCCATCCGATAGTGGGAGGATCAGGCAGGGAACAGCAGGCTGGTATTGGCTGAGTGTAGAGTGCGGCTGGGCTAGTAGGGTTTCAGAGGTCACCTAGGGTGGGGTGAGGCTATGGATGGAATTGTAAATGAGGACTAGGATCTTGAATTTGATCCACTGAGGGATGGGAAATCAATGGAGCTCAGCAAAGATGGGGGTGGTGGGTTCATGGAACTTGGTGGAGAAGAAGACATGGGCTGCAGAATTATCAACAGTCTGCAGCTTAAGTAAGGAGGCAATGAAAAGATTGGTGAGTAGGGCATTGTAATAATTGAGGTGTTCTGCACTGGCTCCTTGAGGTGAAGTGAGCTTCCTTGTCAGTTGATGCAGCTGAGGTGAGGAGGAGAACCAAGCAGGAGAGCTTTTAAAAGTTATTAAATTGCTTGCTGTAAAACATGCACTTGAATTACAATACAGAATGGTCACATGAAGTCCATCCGTTCGGCTTCACAACAACTTTTAAGGGATTATTTGTGAATGGAGCCTAAATGAATTTGTACCAACTGTATTGAGACTGCATATACTCGCAGGTCTTATGTGCTCTAAGCTTGACCTGCATTGGTACCTTGTTGTCCTTGAAGTATAGACGAGCACAACCATACTGCCCTTCCACCCTTCTTAGAGTAAATTGCTCAGTCTCAGAGGTCAGTCCAGGCATTGGATTTGGACCTCGAGAACATGAAGGTGGCTGGTACATCTCAAGCTGTTCTGAAAAGGTCCCGTCACACTGAAGGCAGATGTCTGCCAGATAGCTGCTGATGGCAATGCTCTCACACATTTCATTCTGAGCTGTGTTGCCCACCTGGAAGCTCGCAAATTCCTTGAACCTGCCATCCACTCGTGAGGGCTCAAACCCACACTTTTCAGATGTCAAATGACCATCCATTTGAAATGGCTCGAAGGTGACATGTTTGCCAATGGAATGTCAGAATTGAACTCACCCTCTGTGACAGTCTCGATAATTCAGCTCCTGAGCCGGTTCCGTAGCATTCTAGGGCACTGCTGATGACAACATAGCCAGATAGCTCATTGGTAGAACTTGGAAGGGTAGACAAGTCACTAGGGCCAGTGAGGAGTACCCACTCAGTTCCCTTTAACCCTGCAAACCCAACCCCTAGTGGGTATGGGTACGTTTGTCCTAGCTGAGACAGGATAGCTTGCCAGGCAGTGTAATCAATGACAAGTTTTGCGGTTTTAGCTGGTTAGAATCTAGCAGTACCCCCCATGCACACTCTGAAGTACCCAAACCTTGGATCTTGTCAACTTGTGCCTATTACTTTCCCGAACTAGATAAGCAGGAAACATCCTTCCAGGGAGAAGAGAGTGCACTTCCATTCCAACAAGTATCCCTGAACATTCCATGTATAGGTGGGATGCATGGAAATGCAGCTGATTTTAACCTCCATCATCCAGGGAAGATCAGGGCCAATTTAGCTTTCCAGCTGAGATCAACAAACACATTTTAGACCAGTGAAGAGTAAGCAGCACCTTTATCAAATAGATCATCTGGGCTGCTCACTTATTTTTATTTTATCCACCGTATATTTTTGAACATATTTTGTCGCAGCATCTAATTTCTCTCATGGTTGTGTAATTGTTTTTTGGTATTCATTTACACATTTCTGTATGACAGGTTTGCTGACTAAATGTTTGTATAACAATGTTGGTCTGTACCAATTTTACTAAGTTACAATAATAATTATTTTGTTTGATATAGGTCCTTACTAAGCTGTTGAGGCATCTCAAAGTGCTTCACAGAATATATTGTAAAGTGAGTTGACTGTATTTTGTGGGTGTAACATGGCAGCCAATTATGCACAACAGTGTCCCACAAACAGTCGTGGATTAAGTGACCCAATTTTTTTTGAGGGATTATTACCTACAGAAAGCGATCCGCCAATCAACTACTTACTGCTAGGTAAATAGATGTGTGTGGAGTAATGAAACTTGCCTAAGGTTTTGCCCCGCCTTAGGCTCGCGACAAGCACGTTAACCAAGGGCCAGTTGTTGGCTCTTTTAAAGTTAAATTCATTGCTGGTTCTTTTTGCTTCAAATCAGTCCTACGATGGCATAACTGCATGAGCAATGCAACAAGGCAGTGCTCACCATTAGAGGGTCAGGGAATATACATAAACCTTGAATGAACCACAACCAAATAGACAAATAGGTTTAGTGCTTATCAGTCTGAATGCATTACCATTGATGGATGAGTGAGAAGAGTAAGATTGTAGAGAAACAAGCACGGGGCAAAATGTCAATTGTCTGTTGACAGAATCACAGTCGCTCTCTCACCTGGTGACGGAACAGACAAGGTTTTCATTCGCTTCTTCTAGAATCAATGTCAATTGAAGGATGCTTTAGTAATGCTGACAATTCTCACAGATTAAAACCTAGCTCCGAAGGAGGTAGCAAGTGAAAGATAACTGAAAGAGAAAAAAACATAGGCACTCATGCTTTCCATCCTTATCTGTCACTGGTTCAGTATAGTGCATTTGAATGCCATGCTTTCTTTCTCTCCCTCCTACAAAGAAGTAATCCCTCTATTGACCATGCACTGATTGATTTTTGCCCTTGAGCCAATGAACCTTATCAGACCATATTATGTCAGCTCCTGTAAAAGGTTTTATTCACCAGAAGAAGTTAACTGGAGATAAAGCAGGGGAGTGCAAAGTCTATTGTTCACGTCATTTATTTGTTGAGCTTAAAAAACTGAGCTGCTGAAATGCGCAAGTGCTCCACTGCATGAAATGACATGATCTCTTCTTGATTAAAAGAATGAACAAAACAGTTATTTTTAAAAAAATAGTACTTTGATTTCCTTTTCAGCCTGCCCCGACTCCAAGAAGAAAATCAATCACAGGCACCATAATTTCAACAGCTTTCAGCAACATTATTTTATAACGATAATCCTTACATCTGATAGAGTGTCTTTTACATTGGGAGGATGACTCCAAGGGAGGGTACTTCACAGGATATTTGTAAAGTGTAATGACTGTGTACATTAAGCTCCTGATACCTCGACCTTGGCTTAACTTGTCACTATCACTTGTCATCATACTGTCAATATCCTGGCTGCATTTATTTCTGTATTTATATGTATACCTAACATGCCACTCCAGATAACTCTCCACTGAGCCCTTTTCCATTGGAGTAACAAGTTATCAGGAGTTTATTGTTAAAAATAATTGACATGTAAAATAGACCTTTAAGAACAGATTTTTATTTTGTGGGTAAAATAATTATTTAATTGTACTTAACACCTATTAATATATTATAACATTTCAACTTGAACTGCCCCTCTTTGGGGTAACACGTGATGTTTTAAGTGAAGTTCCATTTTCAGTATATAACAACATGATCCTTGAAAATAAATACATTGTCACATAGTTAGAACCATAGCACTATAGTAATTTACGGCACTGAAGAAGTCTATTTATCCCATTGTGTCTGTGCTGGCTCCCTCAAGAGCAATCCTTTCAATCCCATTTACCTGCCCTTTCCTCATAACCCTGTAGCTGACTCTTTTTAAGGTATTTATCTAACTCCCTCTTGAAAGCCAATATGCATTCTTCCTCAAACCCAGCTAGCATTCCATATCCTAACCTCTCATTGCTTGTTTAAAAACTATCTTAAATTAATACCCTCTAATTACTTACTCACCGACCTGTAGAAATAATTTTCTGCTATTGACTCCATCAAAAGCCCTCATAATTTTAAAGACCTCTATCAGGTCACCCCTCAACCTTCTTTGTATCAGCAAAAAAAAGTCTCTGTTCCTCAAGTCTCCACTCATAGGCAAAAAAGCCGGTATCATATTAGTAAAACTTCTCTGCACCCACTCTCTCTTTGACATCTTGCTTAAAGTGTGGTGATGAATACTCAACACAATATTCTAACTAACAATTTATATAAGTTTAGCATTACCTCCTGGTTGTGTCACCTACCACAGTTCTCACTGCACCAATGGGTAAAGCTGAAACATCAGGGACCTATTATGCTCAGGAGCAGCTGAGGCTGAGATAAGCTAGAGGCTAGACAAGTGTAAGACAGTGACAGTGTGAGAGAGAGAGAGAGAGAGAGAAAAAGCATGGTCATATATATTAAGTGCCTTGTGGGTGCTATATGGTCCAGAGGATGAAATGAAGCTCCCACTGGGTCAGAGGACTAAATCACAGCAGGACCCAGAGCTCAGAAATAGGCCTAGAGTAACAGTTAGATGAGGTCTATGCACATGATTATAAATTGCACTTGTGCAATGCCTTTCACGTAGGATAATGTTTCAAAATACTTTAGGCATGGTGTGGATTGCCAAATAATGTTCGAAGAAGGGGATAATAAAAATCCTGCAATTGATATAGCGCCTGATCACATCTTCAAGATGTCTCAAATGCTTCACAGAATATACTGTGAAGTGAATTAACTGTATATTTTGTGGATGAAATGTTGTTCAATTGCGGCTGTCAATTGCACATGGCAGTGTCCCACAAACAGGCATGAAAGTGACTGAAAACACAGTTGAAGAGGTAAGTTTTAGGAGGGATTTAAAAAGAAAAAGATCCATTTTGCGTTGGAAGATGTGCCATAATACCTGCACATGCAAGTCATAAGAAATAAATTAGCAGCTTCAACTCGAAATTCACACAACCAAAATCCATGGGCTATGCTACACAGAGGAGCAAATTTTACAGGATTTAACACTATCTCAAATTGTGTAACATTGGGCAAAGTTAAACTACAACAACAACAACAACAACAACAAGATTCCATTTATAAAGCGCCTTTCACGTCAGGAAAGAAACTAAAACACAATGAAAGCTGTCAAAAAACAGCAAAGAGTTTGACTGGAGAAAACCACAGACTCAGACTTAATGGGCCAAATGGCATGTTTCTGCATTGTAACATTCTAAGATTCCTTGATCCAGATTGGTGACCAACAGCAATGAGCATGCAGACACCATGATTTTTATGGGCAGAATGTGATTGAGAACGTTGAGTAGAATCTGTGATATTCCCAAAATGAGTGGGGAGTGCTATTTAGAACGTTTGAAAACTGCCAAAGTATGGGAAAAATATTATCTCAACTAGGGCCATTTGTTTGGTTTCTCTGGCCTTTCTTTGGACTTTCTTTGGATAACTGACGAGGCTCCTGTTAATACTTTCTACCATGTCTCTGAAAATTACAAATTAGACCTCAATTTCTAAGTGTCAGTCTGGTTCAATTGGTAGCATCCTTGACTCTGAGCGCAAAGCTTATAGGTTCAAGTTTCACGTCGGGAGCTTTGAGGTCCGAGGCTAGGCTGAGTGCAGTGCTGGGGGAAGGAGAACTGCATTGCTAGAGCTTGCTCAGATGAGACATTAAACAAAGCTACCATCTGCTTAATCAGCTGGATGTTGAAGATCTCATGATACTCTTTGAAAAGAGAAGGGAGTTTTTCCCGATGTTGTGGTCAGAAATCTCCCAGAGGAAAAGAACATGATCATTGACTTCATGGTTGTTTGTGAAATATTTATGTACACCAATTGACTGCCACCTTCATTTACAAATACACATTTACTAACTTCACAGAAAATCTCTATGTAGCGAGTTGAGATGTTTCGATGTGATAAAGCACCATATCAAATACAAGGATTATTTTAATGGCCCCATCCTTATACTTTCCTGTATACATCAGGGTGTCTGCATGTTTGTATATGTTTAAAACAAATCTTATCACATCTTGAGGTGACACACTTCATTACAGATAAGAAATAGTTAAAATAGGAAATTGTTTTAAAATAGGAGCATTGCCGAATAACTGCAAATTACAGTGGTGCAAATACATTGTATAAACAGGATGTGTCTTGAAGAACGGTAGTGTGATTCTCAATGTAAATACTGAGGCCCACTTATCTGGCAGATCACACAGCTCTGGAGTGGGAGAGTGCCTGCTGTCACATTTAAATTCCCAACAATGTTATTTGAAGTACTCCTGGAGACAACAGGTCCTTTCGCTTCAGACATTACTACAATTATATATAATCCTCAAATGAAACATTTCTATATCCCTAATATTTAAACACATCTCAGCTGTCAGTAGACAGAACGACTCTAAGCTGACTCTTTTGTTAGTCCCTGCCAGCCAAAATCCCTCTGGCACTGCCCCAGGCACTACTCAAAGATTGATACACCACTTCCTGCGCATCTGCTATCTTCATTTCTACAGCTATTAAATTAATCTGCAGAATTAATGCTTGAATGAACAATATTTTCAGTACTATTGCTCAGTTTTTTTTTAGTAGGTACTTTCAGGTAGTTTGGAAATCCTGGATTGCTTATGCAGTCTGAATGCAAAACACAATGGAAAAATAAATAACATGGAGAGCACTACTTCAAGGCCAGGCATTCCTGTATTAATCTTTTAAGCTTGTTCTCAGGGTAAATGGCATCCTCTTTTGTCTTTCCTTGAATCTCACCTCAATGTATGTATTATTGCAATGCAAATTAGATTGTGTAATCAAACTTCTTTCACAACGCACAAGTTAAAAAGCAGGTACTGGAAAAGAAAGATTATTCCATGAAGCGATAAGCAATCTGATATTGTAAATATAAATAAGAGTTCCTGTGGCTTCACACCCAAAAGGAACTGGTACAATGATCCTAAATTTCAAAGAGAATTCTTTAGCAAGAATATGATGGGCTTCAGAGGCTGTGAAACTCTCAGTAAAATCGGCAGGAAGATAAATGCAAAATTGCACTGAATATGCAGCCTTTAAATTCCGATCTAACTAAACTGCAGTGCGTTTCACCTAAGATCATCATAATTTGTGCTTATGAAGAAGATGAATAAGATCTAATTCAGTGACAATTGGGGTCTATTTTGCATTATTTCTTAAACAGAATTCCTGAATAAGGAATCCGGTTTGAATTCTTCTCGACCCATGGGAACACCACACTGGAAATAGATCTTGTTGGAGTGTCATTCCCACAGATAGGTGTGACTTACATCCGGTTTCTGGAAGAAGCTTCAGTTTATGTGACTTGGTCCCTTACTAAGGAATTAGTGACTAGATTTACACTATTTATGTTGCATTTTAGAGCATCTAGAATTTGCCAAATTGTTGAATGTGTTCTTAAACCTTCTAAAACCTGACCAACTCACCCTTTTCCTCCGTTCTGTAGGCACTGATATAAAGTGCAATATCAAATGCAAGGATTATTATTATTAGTCATGCAAATCACATACAATAGGGTGCACATTTGCAATTGAATAAAACAGCAGTCTTTTGTTGACTCATCTGAAACTTGGATTATTGGATCACTGACTACAACAAGGTATTTCAGGAGTTGGTGGCTGGGAAAACTGCAGCATGGATTCAGTAATAAATGTTGCTCACGGTGTGAGTTACCTGAGCCCTTGGGAAGAGCAGAGGAAGGAGAGTGACATTATGACAGCAATAATGCACTTGAGGGAGCATAGGGCAAGAATCTTACCGTGAGACATGGATGCCAAACAATGACAAAGCAATGGAATTGCTGTGCGATATTGGTAGTGAATTTCTGATGAACAGTGAAGATATGTGCAGTGCAGCCAAAAACTGTGAAGCAGCCATAATATTGTGTGTGTTAGAGTCATTCAAAGCAACTGCAGGAGACATTATTGCAATTAGCCAGACTTCTGTTGATAAATGCAAAAAACAAGTGACAGATGGCATTTGTCACTGTGGCTCGAGGTATAAGAACAATTCTAAAAGGCCTACAAGAAAAGCAGCTTCTCCAACCTGGGAAGAAAATTCCGAAGGCTGAGATTCCAAAGTACCGAAGAGTGTTCACATGTTAGAATCTTGGTATTAGTGCACAATCCTATATAAGAAGGACTTCAATTTTTGGTACCTTATCATGTTGGAATAGAATAAAGCACCTCACAGGTAAATTCAAGTGCAGTGACTGTGAATTTTAGGCAAAGACCTCAGGTATCACCTACCATGAACACGGATTATTAGGCAATCTCAAGGAAAAATCCTATAATAACAGCTGACAAACAAAAGGATGGTACCTGATTGGAGTTTTGCTTCTACCATCTCAGACTACTTCCTCCCAAAAAGTGAGGATCTTAATATCACAAGCAAAGATCCACAGATATATTAATGCAAAATTCTGTTCAGAGAGAGTCTGATTCAGGCAGGAGGATTAAGATTGGGATAATTTAGTTAGTTGAGGCAGGTTTTTACCAATTTGACAAAAGTTTATTTACATTTGAAAGGCTAAGAAATGTAGGGAAAGACAACAACAATTTGCATTTATATCATGCCTTTCACCTTGGGAGGATGTCCCAAGGTGCTGGACAGTTGTGGATGTGAACCTGAGCTAATGGTTGTATTCAGGAGGGTTGGGAGCCAAGGGGGATGGGGTGGGGGAAGTAGCTGACCGAAGCCATGGTCAAAGAGGCAAGTCTTGAGATGGAAATTGAGGAGGCGAGGGAAGGGGTGAAGTGAAGGGACTCCGGGATGGAGTTCCTGAGAGATGGAACAGAAAGGCTGAAAACATAACTGCCAATAGTGGGATGGACAAGGAGGGGTATGTGATGTGGGTCAGTGTCTGCTGAGCAGAGGGAGTGGGCAGATTGGTAGGGTGGGGCAAGACCGTGGAGGGATTTAAATGTTAGGATGAAAATCTTGAGCTCTGAGGGATGGAAACCAGAGGACCTGGGCGAGAATGTGGATGATAGGCTTGTTGAGCCTAGTGCAGAAGAGGACACAAGTTGCAGAATTCTGGATCGTCTGCAGCTTTAGGAGGGAAGAGTTGGGAAGTCTGGCAAACAGAGTTGATGCTGTCTAGCCTGGACTTAATGAATCCATGAATAAGGATCTCTCTGACCTGAGGGGAGAGGTCATGCTGGAAGAGGGCAATGTTGAGGTGGCAGAAAACTGAAAGTGTCACAGCACTGATGTATGGTTTAAAGGCCAGTTGAAAGTTGAACAAGACACTGCGATTAGGCACAAACTCCATGAGAGGAGAAGGCATCCATGTAGATTGATGTTGTCAATGCCTGAGCTGAGAAGGCGTTGATGGGAGCCAAACAGGAGAGTCTTGTCAACATTAAACTGGAGAAAATTAGCTCTCATCCAGGACTTGATGTTCGACAGATCAGAACAGCAGTGGTTTTGGAATCGAGGGTGGATGCAGAGAGAAAGAATTTGGTGTCATCTGCATACTTGTGGAAGTTATCCCTATGCCTGTGGATGACATTGCCGAGTAGGAGCATGTAATAATAATAATAATAATAATAATCCTTGCATTTGATATAGCGCTTTTCACGTCAGGAGGACGTCCCAAAGCGCTTCACAGAACACACTGTAAAGTGAATTGACTGTATATTTGTGGGCGAACGCGGCAGCCAATTGCGCACAGCAATGTCCCACAAACAGTCGTAGATTGAAAATGACCAATTTATTATTGTTTTGGGTTTTTTGGAGGGATTATTATTAGGCTCTGTGTGGAGTAAGGAAACTTACTTATGTAGATGTTAAAGAAGAGAGAAGCGAGGATAGAGCCCTGAGGAGCCCCCTGAGGAATGCTGCATATAACAGTTCAGGGATGAGAGAAGATGCCAGTTTTGCAAAAAGAGGAACCAAAGTTTGGAGACTTTCAAATAACTCTGTTTAATAGAAACAATCTTAGACACTGTTATCAAAAGCTAAGATACCTTTTCAGTGCTAAAAGAAGACACAGGGCAGGAAAACTCAAAATGTGAATTATATCTTATAATCACTACAATTGATATAGCACTGGTAAAGTCAGGAGGACATCTCAAAGAGTTTCACAATGAAGTGTACACTGTGAAGTGTAGTGACTGCATATTTTGCAGCCAATTTGCACACAATTTCCCACAAACAGCAATGAAGTAAATGACTAAATTTAATTGGGAAATTGGCAGACATGATACCAAGAGAAATTCCCTTCTCTTTCTGAATAATGCCTTAGAATCTTTAACATCCACCTTACCAGACAGATGGGACCTTGGTTTAACGTCTTATCCAAAGAACAGCATTTCCAACAATGCAACATGCCTCTAGCATCACGTTGTAGTGTCAACCTAGGTTAAGTAATTTCAAAGTCCCGATGTGTGACTTCACCTACTATCTTCTGATCTGGAGGCGAGTGTTACTAACTGTGCCAGGCTGATACCTATGAAGAAGATACTCCAGTCAAAGTGACAGATGACTCAAGGGATCACATCAACAAAGTGAGAGGTGACCCACTTTCTATAAACTGGTCGAGGGATGAGAAAGCCAAACTACTATCTAAATCAGGAATATGATGTAAAATGTAGTTTTTAGGCCACTTTCAGAATCATTAAATGAATATCAGCTCTTACATATTTGAAGAATCTCCCTAAACCATTTAATAATATTCTGGGAATTTTCACCCTTTAGCGTGTGAAAAGGAGTGGTTGTATTATACATAATTCACTAATTTAGGTTTTTATATTCTGATAATTGCTGGAGTGCAAATAGACTAAATGAAGCTTCTGGTGCCTGTATCTCCTCAAATTTTCCAGAAGGGACTCGTTCTTTCATTCTGGTTACTTTCACAGTGTAAGAAATGAGGAGCAGTCCAGATTGGATGGGTGGCTACAGGATGATTTGGGTTATGGAATGGTGCATGCCATTCATCCCTTGTACATCCCAGGTTTCTAGCAGAGTTTGTGCTCATTGCCTCAGCATTTAAAGGGATAAAATTATTAATACTTTTGGCAAACCCAAGCAAGTTTTTAGGTCACTGTTCAGGCTGGTGTTATTGGTTGTGTTGGGGATGGGGGAGTAACTTGCAATACTTAGTGCTCTGTAAAGGTGGAGAGTGGCAAAGCTTGCTGTGTTCTGCACAGAATGGCCATTCAGCCAGGTTTGAAGCTGCAAATGGAGAAGGGCAGAATGCAGCAGATGGTGGAGCAGAGGGAGGTTGGTGTACATGAGCCCCAGATGCTGATTTGCCCCAGGAGGCAGGCCAGGAGGTGTCTGAGTGCCTCGTATATGATTCTTGCCTTCCTCTGAAGGACATGTAGAGCCAGTGCTGACTGTTTATTGGGATACATAATGTGCTGCATATAAAGATTCACAATTCTATTTTCTAATCTTCATGTACTTGTCCAAATTTTGGCTAGACTTATTAAAATGTGTTATGAATAAAGCAGAGAACCGCTGAATATCAATACAATTCATTTACTCTGATAAAAAAGGATGACATGGTCACCTAATATGTTGTGTACCAGTGAGTGAATGAGTGATTGCGAGAGTGAGCAACGATAGATAGAGTGGTGAGTAAGTGAACCTTGTATTTGATATAGTGCCTTATTACATCGAAACGCTTCAAAACACTTCACAGTGTTTTTTGTAAATTGTAGTGAATGTATTAGTAGGCTAATGCGGCAGCCAATTTGTGCACAGCAGTGTCCCACAAGCAGCCATAAAGTGAATGATCAATTTTATCAGGGAGATTGTTGGCCAAGAAACTCCCTTCTCTTTTTGAATAATGTCATGGGATCCCTTTAATGTCCACCTGAACAGTATCAGTCCAACTGATAAAAGGTTCTGACGACAAATGAGGAGCAGTAGTTACCAAGCTGGGCCTATGAAGGACAAATTATACATTACAAAGCCCTAGTTTCTGTTCTTTTATTCTGATTTCACTAATGATCAGGAATAGTTTATTTGGGCCTATAAAAACAACGCAACTATAAGTGATGTTAAGCAGCAACTACTGTAATTTTAAATGGCTCTTTTTGGTAATGTAAACTGGATCAATAATTAACTTTAACTACCCCTTCCCCCTCCTTTTGTTCATTTGTAAAACTGTCAAGTTTATGAGGTGATTATTCATATTTCATGTGTTTCAAAACAGCACAATTGAAAATGAATCAGTTCTATCAACTGAAGAAGGTTTGATAGCATAGGTTGAATATTGCTGCATCTAAAAGTGGATGAAGGTCTGATTTATCTGCCTCCACTCATCATAATTCACAAGACAGTTCTTAATGACCTCTAAGGTAGTCAGCAAATGTGATTATTTAGATTTATGTGCAGCAGCTGCTTTCATGGGTCTCTGGAGCCTTCCTTTTATTAAGACAGGTTCAAACCTGTCGTAAATACTGTATACAATTGTTTTGTGCAAGTAAAAATAACTGCATGTATGATACAGGCATTAGCTTCGGGGTTTGGCAGGTAGAAACGAAAGGTTATAATTTTAAGAAATGATGCCATAAAGAAGTGTCAAGTGTATATTGAAAAATAAGTGATGATTTAAAAAAGAACAGTGGAAACTCAACTCTTTGAAATACGTTATACTACAATTTACATATTTGCATATTGCAGCTCCTCAGTGATCGCAAAGTTAAAAGATACCTGCATGGATCATCAGCTATTATGCTTCAGAATTTGTAATTAACATTATTTAGTGTGAATCTGATGCCACCAGTACTTACAGGAATCAGTCAGACTCTTCTTTGGTGTATCAAATATTAAGATATTTTAAACAGTTCTGTGGCAGTGATGACATACATTAACTGCTGACCCAATTACACCTCATTTTCAGCTCCATTGGGCTTCAGCTTACCACTAAGTTGTCATCCATCAGATATTAAGTTGTCATCAATCAGATATTAAGTTGAAAATGCTAAAATCTTATGTCCTTAATAAGGTATAAAACATTCATTTGAAATTCTCTCTAATTTACAACATACCTAATCCATCTCCATGCTTAAGATTATTTAAACCAGACTAAGAGTTGAAATAATAATAATATTCATCCTCGCATTTGATAGAGCGCCTTATCATGTCTTTGAGATGTCTCAAAGCGCCTTTACAGAATATATTGTAAAGTGAATTGACTATGTGTTTTGTGGGCGAAACACAGCAGCCAATTGCACAAGGTAGTGTCCCACAAACAATCGTAGATTGAGTGACCAAATTATTATTTTTTTTGAAGGAATTATTATCCCTGAAAAAGCGATCCTCCAATCGACTGACAACCGGGTTCCTACTTACTGCTAGGTAAACAGAACCATGTGTGTGGAGTAAGGAAACTTGTCCTAAGTTTCGTCCTGCCGGGAATTGAACCCAGGTTGTCTCGCTTCTGAGGCGAGTACTTTAACCACTGAGCTACATGTTACAGGCAACATTGTCCATAACATGGGTCAACCAATAATTATAATGATAAACCTGCAGAATTCCACATTGTGTGTCAGCCTGGCTCAGTTGATAGCTCTCTCATCTCTGAGTCAGAAGATTTTGGTTTCAAGCCCCACATCGGGATATGGAACCCCTTTAGTCTGAACTGAAGTGCAGTTCAGAGATGGAAGGGGATGTTTTATTGTCGGAGTTTTTGTCCTTTGTCTGAGACATTAAATCAAGGCTGTCTGCCTGTGCAGGTGGATACTAAAGATTCCATGGCACTATTCAAAAAGAAAAGAGAATTTATTCCAGTGTCCTGGCAAACGATCCCCCAAATAAAATTGGTCACTCACTCCACGGGTGTTTGTTGAACATCGCTATTGCAAATTGGTTGTCATGTTTTCCCACAAAATACACACAGACCAAATTTTTACAGTATATCCTGTGAAGTGCTTTGAGATTTCTTAACGATGTGATAAGACACTATATCATATGAGGATTATTACATATGTATGCCCACCTATAAATGGAAATCAGAAGGATGCACTCTTCTCAACCAATTCTAGAAAACATTAGATGCAAGTTGGCAAGAACGAACCAACATTTGGGATCCCAGGGAGTATGTTAAGATGCTGCTGGAGTTTACTCAGCTAAACCTGCATAATTTGCCATGTTAACATTGCATTTGTATAAAAGTGCAATATATAGGTCCAGTGACAGAAAAACTTAGCAAGACAGAAAATGGCACCTTCCGTATCTAAACTGGACTGTGTTTTAATAATTAGCTAACTTGAGGCCCCAAATTTCTCATGGTCTTAACTTTTAATGTTCTTAAAGCTTAAGATGATCTTATGGTCTTGAAGTTTACGATTGTGCAGTTTAGCAAAATTATTAAATTCATTCTTAATATGGAAAACAGTTTTCCGGATAATCTTTTCCAACGTGAAATCTTTGGAAATACTATAAATCTTTAAACATGTAGCAATAAAATACCCGGATCAGTAATTAATAAGTTCTCCGTCTTCCAAAAATTATACATTGGCATGGATTCAGAATTAGCTGAAGAGAAGGAAATAGAGGGTCACTGTGAGGTGAGCCAGATCACAATGGGGGGAATATCCAGTGGAGTCCCTCAGGGGTCTGTCGTGGGAACCCTCTGGTTTCTTGCGTACATTAATGACCTCGGTTTGCAGACCTGGTGTACATTAAATTTGCAGATGACATAATGTTAGTGCAACTATGGAAATACAGGAGATAGCAAAAGTCTCACAAAGAGAATTTGATAGGGTATGCACATAGGCTGATAACTTGCAAATTAAGTTTAATACAGTTAAATGTAAAATGCACATATGGGAAATAAGAATAGGAGATGCATGTACTTCATTGAATTTACTGAAAAAGATTTAGGAGTTAATTGACTTAATGCTCATAATACACAGCAACAATAACTTGTATTTATATAATAATAACAATAATAATAATCATAATGTTAATACTATAGTGCCCTTCACATAGGGTAGCCTTTCAGAGTACTTATTGAGTCTAGCTATAAATTGTTCATAAGGTGCAGAAGGTAGACAGGGTAAATGTTTACCATAATATTTCTCTTATTTTATGCATGTACTCAATGGCTTTTGTGAAAAAGTCATTCAACTGCCTCCAGCAGTCATCTTCAAGCACAATCATACTTCCGTCTAGGCTGGGACATCCTTTAAGCACCAACAGGCTTTGATTTGCAGTAAGTCAAAACCATAAAAGTCAAGCGTATCATAAATAATTTCGGATACTTGAACATTCTGTTCATGTTTCACATGATGTCAGCATTAGGCAACTGTTCAGCTTTGACTCACCAATATAAAAATGTATCCAATACATGAATCCATTGAGCTGTGCTGAAATATTAATAAAACATGTGAAAGGAGTGTAGTGCAAGAACCCAAAGCGTGATGTGATGCAACACTGGTGATAATTATCAAATCACTGAAAATCATCTCAAACCAGTTGTGAATTGTGGCTGATCCCAGATGTCAATGTGGGAGACTGAAAATCACTTTGCTTCATTGTGTGTGCTCATTTTCTATTTTATCATGCGGAGCTCAACACTTAAAATATTATAGATCACCCGACAATACAAGTCAAGAATTCTTTTTTACCCCAGTAACTTGTTAGGGTGTGAAATATTCTTCTTGGACTCATGGTTGAGGTGGAATCAATAAATCAATAAATCAATATCAGCTTTTGAGAGGGAATTAGATAAACATCTGAGAAGGAGAAATATATAGTGTATAAGGGCATCGGAAAAGGCAGGGGTGATTTGACTAAATGGATAACTCTTTCTGAGAGCCAGCAATGGCACGATGGGCCGAATGGACACCTTTTGTATTGTAAATGTCTATGATTTTACAGATCTAAAGCAAGATTTATTCCCAAACTGAACTGAATTTTTAACAGCTGTGAGTGATTGCCTTAAAATAGTACTCCTTTTGCTACCACTTTACAGAATGTCAGTGAGCTATGATGAAATCGTTATATTCCTTTCTAACAGAAGCACACCACTTACAGGTAACACAAAAGAAGCTCCTAATTAAACATGCTGAGGGACGTTCTCCTTTCAGTCAGCCATCTCACATTTGTTTTTGTTCAGAAACTCTTAGTTATGTGGAACACATAGCTAGCAAAAGCATATGCTTCTGCATCAATGAATTCTTTTAGCAAGAACCAGATCGTGGCAATGATCGAGACTTACCTCTTTGACTGCGCTTTGCATCATCCTTTCCCTTCCCACCTTCTTCAGCTCCCAAACCTCCAGTGTGGGTGTCCAGCTAGCGGTGTCAAGGGCTTTGAGACATCCTCCCAACATAAAAGGTACTATGTAAAAATGTATATTGTAAAATAAAAATGATCTTGCACAGCACAACTTTTGGACAAAAATATTCCTTAAAAAAACTGTTTTCGGCAGGAAAACCCCTGTACATAATGATATTAGTAATCATTACATTTGCTGCAGTGCCTTTTACACAGGATTTATTGTAGAGTGGAGTGACTTGTACCTTGTGATCAAACCCAGCAGCCAATTTGCACAAACAGTCCCACAAACAGTCATGAAGTGAATGACCAATTTTATTTGGGGATTGCTGGCCAGGACACCGGGAGAAACTCCCTTCTCTTTTCAAATAGTGCCATGGGATCTTTAATGTACACCTGAACAGGCAGACAGGATCTCAGTTTAAAGTCTCATCAAAAGCACCTCCAGCAATGCAGCACAACAGCACAACCCAAGGACTGCAATTGAATGTCAACCCAGTTTATCTGAGTTTCAACAACAACAACAAGATTACATTTGTATAGCGCATTTCAATTCGGGAGGACGTCCCAAGGCGCTGGACAGAGTACAGCAAGTCCCTACATGGGGCTTCAACTCATAACCTACTGACTCAACAACAACAACAACAACAAGATTCCATTTATTGAGCGCCTTTCACGTCGGGAGGACGTCCCAAGGCACTGTACAGTTGGGTCAGGACCCGAGCAGGGGGGAAATGGTCAGGGTGAGGGGAGGGAAGGGAGGGAGCGAGGAGGGGGTAGAGAGTCAAGAGGGGAGCTGAAGGCACGGTCAAAGAGAAAGGTCTTGAGACCGGCCTTGAAGGAGGAAAGGGAGGAGGCAAGGCAAAGGCACTGGGGGATAGAGTTCCAGAGCCGAGGGGCTGAGAGGCTGAAGGCCCGGCCACCGATGGTAGGGTGGTTGGGGCGGGGGATGTGGAGCAGACCGGAGCCAGAGGAACGGAGGGTATGGGCAGGTAGGTAGGGGGATAGTAGGTTGGAGAGGTAGGAGGGAGCAAGGCCGTGAATGGCCTTGTAGGTGAGGATGAGGATCTTGAATTCGATCCTCTGGGGATGGGAAGCCAGTGGAGGCGAGTGAGGGTGGGAGTGATGTGGTCACGAAGCCTGGTGCGGGACAGTACACGAGCTGCAGAGTTCTGAATGACCTGCAACTTGTGGAGGGAGGTGCCGGGAAGGCCGGTGAGGAGAGAGTTCCCATAGTCCAGCCTTGAGGTGATAAAGGCGTGGACCAGAGTTTCAGCAGCGTGAGGGGTGAGGTAGTGCCGTAGTCTGGCGACATTCTGGAGGTGATGGAAGGCGGTGCCAGTTGTGGCGCGGATATGAGGGAGAAAGGACAGCTCAGGGTCGAACAGAACCCCGAGGTTCCTGACTGGCTTTGAGAGGTTTAGAGTGCAGCCTTGGATGCTGATGGTGTCGGCGCCTGAGGTGCGGAGGCGCTGACGCGAGCCAATCAGGAGGGCCTCAGTTTTGCGCATGTTGAACTGGAGAAAGTTATCTCTCGTCCAGGACTCGATGTCGGACAGGCAGCTGTCAGGACATCGGTGGTCGTGGAGTTGAGGATAGAGGAGGAAAGGTAGAGTTGGGTGTCATCCGCATACATGTGGAAGTTAACCCGATATCTGTGGATGATGTCACCAAGTGGGAGCATATAGAGGGTGAAGAGGAGGGGACCGAGGACAGAGCCTTGAGGGATACCGCACGAGACAGTGTGGGGGCCGGAGGAAAAACCATTCGTGGAGACAAAATGAAGACGGTGGGAGAGATACGACCTAAACCACTCAAGGACAAGGCCTTGAAGGTTTAGGTGGGAGGACAAGCGGTGGAGGAGGATAGCGTGGTTGACCGTATCGAATGCTGCCGATAGGTCGAGGAGGACGAGGAGGCAGAAGGAGCCCTGGTCACAGATGGTCAGGATGTCATTGGTGACCTTGACCAGGGCAGTTTCTGTGCTATGGGCAGCACGGAAACCCAACTGAAGGGGTTCGAGTAATGAATGGTTGGAGAGGAAAGAGCGCAGCTTGGAAGGCGACAACTCGTTCCAGGACCTTGGACAGGAAGGGGAGGTTGGAGATGGGCCAGTAGCTTGATAGCTGCGACGCATCAAGGGAGGGTTTTTCAAGGTGGGAGTGATGGTGGCAGTTTTTAAGGGAATGGGAACAGAGCCAGAGGAGAGGGACAGGTTGACGATGTCTGTGATATGTTGGGCAAGGAGGTGGAGCTGGGAGATAAGGAGTGGAGTGGGGATGGGGTCAAGGGAGCAGGTGGTGGGTTTCAGGGATAGGATGAGTTTGGTGTCAGAGGGTGGGGAAACGGGTACGAAAGTGTGTAGGGGAGGATGGGTAGGAGTCGGAGTGTGAGAGGGAAGGGGTGGGAGGTGGGTGGATGTTGGAGTGGAAGTGATCGCGGAGCGAATTCCCTTGATTTTGGATTCAAGGAAATCCAAAAGTTCAGAGGACTCCAAGGCAGCGGTTAGGGATTGAGGGGGTAACTTCTTCCAGGGGCGGTAGAAGATGGTGGTGGGTCTGGTGGAGGTGGGGAGGGCGGTGGAGGTGGTGAAGGAGATGAAGTGGTGGTCGGAGATGGCCTTGTCGGTGATAGTGACATCCGAGACACTGAGGCCCCGGGTGATCACCAAGTCGAGTGGGTGGCCGTGACTGTGAGTGGGGAGTTGATGTGGAGGGAGAGGTTGAGCGAGGAGAGCAGGGAAGAGAAATCTGAGGAGATTGAGCAGGAGGGGGTGAAGTGCAGGTTAAAGTCGCCCAGGATGATGAGGCGATCAGAGCAGAGGCAGAGAGATGTGAGAAGTGTCGAAACATCAGAGATAAAGGTGGGAGAGGTTTTAGGGGGCCGGTAGAGGAGGAGGATTTTAAGTGAGAGGAAGGAGGGGTGGGAGAGGGTGAGGTGCTCAAAAGGAGCACCTGAGCAAGGCTGACACTTAATTGCATTATATTACTGGTCGTCAACCTCTGCAAATGCATCTTTGATCTTTGATCTTTTCTCATCCATCTCCCAACTTGATCCAATTTCCACTTCAAATCTGTAAAGGGTTTTGAGACATTACCTTACATATTATATAAGTGCAAATTGTTGTTCCAGTTGTTGATCCAGTTCCTTTTTTTCCCCCAAGTGTAAAGTTAATTTAAATAATAGTGAACACACTTTGAATGTGTAATGAGAGCAGTTGTGGTGAGAATGTATACCCAGAAGAATCAAATAATATAAATGTATTATTCCCAGTTTGAATACCAAAGTATTTTCATAGCTATTATATCTGAACCTAGCGCTGATAAGTAATTAATTGTGATCTAATAGCAGCTTATTTCTCTGCTGCCTCAGGTGACTGGGGCAGACAAGGTCTTTGATATCTGCACAATCAAAGGATTCTTGAATGAACCCTCAAGTTCACTGATCTGAAGGTCTGCCGAGAATAGTATTCACATCAAACTGCACATCAATAACATGTGGCATTACAACAGGAACTGCTTTAGAAACTGTCGGTGCTGGTATGCTCCAGGCAGATGCTTGATTTTGATCTGAAAGACAAAAAAGCTAGGATTCAGTCCTGTTGTTGACTTAAGTTTAAAAACTAGGTAATGCGGTATAGCAGGAAGAACTTAGCTTCTTAGGGAGCTATTACAGTAAATGTTCCATCTAGGCAACTACAATGAGGTATTGTGGCCAAGTTGCAAGAATATTGAAACCCACAATTTCATGAACTGCTCTAAATGCGTGATTGTTACTGGGTATACAGTTTAAATGACAGAAGGACTTTTCTTATTTCCAGGGCTGAGATCAGTGAGATTAGTGTTCTTTGGGTTTGAAATACACACAGTACTTGTAATAACATTTTTGTTGAGTCTAGCTATAAATTGTTCATAAAGTGAAGAATGTAGACATCAGCTTGCACTTTAAGTATAATATATTACCTGCTGAAGTCCATGGTGCAAATATAGCTAGAGTATCTAAGCCATACACCAGTGGTTTGGATATTCTGCTTTTCTCTGATGCACTGAAGAACATTGAATAACTTGCACCAATATAAATACAGAAAGTGTACAAGCTAAGTTGTGCTTTATCACAGGTATGCATTCCACACATCTTTAGGAAATGAAAACTTTCACAAAGGATCCTTCACTATTTCAGTGGTCTGTAGACGAACTCAAAAACAAATGTTTGGAAATATATTCCTTGCTCAAATACTTATCAATGTTAAAAACGAACTTGCTCAAACCGGAACAAAATTCTTTATCTATTTAAAGAAATATTCTTACATTAGCAATTCAGCGTTATTATTGACGTTTGCCAGTGGAAACTATAACATCTGCTGCATTCTACTCAAATGATTCGGGGCTCTAATTGGCTGCCCTTGGATGACAGAATCCACTCTGCTATGTTATTCATGGTGCATAAATACTTGCATTTCTTGCCAAACACCTAGACACCCTTCAATTTGAATTATAATCCATGACTTGCTGTTAGAATGGCTTGGAGTTTTCATAAATAAAAACGTTAAAATAAAACTCCTACTCTTCACCCATATAATTTAGTCAGCTGGGTGTCGGATACATGAACCAACCAGTTACCATACTTTAAGAGTATGCCAACCAGACTGAGAATTCCACATATGTATGCCACCTACACATGGAAATTTCCCTGTGTCTGGAATGGAATACACATTCTCTTCCAAGAGGGACACACCCTACTTACTTAAACCCATAGAGTATTAGGCACAGGTTGGCAACAGCCAAGGTTTGGGAATGTCAGAGTATGTGAAAAATGCTATATCAAATGCAAGGATTATTATTATTATTATGCTTCAACGAGCCACAACCAGCATCTGAAAGTTTGTTCTAACATCTGTGTACAAGACATAAAGATTAAGCTGACTGTGTTTAGGAGAAAGTTGCAATGGCAGAAGTAATTGGACATATGAATTGTGTTTGATCTGGACCCTTTCAGACAGGCTGCAGTATTCCATCACTGAGTAGATATACTGGCAATGGTAACAATGGTTGTAGGTTCCCACTTATTTCCTTTAAGTCCTAATGCATATCAATTGTAATTGTTGAAGCAAGTAGCTGTTTGTTTCTGACTGAAGAGACTATGCAAACCTTACAGTGCAAACGTAAGTAGGCATCAACAACACAAAATTACATTTATAGAGCGCCTTCCACATCAGGAGGACACCCCAAAGTGCTGAACAGTCAGGTGTCGGGACCCAAGCATGGGGGAGGGATGGTGTAGGGGTGAGGGAAGGCAGAGAGGTGAGAGGGCGACCAAAGGCACGATCCAAGAGAAGGGTTTTGAGACCGGCCTTGAAGGAGGCAAGGGAGGAAGCGAGGCAAAGGGACCATGGGATGGAGTTCCAGAGAGTGGGGGCAGAGATGCTGAAAGCCCGGCCACCAATGGTAGGGGATTCAGGCGGGAGACAGACCGAAGCCCGCTGAATGGAGGGAGCGGCAAGTTGGTAGGTAGCAGGTCGGAGAGGTAGGAGGGGGCAAGGCCACGGATGGCCTTGCAAGTGAGGCTGAGGATCTTGAACTTGATCATCTGGGTGATAGGGAGCCAGTGGAGTCAGGTGAGGGTGGGAGTGATGGGGTCACAGAGCCTGGTATGTGAGAGTACACAAGCTGCAGAGTTTTGGATGATCTGCAGCTTGTGAAGGGAACAGTTGGGAAGGCCGATGAGGAGGGAGCTTCCATGAGATAGTGGTGGAGTCTGGCAATGTTGCGGAGGTGGTGGTAGGCAGTGCCGGTCATGGCATGGATAAGGAGGAGAAAGGACAGTTCAGAGTCAAACAAGACACCCAGGTTCCTGACTGGCTTAGTGAGGTTGGGTATGCAGCTGTGGATGCTGATGCTGATGCTGCCAGCACCAGAGGTGCGTAGGCGCTGGCGCGAGCCAATCATGAGGGCCTTGGTTTTGCTGACATTGAGTTGGAGAAGGTTATCCCTCATCCAAGACTTGATGTCAGACAGGCAATCGGTCAGTACGCCAGTAGTCCTGGAGTTGAGGGTGGAGGCAGAGAGATAGAGTTGGGTGTCGTTGCATACATGTGGAAATTTGCCCCATGTCTGCGGATGATGTCACCAAGGGGAGCATATAAAGGTTGAAGAGGAGGAGACCGAGAACAGAGCCCTGAGGAAAACTGCATGAGATGGCGCGGAGGCTGGAGGAGAATCCATTTGCTGCGACAAAGTGGAGGCAGTGTGAAAGGTAGGACCTGAACCAATCAAGGACAGAATCTTGAAGGTTGAGGTGAGAGGAGAGGCGGTGGAGGAGGAATGAATGGTCCACGCTGTCAAAGGCAGCAGGAGGTCGAGGAGGATGAGGAGGCAGAAGGGAGACCTGGTCACACATGGTCAGGATGTTGTTTGTGACCTTGACCAGAGCAGTTTCCGTGCTGTGGACAGCATGGAAACCCGATTGGAGAGGTTCATGGAAGGAGTGAGAGGAAAGGAAAGAATGAAGCTGGGAGGCAACGTCTCTCAAGGACCTTGAATAGGAAAGGAAGGTTTGAGATGGGCCGGTAGCTGGATAGCTGTGTTGGGTCAAGGGAAGGTTTCTTCAAGGTGGTGATAATGGCTGTTTTAAGGGGGGAAGGAACAGTGCCAGATGACAGGGAGAGGTTAATGATGTCGGCGAGTAGTGGGGCAAGGAGGTGGAGCTCGGATTTAAGAAGAGGGGTGGGGTGGGGGGTCCAGGGAGAAGATGGTGGGCTTCATGGAGGATATGGTGGTGAAGACAGAGGAGGCTTTGACAGGTTCAAAGGTATGGAAGGAGGGATGGGTAATTGTCGGAGTGTGGGTTGGGGGTAGGGAGGGGATGGAAGTGGCAGTGGCAGCAGAGCAGATTCCCTCGATTTTGGACTCGAGGAAGTCCAGCATTTTCTCGCAGTGAGAGTCAGAGGAAAGAATCATTTGTCCACCCACTGTTCAGTTCTGTCCACAACTGCCTCTAGTAATTTGGTTACTTCAAATGTATAGTTAACTATTCTGCAGAAGGTGGCAGCAAAGGCAAAGCCAGATTGATTAAACCAAGCAAGTTATTTCATGGAAATTGCAGTATTTCTTCATGGGATTTCTTAATAAAATATAACATTGAAATTCCCATCTTGAGGAGATGTTTGTGGGTACCAAGGATGATGTTGTTGTCTTCTTCAGAAAGTTGAGCTGCAGATGGTTGGTACATTCCAAGCGCAAATGGAACATTGCTTTAACATATCATCCAAAGGATGGTATCTCTGGCAATGCAACATTCTTCTAGTACTGCAAATCAATATGAGCCTAGACTATGAGCTTGAAGTCCCGAAGTAAGGCTTAATGATTTTCTTTATTATATCCGCCTGATACCACACAAAATATTATTCTTCACTCAATTCTAATTGATTTCTTTTGATCTTGTGATGCAATGTTTGCATCCTGTAAACACAGAAACCTACAGGGCAGACATAAGCCCATCAAGCCTGCACTGGCTCACAATGGTTTACTACAATCCCACTTCCCCACTGTATTCCTATTCCCAATTCAATCCCTGTTTTTATATGCCTGAATTCCTCTGAGGACATTCTGTATCAATAGCAGCTCACCAGTTCTGACAAAAGAGGCTCTGGAAAATGATGATTGTTGTTATTTTATTCTTTTATTCATTTTTTGGTATACCCTAAGTATCTCTAATCTTCAGATAATTCTGCTCATTTATCTGGTACATGCACACTGCGGATCAATAATTCCCTTCTTATACAGTAAACAGAACATAGGCTCACAGAAAATGTCTATCTTTGAATCAACCAATCTGCTCCCTCTCGACCTATGAAACCTCTAAAGAATATTTAGTTTATTTTGCCTTATTGTATATCAAATGAACGATAAATAGAAATTATTCCTTTGACTTTTGACTATTATTTCTAAACACCTTCATTCTCAGAGGTAATAACATTAGCAGAATTGTTAGGCGCCATTATATCTTCCTGACGCCACACAATTATTTGTGATGTTCCCATTTTGTTAATATATTCACAATGGCATACCTATTAAGCCATGAGACATGTTTAGAATGAGAGTTGATATCCATATCATGGAAAATAGATGATAATAAAATACACACTTCAGATCCATATCTGAATAGGGCATAAAAATGAGCAATAATATCATTGCATTTGATATATTGCTTTCACCCCAATCCTTGCCAGACACCACTGCACCATGATTGGTTTCAAGATCGTCATAGTTGCATGCAAATCATTTCATGCCCTGGCATCTCCTTACCTCTCTGAACCTGCTTACACCCCACTCTTGTACCCACCCACTTCGCTCAGCTGGCTCTGGTCTTCTGTAAATTCCCTTAGCTCTACCATTGATGGCCTTGCTTTCAACCATTATGTCCCCAAATTCTGGAATTCTGCCTCAATCCCTAAACATTGCCCGCTCCTTGCCCATCTGAAGACCTTCCTCTTGTGTCTATGGTCACCTCCCCTGTCGCCAGCTCGGGATCAAGCTCCTTATGTGAAAGGCACTATATAAATGCAAGCTGTTGTTGTTAGGTCAAATGACATTTTTCCATCCTGTACAATCTATGTAAGTCTAAGCAACATGGTGGATTTCTTTACAACAACAAAAACTTTTACTTATATAGCGCCCTCCACGGAGGCTAAAGTTTCAGAGAGTAAAGTGAATTTCTTTATATGAATAAATCTGAACCTTACTTTGAACAAACTGCAGTAGAATATGATTTTCAGCTTCCATCTCGAAGAAATTTTAAAAAGAATGGGAGAAGAAAGAGAGAAACAGAGTGAGAGGACAGGTTCAGTGAATTTATAAGGTATTAGATGAAGAAAGGAAAGCTTTATTTCGAAACAGAGATACCTGTTACAAGTATCAAACCATCACAATTGAGAAAAAGGCAGCTTCTTGCTTAGATTCACATTGTATAACAGATAATTTTTTCTTATTTCCTTCAGTCTGTCTTTCAACTTGAAGAACATAGAATTACATAGGAAAATTCTGTTCAAGTTATCTGATGGTTTGCCTATGCTGAGCCAGCAGACACAGGAGACTGCTTTCAACTCTATTTAACAAAGAAGAATATAATGGCTTTGATTTCAAACAGCTATTGAAATGGGTCAAATTCTATCTCCTTGAACAAAGGAGCCAGTAAGTAACCGACAAGGATAGATCAGCATTAGTCGGAGAGAAGCCAGCTTACCACATGGAAGAATTCATCTTTCAGAAAGGAAAATTTATCTGCATTGTGCATCAGTCTTGGACAGGCTGCTGAATAAAAGTCACAGTTTGCTGTTTGACAGTGTTATGATGGATTTCACTTTATCGGATATGGAGGTTTCCTACAATACCAAAACACTATTTGTAAAGTGTACCATCTAGTGAGCTCTACCAGGGATGAACAATAGAGTGAAAGGCATTGTTATTTCAAGGAGGAGTGGAGGCTCTTCATCATGGTCACATTTGCTGACTTGGTCACAGAACACTGCAATACATCAATGTCTGGTGCTTCTAGATATTGAACAAATTGGTTAAGGCAGCATTGTGACATTTAGAAAAATTCAATGAGCAGTTTAATTTAGGTTGCGCTCAATTTCAAGTTAGTCAATAATCCTTTACCACAGAAATGGTAACAAAATGGGATTTGTAATATGCATTAACTTGCATGAAATACAACTTCCAGTTTACGAATAGTGCATTTCGAAACTCACAGTGAAATTCATGAATCCCAATCTGGCTGTATTTGCTTAGTGGATTCATTCTGGGTGTTGTCGGTTTGGGTCGCTTGATCTGCCTCATTGTGAATCTCCACATAACATTTGCAAGTTAGCATTAATGAAACAAATCTGGTTTGTGAAGAGCAGATTTTAGCCACAATAAGGACATTCATGATCAATTTTTTTTGGTGGGGGGTGCGCATGTGTGGAGGGGGAGTATGGATACTTTAGACATATAAGATAGGAAGAATTCCCTGCTCTTATTGTGGTTTAGAGTGCCGCTCATGAATATGTCCAGCTAGACCACCCGCCATAACAAACAAAACCTTGGTTGTGTTTCTGCCAGCTCAAAGTCGGTTGTAAACTTTTGCTAGTGTAGTTAGTGAAAGAAAAAATGGTACCTACAACAATACTCCCTCAGTGTATTTTTGGAGTATCAGATTAGATCAGATAAATTAAAATACGAGGTTCAAACATAGAGATGTAAGTGCTATTGAGTCAAAATGACATTTCTGTAATTTTTTTTCCTTATTTAGATTCCTGTATTTCATGCATATCACATGATACGATAATTCTTGCATTTGGTATAGCAACTTACTACACTATTAAAATGCTTCACAGGATTTATTGTAATATGTAATTGCTGTCTATTTGGAAGCACCCCATTCCCCCAGTGGATCAAGTTCAAGATCCCTGTACTTACATCTAAATCCCTCCACAGTACAGCTGCACCCTACCTCTGCAACCTCCTCAAACTTTACCAGCCCAGCCACTCCCTTTGCTCAGCAAGCAGCAGCCTGCTTCAGGAATTGTATCCTATCTACCCCATAACTGCTGTGTGGGTTTTCACCCTTTCTGCATTCAATCCCTGGAACTCCATCTCCATCTCAAGATCCATCCGACACTCTCTCTCCATCACCCATACAATTTCTGTTTCAAAACCTACCCCTTTGGTACCACTGCTGTTTTTGATCTATATAAATGACCTGGACTTGGGTATAGGGAGTACCAAGTTCCAAGTTTACAGATGATACTAAGCTCGGAAAAGTAGTAAGCAGTGAGGAGACTGCAATGGGACAGAGAGAAGCTGGTAAAATGGACAACACATGGCAGATGAAGTTTAATGTGGAGAAATGCAAAGTAATGCATTTTGGGAGCAGAATGAGGAGAGGCAATATAAGCTGATGGTACAATCTTAAAGGGGGTGAAGGAACAGAAAAATCTGGGGGTTCACATAAATCTTTGAAGGTGGCAGGACAGGTAGATAAAGCTGTTAAAAAGCATACAGGATACTAGACTTCATAAATAGTGGCATAGAATACAAAAGTCAGGAAGTTAAGATGAACCTTTATAAAACACTGTTTAGGCCTCAGCTAGAGTGCTGTGTTCAGTTCTGGGCACCACACTTTAGGAAGATGTCAAGTCATTAGAGGGGGTGCAAAGAAGATTTACCAGGATGGTACCAGGTATGAGGGACTTCAGATATCAGGAGAGGGTAGAGAAGCTAGGATGTTCTCCTTGGGGCAGAGAAGGTTAACAGGAGACTCAATAGAAGTTTTCAAAATTATGAGGGGATTGGATGGGATGAACAAAGAGAAACTATTTCCACTGGTGGGTGGGTCGGTAACCCGAGGACACTAATTTTAAATACCTGTTAAAAGAAACAGAGGGGAGGTAAGGAGACATTTTTTCACACAGTGAGTTGTTGAAAAAAAAACTCCACAAAACAAGCCAAATCCTAACAAAACATTTTTTTATATTGATGAGCACAACTATTGATACCCGAGAGAAAAGAATATCATACTAATTGGGACTGCTCCCGTTGTGGATCAGTAAACAGCATGGATAATTGGACATCATGCAAAATTTGTCACTGTGTTAAATAAAAATTGTTCGTCAGGAGTTATACTATTACTGTACCAACCATTCTCGCTGTCTGCCTTTCCCTCGGAAATGTTTTGCCTCTTTTGATATCTCTTACTCTATAATGTGTAAAAGCAAGTATCAAAATCCTAACTTGGATTTCTGGCAAAGATTTAAATCGATTGACTTTCATGAAAAAAATATTGTGGAATTTCTCAATGAAAATCGGTAAAATAAATGGCTTTAATGGTCCCTCTTATTTTGCTTCAAAATTTGGCCTTCAGTCACAATTGAAACATCCATTACAGTTGGCTGGAAAGCCTGACAAACAAGCCCAGCTTGTTGTACTGAATGCTCAAATGAAACAGATTGTTAATCAGCTGTGCAGACTAGTGAGCTATCCATATGGCTAAGCAAGTACACTAAGTGACTGGAGTCATTAATTCCCTCAAGGTCTTTCTAAACGTGATATAGAATTATGATTAAAAGTGCCTTTTCAGTGAAGAAAACCTTTATTAATTAATCAAACACATTACCGAATTAATTATCAGATCATCTTGTTGCCCTGCTTTGTGAGAATGAGTTAAATGGCCCAAAATTCCACCTGGTCTTAGCCTTAGCCATTCGGTCTTGAAATTCAAGAACACACAGAATTGTAGACAATTCAGTCTCAACTTGGAAGCTGGCTTTCTGAAGCTCTTAAAGGAAAGAACTGGAAACCGGCTTACACATAGCAATACAATTTACAGTTATGCAGTGCCTTTCACTTTGGGAGGATGCTCACCTCCAACTGACGGAACCATCATTCAGTGGGAAGGGATGCTTGTCTAAACTAGGCAGGTGGCAATGCTCTCACATTTCATGCTGAGCTCTGTTGCCCACCAGGAAGCTCATAGGGAGTTTCTTATACCTGCCATCCACCTAGTAACAGCTCAAACCTGTGCTTGTCAAATGTCCAACTAGTGACTAGCCTTCTTGGGGGGAAAGTAAGCGGGGTCTCCTTCTAGCCGAACTAGTTCCAAGGTGGCATGTTTGGCAACGGAATGTCAGAATCAAATCCACCCTCTGTAGCGGTCTAGATAGTCCAGTTCCTGGCAAGCTATGCTATAGTTAATTGGATCTCAAAATATCCTTCCTATCATGCAGAGTGATTTAAACTTTAATAACATAATAATAATAATAACTGCTAGTGGCCAGCAATACTTTGTGGCTGACTCATGGGAGACTATTTGCTCTTCATTAGAATCTCTGATTAACAGTTGTTAACAGTGAATCCTGTTGATAACCGCTGCCTTTGGACTCCAGCCTCAGGTCAGCTCATTCTTGATTTTCTTTTCTCACCAGATTCTATTTGAGTTCATGTTGCTACTGGCATTTTATGCATCATTGTTTCCAACCTAACACCTAGACTTTGTTTGTCATGGCAACATTTCACTGGAGCAGGAGCAAGATGATTGAATGTATATTGACTAATAGTGATGAAACTGAGGAAGTGGCACCAAAATGCAATCCTAAAACTGTCACCTGTAGCTGAAATGAAATTTATGTCTTGAACTGGAAAATAATGGATACCCAGGGGTGATTATAAAAGGTCAATCTTATTGAGACATTCAAATTATGTCATAAACCTGGTCCTGTGATAAACGAACATCATGTGAGGTCTGTTTGAAGTCAGATTTTTCTGTTGCTTCGAGCTTTAATGTCATTAACCAGGCTGATGGCTATTGCGCTCTGCTGCATGCTATTTGTGATGGCCTTGGTAAATCATCAAGACCTGAAAGGCGCTATATAAATGCAATATATCGTTGTTAGTCATTGACAGGCTCTATTCATAGATTATGAATTTTGATTCAAATTACTCCCAACTTTGGTGAGTAGATATTTGGGAAATTACACTGTTAATACCTCTCCTGAAGGTTTTTCAAAGAGGGCAAAACCAGAATGTTTGTAGCAGGTCACGAATGTTGTGACTCCTGTTGTTAACCAAAGATGTGTCATGGAAGTCTTCTCCCCCATGAGTTACTTCCAGGTGCATTGGAGCAGTGTTCCTGTGGGTCAGTGATACACAGCCAATAACTGCAAAACTATGCAGATATCACACACAAATATCACACTTTCATCCCCTCTAGTATATGGAAACCACAACCTGACTATAATATGATGATCTGAAACATGTTACCTGTTCCACTCTCTTGAAAGCATTAGAGTTGGATCTTTGATTTCAAGATCCTCATCCTCACCTACAAGGCCATTCACGGCCTTGCTCCCTCCTACCTCTCCAACCTACTATCCCCCTACCCACCTGCCCGTACCCTCCGTTCCTCCGGCTCCGGTCTGCTCCACGCCCCCCGCCCCAATCGCCCTATCATTGGTGGTCGGGCCTTCAGCCTCTCAGCCCCGAGGCTCTGGAACTCTATCCCCCAGTGCCTTCGCCTTGCTTCCTCCCTCTCCTCCTTCAAGGCCGGTCTCAAAACCTTTCTCTTTGACCGAGCCTTCAGCTCCCCTCTCGACTCTCTTCCCCCTTCTCGCTCCCTCCCATCCCTCCCCTCACCCTGACCATTTCCCCCCTCCTCGCTCCCTCCCCTCCCCTGACCATTTCCCCCCTGCTCGGGTCATGACCCAACTGTGCAGCACCTTGGGACGTCCTCCTGACGTGAAAGGCGCTTTATAAATGGAATCTTGTTGTTGTTGTTGTTGTTAAGTATTAGTATTCAGTTTATATGTCCTAGTATGATAGGTTAATGTGAATAAGCCTAACTGTAGTATTGTCATGAGTAAGTACAAGGACCTCCAATACAGTATTTAATCAATCAGATATAAATACTTCTGGATAGATAGGTGGCTACAAAACCATTGATCCAAATTTTTATGGTGAAGAGTGAGATTTAAACTGGGGTTGAGCGATGTTTATTCAGGCCCAAACAAAGTTGAGAAGGTTGATTCAAAGTGCAAACATATCAGCACAAATTGATTGCGGCTTTGAAACCAAATGGTGCCTTAAAAGTTCTTGGAAGATTCACTTGGCCTACCAAAGTTGTTGAAGGGTCCATTTTAAAATTGTTGCTGAAGAGCCAGCCATGCAACCTGAAATTATGTGTTGGTTTTCTTTTAAACAGGCCCCGACCATGCAAAAGGAAGGTGAGAAGCGTAAGTAACAAGATAATAGCAGTTGCTTTGGGTGAAGTTAGGCTTCCTACTCTGCATCGCTCTACTGCTGGAAGAAATATTGCTTCACTTGCAGCAGTATAACTGAGGTATCAAATTACAAATTAGAACACCTTACTACAGCTTTCCATCGTTGTGGACTGCAGTTCCAAAGAAACTTCCTGTTAGCTGTGGAGAGGGATAGTTGTTGTCTTTTTTAATTACATTTCCATCTTATACTTTCTGTCCATAAATTAAAATTTTATCTCCGCAGTAATAATATTAAGAATTATAATTATAATAAATTAACAATAGAAAACTGTACTTTCCTTTTGTCTTACTCTTTTACTTCCTCTGAAGTCACCTTTGGCGGGAAAGGAAGGGAATGGCAGGTGCAGGACTGTTTGTGTTAAAGAGATTCAGTTGCAAAATGTTGCCACCATTTAAAATAAAGCAACAATATGACATTAATAAAAGCAGCGAATTTGCATCTAAAATACCTGCCTCTAAAATATCCTCTTCTACAATTAAATGTATGCACTGGAGTGTTGGTAATAAAACCTATGAAGACAACTAACATCACCTTTTGAGGAGAGGCAAAACAACCTCCATGCTTGTAATAGTCATCATTAGAGGGAAATATAAACATAATTTATCCAATTGAGCATCCTCTATGTAATTAAAAGATTTATACAATGTGCAGACAGAGAATAAACGCTTTAGGACTTGAGGTACTCGTGTTCATTGATCTATGAATAATATTCCACTGCTCCTCTCAGAGCACACAATGGCTAGATAGTCTCTCAGTAACCAAGCTTTTTCGTTTTCGCAGAAATCATTTGGAAATTGAATTACGACTGGAATGTTTTTCCACTTAGTTACACCATTTGATAATAGAACCATCGTATAGAATTATATAGAATCTACTTCACCGAAACAGGCCTTTCAGACCAATTCCTAGTCCTGGCAGTTTTATGCTCCATATGAGGTTCCACTATTGACAGGAGTTTAGTTGGAGGACCTCGATCTTGTTGACATTCAACTGAAGAAGCTAATTCAGGATTGGTGAATCCTTTAATGATTCCTGCAAGATAAAACTCTTTGTTAATGGCTAAATTCCAAAGTGAATCCATCCAGTCAGTTGCTAATTTCCCTGTTTTATAATGGATATGTGTTCACCTGCACAGTATCAGAGTTTCTAATAACACATGCCCTTATTATTGGAGAGGAAATGACCCATGTGACCACAGTCTGCAGTGATGAAGCACTATAGTGCAATTCATGAGCAATTTTACCACAGTTACAAATTATGAAATATCAAAACTATGAGGAATTAAGCAATTTAGGCATAAATCGTTTTACTGGTGTACTCTGAAAAAAAAACCAGAAGGGAGCAATTATAAATGGAGATTTACAAAAAAAAAATAAAGTGGTAAAACGGATTGAGAAAACAATTGAGTGCTTCTGAAGATAAAGAAAGTACTTGTATTTTTATAGCACTATAGCATCAAAACAACTCAAAGGAATTACTGTCAAATGTAGTCACTGATTTTAAATATGGAAACACAACAGACATTTGGTGCATAGCAAAATCCCACAAACAGACATGAAGTCAATGATCAATTTATCTGAAGCGTATTAACTAAGCCGAGGGGAGAAACTGCCTTGTCCTTTTGAATAGTGTAATTTTTAAATTAGACCTGAATAGACAGACAACAGCTAGAATTTTCATTTCATTTGGGGGATGTCACCTCCGATAATTCAGAGCTCCCTCCAGTACTGCACTAAAGTGTCAGCTTGGATTGTGAACTCATATATCAAATTGGGGCTTGAACCCATAACCTTCTGACCCACAGAATACAACTGACTGAGCCAAGCTACAGTAGTTTTACATTACACAGCTATCCTGTGCATCTTGTACATATTCCAGTATGCATGTTAACTTATTTAATGTTTTGATAACATGATTAGCATCTCTGATGCCTGCTACTTGTCTCACAATGCTTGATGATTTATCAATACAATCTATATGCAAACAGTTATAACACACTGGTTCCAATTTATTTCAGCAGGAAGTAAGGCTCCATTAAAAGCACAATTATTCCAGCTTGTCTGTGGTCATTAAGCAGAATTGGACCCTTGACTCAAAGACACAAAACAATTTTGAGTTTTGGTTCAAATAAATTTGTACTAGGCTTGAGGTGGAGTGGGGGGAGGATTTTGTCTATTGGAGTAGGGTGGAGTTGTACAGCAAAGATGGAGGGTTGGAGAAATCTTAATGCAGTTGCGCTTGGTTGCTTTGGAGCTTCAGGGAGCAGGTGTAGAACACGACTCTTTAGGTGATGGAGTGGGTCGAATGACTTGAACAATAGGGTCAGTTTTCTGTAGCCGTCTTTTATTCCTCAATCTAATTCTTCCTCACATCGTCAGAGCAGGTCTAACTTAAATGGAAATCCAAAATGACACATTTCCACGCAAATCGAAAGAGAAAATAAATCAGATTTTACATATTATTGCCAGGTATTTTTTCTGGCTCTTTAATAAATATTGATGATAATAAAAATAATCCTTACATTTGGTGTAGCACCTTGCACGTCAGGAGAACACCCCAATATCCCAATATCCCAATTTCACAGCATATATCATAAATTACAGTGACTATGTGTTTTGTGGACTTACATTGGGCGAAGAAATCTTCTTCAGGAACCACAATCTCTTCATAAATGTAGGGAACAGATTGCTGCTACTTAAAGATTTTTTGGTTGTTGCCTGCTAACTCACTGTAGATTGACAAAACAGGCTGAGATTTCCTCTTCCTTATCACACAAGAATGCCCTCGAAGATGATCAGAAAGGCCCTGGTGATGGCAAGTGCTCTTCGTGACATGGTAGAGGTTGCGCTTTAAGAAAAGGTATCAAGTAGCCTTGTTTTTACTAGCCTATGTATTTTTTTTACTTGATGCTCTCCTGTGTATTAATCCTGAGTATAATAGTCTTTGGGGTCTAATTTATTTGATCACTAATTAGCATTCTTTTTCACTATTTCTTTATAATGGGATTTCTTTAGTCTGACCAGAGGTTTAGCCAGAGGTCTGACCAGATGTCTGACCAAAGGTGGCCTTGAGCCGGGTCAGTAGTTCAAGAAGTAAAGCAATTTACCAGCTGAGATCCAGAAATTAGACTGTTTCTCACCTCTGCTAAACCAGACAGCTAATACGTGTACCTGCTACCATCCACTGCTCTAAATCAGCCTTTCTCTTCAGCCGTGCCTTCAGCTCTCCTCTCGACTCTCTACTACCTCCTCGCTCTTTCCATTCCCTCCCCTCACCCTGACCATTTCCCCCCTGCTCGGGTCCCGACCCAACTGTTCAGCGCCTTGGGAAGTCCTCCCGACATGAAAGGTGCTCTATAAATGCAATCTTGTTGTTGTTGTACACATCTTCCTGTGAAGACTGACACAAGTTGTAGAAATGCACCAGAACTGCAAATCTGATCAGATGCCTCCAAGTGAACTTTCGTTATACTCAGGAGCAAGCTTTCTGCAGCCTTAATTTGGCAAAGTTAATTAGGTCTTAACTTTAGAAAATGATTCAATATTCGTCAATATTTGTCTGACTGCACAGCATTTCATCTGGGCTAGTCTATCTGCACAGCATTACAACAGAACTATTCTATCCGCACAGCACTACATCAGAACTAATTTATCTGACAGCATTACAACAGAACTAGTCGGGCGCTGTATAACTGTAGTGTAATGAAATGTATTTTTTTAACAAAAAGTGTTGTTAGGATTGTTACAACATATGGCTCAGATATGATTGTGTTTACAGAACTCCTTTGTTGGGCAAATAGATAAATCAACATACATGTATCTAATTCCCACAGCCTCACTACTTAGCTATTTTCATACCAGTACTCTATTTATAAAACGTACATTCAGGACCCCTTTCCTACGTGTCCCCCCAGCTTGTGGACAATGTAACAAGGATGTGGAATCCCTCACGCTGCTGAAACCCTGGTCCACGCCTTTGTCACCTCAAGGCTGGACTATGGGAACTCTCTCCTCGCCGGCCTTCCCGGCACCTCCCTCCACAAGCTGCAGGTCATTCAGAACTCTGCAGCTCGTGTACTGTCCCGCACCAGGCTTCGGGACCACATCACTCCCACCCTCGCTCGCCTCCACTGGCTCCCCATTCCCCAGAGGATTGATTTCAAGATCCTCATCCTCACCTACAAGGCCATTCACGGCCTTGCTCCCTCCTACCTCTCCAACCTACTATCCCCCTACCTACCTGCCCGTACCCTCCGTTCCTCTGGCTCTGGTCTGCTCCACGTCCCCCGCCCCAACCGCCCTACCATCGGTGGTCGGGCCTTCAGCCTCTCAGCCCCCAGGCTCTGGAACTCCATCCCCCAGTGCCTTCGCCTTGCTTCCTCCCTTTCCTCCTTCAAGGCCGGTCTCAAAACCTTTCTCTTTGACCGTGCCTTCAGCTCCCCTCTCGACTCTCTTCCCCGTCCTCGCTCCCTCCCTTCCCTCCCCTCACCCTGACCATTTCCCCCTTCCTTGCTCCCTCCCTTCCCTCACCCTGACCATTTCCCCCCTGCTCGGGTCATGACCCAACTGTGCAGCGCCTTGGGACGTCCTCCTGACGTGAAAGGCGCTTTATAAATGGAATCTTATTGTTGTTGTTGTTGCTGGGTATGGTGGTTGAACCAGGATCCATAATAGATTCAAGAGGAATCTAGACAGATATCTAAAAAGAAATAATCTGTGCAAAATACAGGTAAATGGGACTGCATGGATTGCTTTTTCAAAGAGCCAAAGCATAAAAGATAGGCTGAATGGCCTTCTTTTGTGCTGCAAATGTCTATTGTTCTGTGGTTCTAGGTCTGTTTCACAAAACTACATATACAGGGTGACCAAAAAGTTGTGATAACTACCCTATTATCTATAAAAAAAACAATTATCATAATTTCTTATTATTTATTGTAATTGTATCACGACTCGTTGGTCACCCTGTAAAACTGCACTCTGTATTTCCCCAGTGATGATTTATTGTGTGCACACTTTCTGTGAGTGTCATAGATGAGCAAGTATAGACAAAGGGCTAGATTGTAATCTTCAGCCTGCTGCCCAAACATATTCTATTCTGCTTCCCTGAATATACCGAGGATACACCGCCTCTGAAAGCATCTCAATTGGCAACATCCAGTTTCTGGGAGGGAGACAGTTAAATGAGCTGTACACTCCTCATCAGGGAACTAAAGAAGAACTACATAAGAATATATATTCCATAATTATCAGACAAAATGTTCATGTGTTACAGTTCACATTTTCAGCACAATTAGTTTGCTAAAATGAAAAGATTTTAATGGAGAAACCTTCATGCAAGGGCACCTCAGGCACCAAACTGTGGATGAATAAAAAGGACAGGCCTTTTAATGCAGAGGACTTGAAACAACTTTTGTCATTTCACAAGTTCATTTAATTTTCATAATAGTCTTAGCTAGAAATAATAAGCTAGTCTAACTTCAGAGCTAATTTAGATCAGACAGTGTAATTTAGGCAAAATTTTAATGGCTGCGGAAAACAAAGATAAAATTCTTGAATATGGTAAGTAGCTGAAAGTTGCTGTGACATTTTATTATTATATGCTGTCTCGCCAAGTGATTCTTATTTGTTAGCAAATAAAGACCCCAATTGGCAATCTGGACTGCACCTCTTGTTCACTATCATTTTACACTGAAATATCGGGGTTTCTCGATGGAATTTCTTAGTAAGGACTTAGATTTTAGTAACTGGGAGTGTTTCACACAGCAGAGCACTGCTCCTAAAGTAGATTGTGATCAGATCAGATTTCCCTCAATGTTGCATCAGGTTAGTAAAGCGCTGTGTTGTACCCTGGAACTGTAATATCGGTTATACCACCTTTACAGGGAAACAGAAAAGAAACATTTTTTTTAATTTTTGCTGCATTTTAATGTAAAAAAAACTGTAGAAGTCAATTAGTTTTGAAAATATAATTAAAGCAGTAGTTACTTTGTCCCTAAATCCTTCCACCTTCCACCCTTCCTCTCCACTTCCAAAAATCTTCAAAAACGTTTTTTGACTGTGTCTTCAGTCATCTCTTCATATGCCCTCCTATCTGCCATTCCATTACTGTAAAGTGCTTTGAAACCACGACCCACACAATCATGCGATTGGTTTGGATAAAGACCCATTCAACCTCATCCTTCCAGAACACCCTTGATACTCTGATGGGAGTCTGTAGAGTGTCCTGGCCACAACCACCCTTTCTGACATTTATTCTCTCTAAGTAAAGAAAAAGTGTTTAACCAAATGAAAGTGTGTCAGCCTGGTACAGTGGTAGCACTCTCACCTCTGAGTCAGAAGGTTGTGGGTTTAAGCCCCATGACAGGACTTGGAATCACATACTCTAAGATGGCACTCCAATGCAGTGCTGTGGATGTTCTGCATTGTCAAAGGTGCCGAGCTTTGGATGAGACATTAAACTGAGATCACGTCTGCCTGTTCAGGTGGGAGTTAAAGATCCCATGACACTATTTGAAAAGAGAAGGGAATTTCTCCCAGAGTCCTGGCCAACAAGCCCCCAAATAAAAATGGTCACTCACTCCATGGCTGTTCATGGGACAATTGGCACAATTACGCACAATTGGCTGCCGCACTTCGCCCACGAAATACAAGGTCAATCCACTTTACAGTATATCCTGTGAAGCTCTTTGATACGCTTCAATGTCATGATAAGGTGCTGTATCAAATGCAAGGATTATTATTGTTATTATTTAACAGCAAGTAGTACTAAATTATGATTTCCGGTTAATTATTTCAAGTGGGGATTTGTTCAGCTGAGAAAGGGCTTGAATTGTACAACAAAAGATCAGAAAGCACAACATGAGTCATAAAACAGTTTTTGCTTGTCTTCGGGAACATTTTCTATTTTAAATCAAATGTGGTCGTGAATCTCGCAATCTTAAGCAAGGTTGTTATAATAATTACAGCCTCTTCCAGTTTGTGAATCCCACATTTTGAAAACTGTTGATTGTTGCTGACTGCAGTAAGTAAAAGTAGATGTAATGCTGCTACTGCACAATCAAATAGCAAAAATTGAATTTTCTGAATTTGACAGAGTGCAGCTGCCACTTCGTAGAGTATGCTGTTGACCATCAGAAGGATCTAACACCTTCCAGTGAATCTCTGCTGAGCTATCTCTGAACCATAACATACAATCAAATTGAGCACAGTAGAAAAAGGACATTACTGCACCTATCTCTTTTTGTGTTCTGACTACTCTTTCTTGATAATTAAATCATTTCAGAGAACTCTGAATGAGTGGGTCTCTTAATAAGTTCACAGCGAAAGAGAGAGGTAGACTGTTACGCAACTGTGGCTGCATCTGAATCAGAATCAATCAGCATCTGAAAACGAAAGTTAGGTTAATATTTTGGTGTGACCTTATATCAGAAGCCACTAAAACTTTACAATTGAGCTTATTTCCAGAGTAAACAGCTAAAGTTGTGAAACATGATGTATCTTACACAAGCCCGTGCATTTGAAATAATAGCCATTTCAGCCAAGTGTATTATTTCTTATTGAAGAATAACAGTGATTAAAATAGTTTCTGTAACAATACAGATTTGCAAAGTGAGAAGCTTTCTTTGCTGCAGCAAGTCAATAATTCTGCAGAACTAAAAAGCAATAACAACTAACTCAAAGTTTTTCTATATATATATATTTATAACCAAAATCAATCCTGCTCAAAACATAAGTGAGCTGGTAATTGAGTCATTTTTAAAAATAAAATTTCAAATTGACAGGCAGAAGGGCAAGTGATTCTTTTTGTATTGTTGGAGCACAGCTCCGAGGCTAATTTTCAGCCCTTTCAGAACAGTGATAACTTGCAACAAAAGACAAACAACATGTAAGAGATGGAACAGATGGCAGTATGATTGCTAATCAGATGCCTGCAGGACCTAATGTGCTTCCTGCCTCTCTGGTTTACAAAGTGATTTCTGAATACGTTATCATTTGTAATTTTTATTGTCTTGAATTGGACACACCAAATGCCTACTTTATTTCAACGTGTGCTTTATCAAATAAAAGTAAGACAAATTAGGAGTAGAGCAGTGTCTTTTGGATTCTTTCGTATCCGTTGCTAAGAGGCATCGCTCCTCTGTTTATGCTCCCATCCTCCACAATTATTTTACCTCTGATCAAATCCAGGCTCTCAGGGATTCAGTGATGTTGAAGTTCCAATTTCTCTCCTCCATAATCACCTACTGAAAATGATTCCAGAACGAGATACATCTGCTCAAACCATGAACACTGTAGTCCAAGTTCTCTCCATTAGAATAATTAGCATACTCTCTCTCTCTCAGACTCTCTCTCGCCCTATCTTCAATAAGCCCATTTGACTCCCAATAACTCAGGAGAATCGAGTTCAAGATATTTATCCTGATCTTCAAATCCCTCTATGGTTCGTTCCATCCTATTCGAGGAATCTTCTCTGGGGCCTTTCGCTGCCATGCCCTTGTCCTCGGGAACTCTTCCAAAAGCACTTCTCACTTGCTACCTACAGGAATCCTGTAGCTAAGTGGTTAGAGCACTTGCTTTGCAAATGAAACACCTGGGTTCAATTCCAGGCAGGGCGAAACCTTGGGCAAATTTTCTTACTCCACACGCCTAACAATAATCCCTCCAAAAACAAAACAATAATAAAATTGGTCATTTTCAATCCACGATTGTTTATGGGACACTGCTGTGCGCAATTGGCTGCCGCGTTTCGCCCAAAATATACAGTTAATTCACTTTATAGTCTATTCTGTGAAGCGCTTTGAGATGTCGAGAAGACATGAAAAGCACGATATCAAATGCAAGGATTATTATTATTATTATATTATTACATCCCTGCCTTCAAACGTCTTCTAAAACCGATCGAGAGAAATTCTACCAGTATCTAGAGTTGCTCTATTTATGTAGCGTTTTAGCATATCCTGAATTTGGCAAATTGTTGAATTTATTCTTAACCTAGAAGCTGTCTTTCTGTAGTTCTGCAAAGAAAGTACAGAAAATTTAACACAAAATTAAGACTGCATTTAAGACTTTGCCAAATTTTGGACACTCCGACAATGTTACGTAAATGGAGCAAATCTAGATCCAGGTGAAATTTCTCCCCAGATATCTCTTCAATCATGATTGTGGTAAACATTTTAAAATGTCTTTATTTCCCTGCTTGATGTCCACTACTATATTTATCAATTAAAAAAAAAAATTACATTTGTAAAGCGCTTTTCAAGTTGGGAGGATGTCCCAAGCCGCTGAACAATCAGGGATCAGGACCCGAGCATAGGGTGGGGGCAGGGTTGGGATAAAGGAGGGCAGAGAGGTAGGAGGGCGGTTGAAGGCATGGTCGACAAGTAGGTTCTTAAGTCATTTTTTGAAGAAGACAAGAGCGGGAGCAAGGAAAAGGGACTGTGGGATAAAGTTTCAAAGGGTGGGAGCAGAGAGGGTGAAAGCCCATCTACCGATTGTGGGGTGGGCCAGGCGGGAGACATGGAGCAGGCCTGAGGCTGCTGAATGGAGGGAGTGAATGGGTTGATAGGGGGTTAGCAGGTCAGAGAGGTAGGAGGGAGCAATAATAATAATAATCCTTGCATTTGATAGGCCGTGGAGGGCCTTGAAAATGAGGTTGAAGATTTTGAATTCTAGCCTCTGAGGGATGGAGAGCCAGTGGAGCCGGGTGAGGATGGGAGTGATGGGGTCATGGAGCCTGGTGCAGGAGAGGACACAAGCTGCAGAGTTCTGAATGATCTGCAGCTTGTGGAGGGAAGAGTTGGGGAGGCCGACAAGGAGGGAGTTTCCATCATCAAGCCTTGTGGTAACGAATGCATGGACTACGAAGAGCGATTCGTAAACTGGGTATGTTCACGCAGGAGAAGAGCACGTTGAGGGGCGATATGATTGCGGTCTTTAAGATTCTGAAGGGAATAGATAATGTAGACCACGATGAGTTGTTTTATCTTGTACCGAACAGTAGAACCAGAGGACACGGCCTGCGATTGAAGGTGGGTAAATTCAGAACAAATCTGCGGATACACTACTTCAGTAAGTGAGTAGTAAACTTATGGAACAGGATCCACAGGGAGGCAGTGAAAACAGAAACTGTCAATTGTTTCAAGAACAAATTCGATAGATTTTTGCTAGAAAATAATATCTCAAGATACAACAATTAGTTTGGGACACAACATGTCAAACGACTTCCAGAATGGTGGAAGGCGAAATAGATGAACCTTGGTCTCTTTCGCCTAGCAAAATCTTATGTTCTTATATCACTGTATTGGCACATTACTTATATTTGAAAGTTGTTAAAGATATTGGCTTTTCTGTGTGTATTTATTACTGTCCTTTACTATGTGGAACTGCTGTATGAACACATGATGTGAACAGTATGCATAAACCATGGCTCAAGCTGATAATGAAAGACTTCAAAACATTGGAAAATTGTTTAAAACATGCATGTCTAACAACAACATCCTAGATTTATATGGCACAATTCATTTAAGAGAACATCTCAAAGTAGTTGGTCCTCCTGATTGGCTCACGCCAGCGTGTCGGCACCTCAGGCACTGGCAGCATCAGCATCCATGGTTGCACACTCCAAATCGCCAAACCAGTCAGGAACCTATTCAATCCTCAACTGTCCTTTCTCCCTAATCCGTGCCATGACACATTCTACCTTCTCCCACCTCCGCAACTTTGCCCAACACCACCACTGCATCACCCCTCATTTATGAAGATGCTAAATAAAAGAGGTCCCAAAACCCCTGAGTACTGGTAACATTCTCCCAGCCTGACGACATTCCCTGCACCACCATCTTCTGTGTTTTATCAGACAGCCAATTACGGATCCATTGTAAAACACTTCCTCTCACTCCTGCTTTCTTTATTTTCAACATCAGCCTTTTAAGTTAAGTTTTTAAATTAAATAGGTTTGGCAGTTTTGAAATATAAATTGCCTGCATTGTTAATTATATGCCACTTAAGAATCTGACTAGCATGAGAAAGATACTTCAGTGTATGTCTGATCTGCATGTGGCGGGATCTAGAACATCTCTACCAGTATAGGTAACCTGGGCACACAATATCGTAACAGCACACACAACTCTTTTTCATTTAATTCCCATTATTTTACTATCTTTGGAACTAAATAAGAGCATGGTGGGTTTCAACTTGTTTTTTTTAAATTTTGGAGGGATTCAGCACCCTGATTAAATCACAGAGAGGGTGAAGAGTGGACGGAAGACAGGAAAGCCTCCCTAAAGGAGGAGAGCACCTATGGGCACTTGACTCAACAGTTGTTTTCTACTGGGCTGCGAATGCATCATTGTATACATCTCATTTGATTTTGAGTATGATGTACAAAATCACACTGCTATAAACTGACATTGTTCTATAAGATGTTCTGATACTGAATAATTAGGAATGGTATCAGATACAGACACAGCAAATTTGACAATGCATACTGACAGTGCCTGTTATATTTCCAATGAAGCAGCTGTCAGCTATTTCAAACACTTGCAAAATGGCTGTTTTAAAGTGGGAAAAGACAGCTTCAGTAGCCTCAGGAGAGGACAGCAATAAAGTCTTGAAGGAAACGAGTGAGGAGATGAATAAACCTTGTTTATATATACTTATATATCCATATATATATGCCTGAACACCACAGGATAATGAATAGCATCCTAGTGTTCAGAAAACTAGTTTTTATTGTTATATCAACTTACAGACAGGTTAGTCCAGAATCAACAAGAGGAAAAATGCTCCGGAGCAATTTATGGGATGTTATCAATGCACATTTAAAGAACGCAAAGGCATTCAGCAATACTAATCTACACTAGGAATAGGCCATGGCTCACAAACCAAATAGGAGATAACACAACTAGCAGAATCAGGGCTATACAGTGGCCATCATTGAATAAACCTCTGCATATGATGTTCTCAATGAAGATTAAAGTATTACTATTTGAAATGAAAAATGACTTGACTTAGGCAGCAGGAAGTGATTATAGATAGAAAGGGCTTGTACTCAGGGGCAATATGGATCTGCTTGAATCTGTCGTGCGACACTGTTCTGCTCATTAATAGATAATAACCTTCAGTAATATTCTGAAAAATGTTTTGTTTTAAAACTCTTTCTCAGGATGCTGGCGACACTGGCTGTAACGGCATTTGTTACCATTCCCTGATTGCTTTGAGAAGGTAGAGGTGGGACTTTCTCTTTAAATTGCCGCAGACTTTATGGCAATGCAGCTATCACGATGGTGTGGGATAGGGAATTAATAATAATCTTATTGGTATAGCGTCTATCATGCCAGGAGAGCATCTTAAAGCTTGCCACAGGATATATTGTAAACCATAATGACTGTGTATTTGAAGGCAAACACAAGAGCCAATTTTGCATACGACCATGAAGTGAATGACAATCTTTATTTTGTTGGTCAGGAGTTGCAGGATTTTGAGTCAGCGAAAATTAAGTTTCTATATGTCCAAGTTAGGAAACTGTGTCACGTGGAAGAGAACTTGGAGATGATGATGAACCCCCAATTGTGCTGCTTTTGTTCTTCTGGATGATGGAGCCCACCTCCCTCACCAACCCATCTTCTGCGTTTACTCTCCTCCACAGCACCCTCTCGAGCACACTTGCCACCCTTGCCCCCCTCACCTCCCAAACTGCCTCCTATTTTTGATCCTCACCTTGATTCACCAGCCACCTCCGCTCGCTCAAGGGCCAGGTGTGGGCTACCGAACGCATTTGGCTCAAATCCGGCCTAACGGTCCACCGGCACATCTGGCTGGACATCATCAAGACCTACCACTCCGCTCTCGCCTCGGCCAAATCATCCTTCTACTCCAGGTTAATCCTGGAGGTGAAGAGCAACCCCAGGCTCCTATTCTCCACCACCAATCGGCTCCTCCACCCTCCCTGCAACGCCTCGCAGATTCTTTCCTCTGAGTCCCACTGTGAGGAAATGCTGAACTTCCTTGAGTTGAAAATCGAGGGAATCCGCTCAGCTGCCACTGCCCTCCCAACTTCCACCCCCAACCCCCCCACCCCCACCCCACACTCCGATCACTACCCATCTCTCCTTCCACAACTTTGAACCTGTCACCCTCCTCTATCATCACCACCATATCCTCCATGAAGTCCACCATCTGCTCCCTGGATGCCATCCCCACCCCTCTCCTTAAATCCCAGCTCCACCTCCTTGCCCCACTACTCGCTGACATCATCAACCTCTCCCTGTCATCTGGCACTGTTCCTACCCCCTCAAAACAGCCACTATCTCCCCCACTTGAAGAAACCTTCCCTTGACCCAACACAGCTATCCAGCTACCGGCCCATCTCCAAACTTCCCTTCCTATCCAAGGTCCTTGAGAGAGCCGTTGCCTCCCAGCTTTATTCTTTTCTCCCACTCCCTCCATGAGCCCCTCCAATTGGATTTCCATCCTGCCCACAGTACGGAAACTGCTCTGGTCAAGGTCACCAATGACATCCTGACTATGTGTGACCAGGGCTCCCTCTTCCTCCTCGTTCTCCTCAATCTAGCTGCCACTTTTGACACTGTGAACCATTGAATCCTCCTCCACCACCTCTCCTCCCACCTCAACCTCCAAGGTTCTTTCTTTGACTGGTTCAGGTCCTACCTTTCACACCGCCTTCACTTTGTCTCAGCAAACGACTTCTCCTCCAGCCCCTGCAACATCTCGTACGGCGTTTCTCAGGGGTCTGTCCTCGGTCCCCTCCTCTTTACCCTCTACACGCTCCCCTTTGGTGACATCATCCGCGGACATGGGGTAAATTTCCACATGTAGCGGATGACACCCAACTCTATCTCTCTGCCTCCACCCTCAACTCCAAGACTACTGGCGTCCTGACCGACATCAAGTCCTGGATGAGGGACAACTTTCTCCAGCTGAATGTCAGCAAGACCGAGGCCTGATTGGCTCGCGCCAACGCCTCCGCACCTTGGCAGCATCAGCATCAAAGGTTGCACACGAAGCCAGTCAGGAACCTCGGTGTCTTTTTTGACCCTGAACTGTTCTTTCTCCTCCACATCCGCGCCATGACTGGCACTGCCTACCACCACCTCCGCAACATTGCCAGACTCCGCCACTGCCTCACCCCTCAGGCTGCCGAAACCCTCACCCACGCATTTGGCACACCAAGGCTCGATTATGGAAACTCCCTCCTCATCGGCCTTCCCAACTCTTCCCTTCACAAACTGCAGATCATCCAAAACTCGTGTACTCTCATGCACCAGGCACTGTGACCCCATCACTCCCATCCTCGCCCGACTCCACTGGCTCCCCATCACCCAGAGGATTGAGTTCAAGATCCTTGTCCTCACTTTCAAGGCCATCCATGCCCCCTCCTACCTCTCTGACCTGCTGACTCCCTACCAACCTGCCCGCTTCCTACGTTCAGCGGGCTCTCGCCCGACACACCCTACCGTCGGTGGCCGAGCTTTCAGCTTCTCTGCCCCCACATTCTGGCACTTCATCCCATAGTCCCTTCGCCTCGCTTCCTCCCTTGCCTCCTTCAAGGCCGGTCTCAAGACCCTCCTCTTCAATCATGCCGTCACCCTCCCACCTCTCTGCCTTCCCTCACCCCTACTCCACCCCTCCCACTTACTCGGGTCCTGACTACTGACTGTCTAGCGCCTTGGGACATCCTCCCGATGTGAAAGATGCTCTATAAATGTAATTTTGTTGTTGTTGGAGGTGATAGGGCTGGGTGGTGCTGTGAAGCAAGGTTGCTGAATGCTGCAGTATACTTTGTAGATCGTATACAGTCACACTGCAAGCACAGCGGTCACACTGCAGACACAGTGCACTGGTGAGAGAAGGAGTGCATATTAATGACAACACATGTTACCAGCAGGGTAAGAGAGATTTACAGCTTCTGAAGAAGGAGTGGTTCATTTTCCACAATGAGTAAGACAGATCGATATTTAATATATATATAAATGCAAGTCTGTGCACATATTACATACTGTAAAGCTACTTGGTTTCATCCTGTATTTATTTTCATTTTTGGGGAGAGATGGTTTTCAGTAAAAATTAATTGGGTTTGCAGAAAGTCTTAATATTAATTTTCTATAGTGAAATGTATGATTAGATCCTGTCCTCCTTGTCAGCCTATCCTGTTGATAGCCTGGGCACCTCAAAAAAGGGCTCACTCATTGCAAAAGTAACCTTCCAATGTTTAAAATATACAATAAAGAACCCAGGCCATAGACCATAGGAATCTACGACACAGTGGCTGGCTATTTGACCATTTGTACTAACATTGGTGTTTGCTCTTACAATTAAGCCATCTATCCCAACTACCTCTCTTTTCCTATCAAGTCTGTATTCAGGCTAAACCATCACAGTAAAGTTGTAAGTTCTCAATCCCATGGCCAGTCAATACATTACTGGTTTGACCACAATTTTAGTTAAACTAAAACAAAATTTTAGATAAAACGAGCACCACCACCACAACACCAAATTGCATTTATATAGCACCATTCACGTTGGGAGGACATATTATTGCCAACATTGCAAGTCACATTTTTCACCCTTATTTCTCAATCACTACATTTTTATACAGTGTTTTCCTCGCCAGCAGGAGATCCCAAAGCACTTCACAAGATATACTGTAAAATATAGTGACTGTATTTTTACAAGCTGCTGAGAGGACACAGAGTGAGCCTGTAGAACAGCTTGCCCTGTAACAATTTTGAAAGATTGCTGCTCGGGGTAGGGAGAAGCCCAAGGACACCTTCAGTGTGATGTGATGAGGGCCGCATGCCAGTGTTACTGATAAAGTAGCGTGTTTGCAGGTCTTGTTGTAGACTGTGAATGGAAGCCTGGCAGGACCTTACCGTCTTCATGTTCAGTCATTGGCGTTGAAGAAAAACCTTCTCCTGAGAGCCCTGCTGTTGTAATGGGTTTCATAAATGAACATTTGCTTCTCACAAGAATGCCAGGATTCATTTGTAAAGCTCCAGCAACTCTTTTGTCCTTAATGAATAAAATGATCAGTGTCATGTGCAGAAATTGTGTTTGTTTTGCTGAATTAAACTTAAACATGCGTTGTTACATTAGCTCTGCCTTTCAGTGGGAAATAAATTAAATTCAGGATGTTCTGCTTTCACAGGACTGCCATTCAGCATAGAATTCAGAAGTCAAAACCAAGGGAATAAAAGTGAGCTATGATGAAATTGCAGTCATCCTTGTTTCACAGAATGCCTTGTGAACGTACACTTTAATAACTGGAAGGAGGCAGTGCACTTTGTTTCTCTATTTTAAGTGAATGTCAAATACAAACAGAGGCTAACTGAACCTCCACGAGACCTCCTTCATGTAAGTTGTGGCCAGATCCCTTATGATAGAACAGTGCACTCAATTTAATGATTGTGTATGTGCACCAAACATCTGGACCTGAAAATAACAGTTTCACACTAAGAATTGTACAGTAATGGTTATAGTAAATAAGATTAGGAGGCTCATGTACATGTGATTCACTTCACTTGGTCATTCACTTCATCGGTGTTTGTGGGACATTGCTGTATGCAAAATGGTGGTCAAGTTCACCTGTAAATTCACTACCCTTTACAGTATATCCTATGAAGCACTTTGAGAGAAATGAAAACGTCCAAGTAAAGTTAAACCAACTGTAATCATCTGACTTGTGTCTATCCTGAAGTAGCTACTGAAGGTCTGTAAACCTTCATGCTAGATTGAGCAACCCCACACTTAGGTATTTGCAATGCAAAACTATCTGTGTAAATTATAATTGTAGTAACATACTAGCCCTCAGAGTGTTAGTACTTACATGGTGAATGAAGGGCAAAAAGCCACAGATAAAATTAGATATTGCTTTTTAACAAATCCCTGTAGATAATAGCTAACCAGTAGCTGCTGCATCAAGCTTAGTCTTCAGCAGGTCCTTGCTCAAAAATTAGTATGTTTAATGTGGTTGTAGCCAATGTGAACAGCTTGTTCGTTACCCTTAAGCAGCATCTGATTAGCATGCCATTATCCATGGTTTGCACTGACTGACATATTGTTTAAAGTTACCTAATATGGAAAGTTATAATGATATAAATGAACTTTTATAACTATAAGGCCAAGCTGGGGCTGCTGTGGAGAGCTAATGGCTAGCTGTTGAGCACAGGGAATGAGAGGCTAGGGAGGTATAAGAAATTAAATGATTTGTAAGTAATGTAAGTTGGCTAAATAATGGAGGTTCTGTTCAGCCTGGCTCAGAGGGTAGCGCTCTTGCCTCTGAGTCGGAAGGTTGTGGGTTTAAGTCCAATGTCACAACTTTGAACTCACAGTCTAGGCTGATACTCCATTGTGGTACTGTATCATCAGAGGTGCCAATGTTTGGATGAAATGTTAAAGCAAGGTCCCATCTGTTGTTCAGCAGGACACTAAATATCCAATGGCATCATTTGAAAAGAGAAGGGAGCTGTTCCTGGTGGTGGGACTAACAATCCTCCAAATAAAAATTGGTTGTTCATTTCATGTCTGTTTGTGGGACTTGGCTGCCCTGTTGTCCTACAAATAGAAATAGTCACAATATGATTCCTGGGAAGCACTTTGTCTTGTCTCAATGACATGATGAGGTACTATACCAAATACAAGGATTATTATTATTATTTGATGATAGTAATTCCAAGGTGAACTGCCATTGGTAGGGCTTGTAAATATGATTTGGCAAATTAAATATTGGACCTTGTTTCGCCTGCTATAAATTGGAATCTGAGAGCTCTTATCCTGGGTTTCCTAAGTGGAAATTTATGGATTATGCTCGGGATATAATTTACGTGTCTATAATTGAGGTAAGAGAAATGTCGTGACCATTGCAGTGTGAAGGACAATGTCATTTCTCTCCATCAGAATCAGATCAAATACATATTGACCAACAGTAGAAGATTATCACTGGAAGCAAAATTTCATTTTACCCTGTTACAAAGATGCACAAAAGGCCAGGAAAGAAATGCAGACTTGAATGGCTTATACTCTCAACACAATACTGTAAATGACTTTGGCTTACAATGTGAAGGCCATTCCAAAGGGGTCTTAGACCATACCTGAGAGGCAAGATGAGTAAAGCGTATAAACCAACTGAGATCTCTTTTAACTAGGATTGGATCTAGGAAGATCATGAAGTCTACAGAGCTAGAGAGAACAAAATAAGCTTGTGGTCTAGACAAATGGCCAAGTGGAGAAGCTCATATCTGACTTTTGAGGACAGGGACGGAGAGGCTAGGGAAGTGTAAGAAATTGAATGAGTTGCAAGCGGAGGTACAGACAGCCAAACAGCAAGCCCAGACTACTGCAACTTCCAGGCTTGGTAGTGATATCTGTCCCCACAACACATGTTGGAAGACCCTTTAGGTGTCCCTCCTATACTAATAAACCATCAATTTGTAAATCACCTGCATCTTTGCAGTCAGTATTTGTCTGACGCAGGAACGGCACTTACAATACTTATCTAGGATTGATGTGACACTGCTATTTCCTTAACTCTCATGGCTGGGGAATTCTGTATCCTTTGAGCTGAATTTTTATATAAAAACAATTTCAGCTGCCAGCCTGAGACACTCAAGAATGAGCTAATATTACTAGCTTGTGTAGCAATAATGTTACTGAGATGTCAGACATGCTTCTGTCAATAGACTGAAACAACAGACTGGGACTTGACGTCACATTTGTCTAGGCTGACACTTCATTGCAGTGGTGGGGGTGTATTGGACTTGTTGTTGCTGTCCTTTGGATGAGATATTAAACCATCTGCTTTTTTAGGTGGACGTTAAAAATCCCATGTCGCTATTCGAAAAGAGAAGGGAGTTTCTCCCAAACACAATTGGTTGTTCATTTCATGGCAGTTTCTGGGATATTGATATGCACAAAATGAGCTGCTGCTATTACCTACAAATGCTTCACAGTGTATATAAACCCTGTGAATCGCTTTGAGATATCCCCTCGACATGAAAGTGCTGTACCAAAATGCACATATTATTATTAACTCATAACACTGAAGCTTGATGCGATTGCAGCATTAGAGCAACATGGCGAATATCTGATTTTTGGAGGGTTAATCCAGGAAGCACACACCACTTGCTAAAATAATTTGTTAACAGACTAGGTGGGTGACTGAGCTAAAATAATTAATCCTGTTATTGGTGTTCTGAGGGTTAAAACTAAATGTGTAGAACAGCATTCTCAATCCTCCAGGAATTCTTTCTAAAGAATACTGCTTATTAAGAGATCTGGGAGGAACATTAGGATTTGGTGGCAAAAATTAAAAAGCACTGATTAATCTCATGTTTTTATTGTTTTATAGGATGAAATCTTGCCAAGATTACTAGCACGCAGATGCAACTCGCTTCACTGATATCCATGCAGAAAGTACAATTTTCCAGCAGCTTGATGTCCTGACATACTGCATATGTGCACCTAGTTATAAAACAGACTTGTGTGTAGCTCTTAAAAACCTTGGTCCTAGCAATGGTAGGACCACTGAGCTGAAATTTCTGCAGTACCTCCATTACGAACCTGGTAAGGTGAGTATAACAAAGTTAGAAAACCGGTAAGATCGGGAGAGATGGCATTCATTTACTATCAGTACCAAAGCCATTCTCAGAACAAGGTAAAACAGATCCTAGGGGGAGAAATTCAAACAAGGTCCAGAATTAGACCTTTTTTCTTAGCATTTCAGAGCATTGACAATTTCAGACAAATTTAAATTTGATCTTGAAATGAAATGCAGATCCAGGTGAAATCTCAGATGTATTTAAAAACCTAGATAACAGACCCTTTCAATTATTCCAATTGTTTAGAAAGGCTTGCTATCTAGTTTTTTTAAATACGTTTGCAATTTCAGCCTTTTGTTCATAGCAAGTTTATTGTTTATGGTCAAAAGAGAAACACGTTTCCACATTTTGTTTTAAAATTATTTGGTAATCTGACTTGACTTCACACGAACAGCATAAGCATTGAGGCTGAATAAAACCAAACATCTGCTGCTGCTTTTTACAATGAGTCTCTGACAATAAGTGCCATCCTTCAAGGCTGCCAATGATTGAATGTATTTGGGGGTGAAAGCAACTTAGCTGTGATTTCACTCATGCCATTTAGAAAATGAAATCCTCCTCCTTGCAAAGCCTCCTCCCCCTCACCTCGAGCATGCTGCATGGTGGAGCAGTTGCATGCTACATCATACAGTTCAGCCAGCCTAGGGGTAGAGATGCATGAAGTAAAGCTAAATTATATTAGTTGCAGCTTGCCTCAGACTGGAGTTGTTTTTCTTCAGTTTCATAGAATTAACTTCAAAACGGGACATCCAAATGAGTACAGATGCTTTCCAGTTTTTGTATTTGTGCCAATCTCTTCAGATCAAGTGAATAAAGAAAACAATTGATTAAAATTATGGGTTTTGAAGTGACTGCTTTGCTAATCTTACATTATAAGAGCAAAGTGTCATCCCTAATCGCACGAAAGTAGAAAACAGACAAGCAAAATGGTTTATGCTCTTCTGAAAATATTGTGTTCTGCTTTTGTAATCTTGAAACACACTTGCCCCATTTTTTTAGATATATTTTACAGAGCTGATCATTTAAAAAACATTATTATTATTAGTAATAATTATTATTATATTTGATATTAGTGCCTATAATGTCCTGGCCAACAATCCCCCCACTTGGTTATTTTCTTTATGGCTGTTTGTGGGACATTTCTGTGTGAAAATTGGCTGCAGGGTTTGCCTACAAATTCAGTCACCTCACTTTGCTGTAAATACTGTGAAGCGCTTTGAGGCACCTATCATGAAAGGTGCTATATGAAATGCACACTCTGGGGTCCCCAAGCCTCGGCTCTTGCTAACCTACACCTAATAGGTAAGCAGGACGTGTCCCTCCAGGGTGTGAGTGTGCATTCCATTCCAACTCTGGAATTTTCATGTGTAGGTGGGATGCTTGGAATTCTCAGTTTGGTTTAGATACTCCCAAATATGGTGATACTTTTCCTCATGTGTCAAGACACCCGGCTGACCAAAAATTGTACATATATGAAATGCAAGGATCATTGTTATTAGCTCATCTTCCTGGAATATCCACCTTACTGTACTCATATTTAAAATGTTGATGGTGAATACAGACATTGATCCCATTACCTCCCACATGCATACCTTTTAAATGAATTCCCCTCGCATCCTGAAGTAATTCATTTAGTGCTGTGATTGGTAAGCTACTCAACAGCCTTTGCAATAACATTATCTAATGAGAGTTGTGCAATGCACTTTCCATAAGGTTTCAGCAATCGCACGACCCCAATTTAATCACTTCTTTGTGACTGTGACTTTTAAGTTGTGCAGTTTTGTCATGATAGTATTATTATTCCCGAGGAGGCTTTAGTTACACAGCAATTATCAGATCCTTGCTCCTAGCGATTTCCAGACTCTCATAACCAGATAACACTGAGGCAAGATTGAGTTAGATTTTAGGAAGGCAGATTTGGAGGATTCTTAGCAGCAGTGATTAGTGATGACAACGAACCAGCTAATTTTTCATTTGCCAAGTTTACTTCATTATAAAGGATTAATGAGAATTTGAAATGTCATGGTTTAGACACTTTCCTTCCCTATGTGATCAACACATAGAAAACAGAAGATGCTGCTTATTGACACAGCTTCACAGTCCCAGAAGAAATGTGTAGGGATCAAAATTGCCTTAATTGGATAACTGAGGTAAAATTCCACCTGCGTTGAGTTTTCAATCCTTTGACATAGCATTTCAGTGTCCACCATTTAACAAATTGTTGAAATAAATTTTAACTTTGAAGCTGTTTTTCTCTAGTTTGTAAAAGAAAGATACAAAAAAAAGCTTTAAAATGAAGAGTGTAGTTTAGAATTTGCCAAATTCTGGATGCTCTAAAATGATACACAACGGTCAATCTGGGTCACTTTAAAATAACAACTGCTTACATTATAGTTTTCAACTAAACATTATTTTAGCTTTCCTTTTACCCTAGTATTTAACCATTAAACCATAGAAATTTAGAGCACAGAACATTATTTGTGTATACATATAGTCCTGTAGCTCAGTGGTTGGAGCACTGGCTTTGCAAGTGAGAGACCTGGGTTCGATTCCTGGCAGGGTGAAACTTTGGGCAAGTTTCCTTACTCCACACGTCTGATAATAATCCCTCAAGAAAAAAAACAATAATAAATTGGTCATTTCAATCCATGACTGTTTGTGGGACATTGCTGTGCGCAATTGGCTGCCGCGTTTCGCCCACAAAATAAGCAGTCAATTCACTTTACAGTCTATTAGAAGACGTGAAAAGCGCTATATCAAATGCAAGGATTATTATTATATCATATATATATCAACACACACAACATTTTATCAATTAAAGACAATATTTCTCTTACTTTCCAAATTACCGTTTTTGACTTCCCAGTTTAGTTAATTTTCCGGCTAAAATATTCTTCTGTTTTAACAGATTTTTGTTAATCCTAATTAACTCTTTACTTCTTTACTTTACTTTACTTCTTGGCTCTTTTTACCCCTTGATTTGCTTCTGAAAAGCTAGAAATAGTTTGCAGTCTCCCAAACATTATGTAAAAACTTCCACTTTTTCTACAACCGCTCAGTGGTTTGTGCTCTAATTGGCATCTTTTTTGTATAAAAAACTATACATTTTTCTCAAAGTCTGCTCTTTTAAGTCCAATATTTTGCATTAACTTTGCACATTAGCAATCAGCATTTCAATATGACCATCAATGAAACCCTGATATTATTTTGTTTCCACCCTGAGTGACAGCTAAAGGTTAGATTGAGAATTGGCTTGTTCCATGTTGACTGTTTGACAAGTTGACTAAGTAAGCAATCCTACAACACCTCAAGGAACACACGTTCCTGCTTAGTTGTTCCTTTGCTGTATTCCAAGTCAATATCTGGGTAATTGAAATCCCCTATGATTAATGGACTGGCCTTTTTACAGACCTTTTATCTGTGGAATTTTTTTTCCCCTGTCTATCTTCTCTCCCTACTCAGCTTTACAACCACATTAAATAATTACCTTTTTTTGTTTATTATTCTTGACCTCAATCCATATGGTCTCTGCTGCATCAGCGAAGGGACTTATAAATTATACAATTTCTTGCTATGAATGCAACGTTCTCTCATCCGACCCACAGTTCCACCCTTGAATCTGCTTTGTTGGAGGTGAAAAAGCAAGTTTGCTTCATCTGAAAGATGAGATGTTCAGCTGTGTGCCATTTATTGTACTTGGTGAAACTTACACATACGGTTTGAAATGTCAATTATGCCCTTAATATCCGGTGGTATGCAATTAACAATGGGCATGGCTAAATTTTCTTCCACCTGCTCTGTATAAATTACCTGCCTCCACATAGAACTACTTTGGAGAGGCAGTGAGCTTTACATGTGGTATGGTGACTACTGTTGTAGGTTGGAAACAAACTTAGTATTAAATACTAAAAATAGTAAAATTCTACAATTTTCAGAATTTTCATGTTTAGTATCGGAATGCACACCCACCTCTCCCCACTCCCCCACTCTCCCACTCCCTCACCTCCCCCACTCCCCACTCCCCATTCCCTACATGTTTAACCCGAATATTTCAGTGCTCTGTTTGTTGTTTCTTTAATTATTGGAATGTTTGTGATTGAACACTCCATGGTTTGACCATAGAGAATAATAATAATCCTTCTATTCGGGATAACGCCTTCCACATCGCAATACACAGGACATTCTGCGAGGTAACGACCTTGTGCTTTGTAGGCAAACGCGGCAGCGAATTTGAGCACAGTAATATCCCATAAACACCGATAAAGTGAAAGACCCACTTTTATTGGGAGAAACTCTATTTTCTTGTGTTTGAATCTACTGCTCAATGCTCATTATAAAACAGTGGTGACTTCAACAGAATGTTGTCATTGTATGTACATTGTAATAATTACATGTAATCAAGTGAAATTAGCTTTTGGGGATACCATTTCATGCAAAGGGCAAAAAACTTGCTTTACACTTGCTAGCATTTTGTTGCTAACAGAATTTTACTTCTTATGTGAACAAATGATAAGTATTTCTTTGTCCTGATAGCCAGTTGAGAGTATTACAAGTACTTAACCAGTTCTAAAAGCCACCATTAATACAACACGAATCCCAATTTCCATAAGGGATTAGGAGCTAAGAAGTCCTTTATCTTTCCTTAGATTTCACATCTATTCAAACAGAACTTTACAAGTCGATTTTCTCAAATCATATTGATAGAGTGAATTCCTCATTTAAACTGTAAAAATGGAACATCTGCGCTTCTGACTAAAAAATATTAATCCTCACTGATTTTTTTCCCCTTGTGATCTGCTTTAATCTTTGTGCTATTGTGTTTGCACAAAGATCCTGGTCTGATTTGCACTGAAGTCAATCCACTTATATTGTGTTATTGCTGCAGGAAATTTTAATCCCGATGCCCTAATGTAGTTTAAATTAAGAATGGATTGCTCCCTTTTGTCCTCGGCTTCCATTGCACTCTCTGATCACAGATAACGACAAATCAATGGAGAATGCACAAACCATTGCTATTCTTTTAAAAGATTTGCTTCTATCAATGTTGTGCTGTGTGCTGTTCAAAAGCCTGTTTCCATCCTCATGTGTTTTCAACTAAGCAAAAGCCAAAGACTACGTTCAAGTGGGGGATCTGGAAAAAGATTACCTCTTATTTTCTCTGCTTCAATTATTTTCTTCTCTCATAAAGGAAGTCGCTTGTGATGGGGCCGGTTATTCGGCGCTGAAAATCCTTCAGTACTTTTCCTCCTTTTCATATGTGAGCATGTCAGTAGGCTATTTCTCCATGGCATCTGAGCCCGACACTGTGTTGACCTGAATTGATCTGTGTGCACATCCATCATGGTCACCGAATAATAATCAGAAGTGAGAACCCTGGTTGACGTTTTTCCTTTGCAACTCCCTAACCGAGGAACACTGAGTTCAATTTACAGTGCCCCCATCTCCTCCCTGGCTATTGTTGGCTAACTCAACACAGACCAGGGATCAGCCCTGGAATTTTCCTGGTCTGCACGGCCCAGTATCACACCATGGAAATTAGGCAAGCTATGTGTAGTGCTTTACATTACAAGAAATGTGTCAACCAAAACCTTCGACAATAACATAAAGGCCAATGCCCCTTTCTGTTTTATTATTCATGATATTCTCTGGACATCCGAGCACAGTGCTTTGTGTACAAACAGCACTATGTGCGACATAGACATAGCGCAATGTGAAAATGTGAGTTAAAGAGTGCAATTTGTCCCAGACAAAGGTCGAGAGAGAATACTGAGAAATAACACTAGTGACATCTCCACTACTGGTTGCCAGCAACATGCCAACAATGTAAATAGCATTTTCTCAAGGGAATCCTCTGCACAATAGGCAGACTCATGAGACTTCAACTCGGATGGGAACATAGGTCCTTGCCAAAGTCTTGGGCCTTTATGTGTTGTACAAGGAATTACCTGGAGAAAACATTGTTTTTGTCACTGGCCACACAATTCACAATACAATAGGGGTAAATCTGAATTGTGCAACTATCACATCATATACCATGAATTCTCTCCTCCCACCACCACCCTGATATTTGCGAATGGAAATCACAGTTAACACAAGAAATCTGGTGTGTGAATATCACATTTTAGACTCCAGCAAAGAACAATATAATACAAATTTACATTTATACAGTGCCTTTCATGTCAGGAGGACCATATTCTTTAATAAATGCACTGGATAAGAAGCACTTTGGCAAAGCCCATCAAATTACAACTCACAATTATATAGCACCCTTTGTGTAGAATAGGATCATGGAACGCTTAACAATGGCAGAGCTTGACGCTGACAGAGAGGAGGTGACATAGGCACGGTCAAAGAGGAAGGACTTCAGGTGTAATCTGAAAATGGGCAAGGAGGGATTGAAGCAGAGAGTTACAGAATTCTTGGCATACTGGCTAAAAACACAGCAACTGCTGGTAGAGCGGAGAGGGTGAAGGACAAGCAGAAGGCCGTAGCCAGCTGAGCGAAGTGGTGGGTAGAGGAGTGGGGTGTAAGCAGCTGAGAGAGATAGGGAGGTACCAGTGCATGACGTGATTTTGTACTGTTGAAGAAAACATTTTAATTCTATCAAGTTGCAATTTGGACACGCTCGAATGGGCAGATATTTAAAATTCCAGAGTAGTTGGTTACAGGAGTCCTTTATTATTGCAAACTACATAAACGGTAAAAAAAAAATGCAGCATAGCTTTTCATTTTGTAACACAAATTCAAAATATAAGGTAAATTTTAATCAAAATGAGTTATATAGAATTCATGATTTTCCTTTTGTTCCAGATTCCTGGCAAAATATTTAAAACCAACAATCATTTGTTCTAAATTAACAATAACTGGTGTAAGGTTACTTTAGTAACTACAAACAATGTTGTTTTTTTCAGTTGACAAAGGACTTGAACTCTCAGCTCTGGTAATGCATCAAGGCAGTGGAATTCCAACATGTTCTACACAATCAAATAACATGCTAACATAAATACAGGGTAATTTAGTCTATAGCAAAATTGTTCAAGTGCTAATGCTACACGTGGTAATGGGATACTATAGTCCATACAGTAATTGCCATATCTATTGAAAACTTTTTTTTGTTATTTTTCTCTTAATTCACAGCTCACACTGGTAACAAAGCTTTGATCAGGTGTGCTTAAATATTACCTGAACTCTACCCTTAACACAGAAGGAAAAAAAAATCTATTCCTAAATTTGAAAGGCACATCACGATGTGACTTCTATTTTATTTTCAACTAAGAATTGAAATTATGTACTTTGAGGAGATGATTCAATTTTATGGGGGTTTGGGGGGAGAAGAAAATATCTTTCAGGCAGTCAAGGCATGCACATTCTTAACTATGTTTAGATAGATGTATGGTAAGAATGTTTTGTTGACAATAACTACCTCTCTCTTTCGAAATAGCCGCTTGTAAATTCCACCACATAATCCTGAAGAAACAATATTCGCACAAATGCAAAATTTGACATTTGACTGAGATTTTTTTCACAATGAACTGTGATTATATATTTCAACCGTTACTGACTGTATAAACAGCAACCCTGATATATTAGTACATCAGGTGCTGTGAGAAATGGTTTGAGAGTTAACAACAAAGACACCTTGCAGATTATTTCAGTGAAGAAGACATCTTGAGTTACTGCAATGCAATTTTATGTACAAGGATTGAACACAATTGAAAATAAATTGATTTTCAGAGAAACAAAAAGAACTTTTGAGGTTTTGCCATTTTTTTCCTAGTTGTGATATAATTCTCTTTTCTGGGCTGCCATTTTTCAACTTTGTGTTTGCAAAACTGGCACAGATTACAGGAGCACTGCAGCATTTAGGCAGTAAAAGTTTATTTCAAGGGGACGCACCTATTTCTGGAGTAACCATTTGAGGGTAATTGTACAAAATATACACGCCGACTGAAATAGTTTTTGTTCATTTTTAATGTCTAATAACTCATATGAGATTTCACTATAGAAACGTGCAAAATAGTAAAGTTCGTGACACTTCCAGACTACCATATGTAGCTGCCTACATCATATTCATCATCGTCCTCATCTTCATCATCCTCATTGTCAACTTCATCTTCTTCCTCATCATTGTTCTCCTGCTCATCATCATCCTCATCATCTGACCACTCGTGAAAATCACCGCTACCAAAGTCACCTGATATCTCAATCTCCCCACCTACAAAATAAAGGAAGCTGTTATAAGCATGTTACTTAATTGTGAAATCAGATGGCAGAGGTTCAGAGAATTATACTGATAAGCCTGATAAGCAGAGGTTCAGAGCATTATACTGATAAGAACTGTAGGAAACATGCAAATTGTACTGCTAATCTCTCTATACCTGTAACCAATAAATAATAGAAATCGTATATGGTCAAGTAGGAGGTGTTTCAGTGCGTTGCATTATTGTTCATGTTTGTTTCTACAATGCCGCCCCTTAACCTAACTCCAATTCCCTACTATCTCCCTGCACTCTTTAATATCCTTTCTTCGGATGTGCGTATCTAATTCATCTAATTCAATTGATTTCATGGTAGGTGAGTATGAGGTGAGTGTTGGAAAACCTTATTCCCTAAAACTGAGGGAGCAAGCAGATGGAACACACTTTCAGAGCTACAGTCAAAATATACTTCAGACAGAATCGCCCATTGCCTCTGGAAAGGACCATATGGTTTCATCGGAATGTAAAATAATTGAAAAATTTTCTATAGGATCCAAGTAATTTTCTGGCTAGCGAATGGGAGAAAGGATCATTCAATCCCATAGGGATTAACCCATTCACAGCCATTGGACAATAATGTACATGAGTTTGAACAAGGTGTAATTCAGATGGGATTAGCCTATGGAGAAAAAATGCATTGACGGTTTTATGAAACACCACATTTTATCTCTTTATTTCTGTTATTTCTGCCACTTTATTTCCAAGTTAAAACAAAAAGTCATCCCTGGATAACTATCTTTACATGCAAATCATGTGAAGAAAATCTTGACAAAGCTTTTAGCAAAACAAAAATATAATTTGGCCCATCTCAATGGCTGCTTTCTTGGTTCCAATCTGCCCCAGTGTCTTCACTTCATCTGCCCCAACAGTTTCTCACCCCATGTCTGCAGTCATTTGTGCTAACTGAGCCAGTGCATCAACTTCTGCTTTACCCCTAACTCTGCTTCAAACCGCACATCTGGGTCTTTACCAAAATCACTTTCTTCTATCTCAGGATCATTGCCCCATTTAGCTCCATTTTCCCGGTCTCTATTAACTCTCAGTACCCCAGGTCAGGACAAAGACTCACCCCTCTTTCCTATACTATCTCCTCCAGACCTATTCTTGCACTTTCCAACTATTGTCAATTGCTTGTTCCTAATCCCATCAGTGTCTAAATCTTCAGCTCCTATGAACCTGCTTGCTGTAACTCTCTCCCCAAATCGCTTTTTTCTTGCCTTCAAATCACTCTTAAATATTTCCATGAGAGAAAATTTGGGTCAACCCATTTATATTCTCATTCCTCACTCCTTCACAGTTCTTCCTATTGGTGCTGTGAAGCTCTTCAAGATGTTCACTTTACAAGAAAGTCTCTATTGACGTTGTTGTTGGGGAGAAGAAAAGTATCTAGACATATTTGCACAAGTAAAACAATTGTCAATTGGTGTTTGTGTAGCACCAAATCAGCCACATCATGTCACGTTATGGAAAACATTAACTGATGCATAAAATAAGTAAACACATTGATTTACAAATTTTATGATATTTCAGCTTAATGAAATATTACCACATGTGACTAAACAAAGGCTTTCAGAAAGATATTGTTTTGGTTTTACTCTATACCACAGTCTGGAGATTCACTTGTCCTTGATCCTCCCATTTCATTTCCATATCGGTCAACACACCAGCATTGTCCCACGCCGCCATGGCATTGGGTTGCTTTATAATAGCCATCTTCATCACAAGTCGGAATGAAAAATCCTAAAATTGCCAAAAGCAGACTATGTGAACATGCATATAAACAGTCACAAATCCAACCCTTCATACACTTCAGTGACCGGTTCGCCCACAACATATACAGTCAATTCACTTTACAGTATATTCTGTGAAGCTCTCACGCCTTTGGCCAACGAACTAGATAACACACTGAATGGCTGAATGATTCATTGCCTGCTAAAAGAAACCTGGCAGATGTAACCTAGTAACTTTAAAATTACAACTAGGTGGTTGATGCATTTTTTTCCAAATGCACCCTCCCCACCACCCACACATACAACATTCTCTGCCAAATGAGATTCCAATACCAATAGATAATGCTGTTTTGTGACATGGCTCAACTGGAAACCTGCTCCAAGTTATAATAATGTCACATAATAACACTCTTACCTACATTACAGATATTTAAAAAGATGTTTATTAGTAAACATTTCAGTTAAGAAGGTGGTGCTAATATGTGTAATATTTCTACTTTGATATGATATTTGGAATAGAAAATAAAGCAAAACCGCAACTTAAAGGTGACAGAATGGGCTGGGATGTGCTCCAGAAACAGAACACAATTGTTAGCTCAGAACATTATAATGTTGTATCTTGATTTATTTATAGGAAACATACTAAATTTCAGATCACCAATGTATCATAATCTAAAGTTTCCACTTTGTGTGCAAGATTCCGGTGATCTATGCACATCATAAAGTTATTGGATCCATTCATATGGCCACGGGAACATCTCCAGTGACACTGTTTAAGTTAGCTCCACTATGTGGCCCCATAACATAAAAGGCAGTTTCCAGCTGGAGTCACTATCACCAGACGTCTCGAGCCACAGGACTGGCCTGAATTCTCATTGATTATTTCACTGGCATTTGCTCACCTGCAATAGGCTTTGATCTAATTTTCCTGCAGATTTTACCTTGTCATAACTGCTCTGACAATGATTCATTTGCAGCCTCATCCCACTCTATCATAGGCTTTCAATATTCCAACTTTGATTTCATGACATATCTCAGCTTTGTTTGTGGTGTGACTTTGATGCATGGTGTTTCTCTCCTTAATTCCCATTCCAGGGAAACTCGTAGGCGTTATCAGTGAGTCCCAGTCTACTTTACCCAGCTGTTTGACTCTGTAACACAACAGGACTTGATCACTCAAGGTATGATCATTCCAAGAGATGCATGGAGCCTTCAACCTATGTTTGACAGAGATAAGGTCTTCTGTTTGGAATCAGAAGTTTAACAAAGACATGACACATTTAAGTGATGGGTCAGTCATAGTGATGACCTTCCCCCTTATCACTGTCTCTCAGCCATCATGTTAGATCTCTCCCAAGAGCACTCAAGACACAGAAGGCATATGCCACCATCCCAGATTTTGTTGCTGCTCACATATCAATTAAGATTTGACCAGTATAAAAATCATATTCCTTATGCTGTAACCAGTAAATAAAAACATGGTACTGTCCTTTTTTATCAGCTTGATATCAAGCAACCAGGGTTAACACTTACTGTGCTTCTAAGTTTCCAGTATTAGCTGCTGAGAACTTACAAGCGCAGAATATTTATTTCACTATTCTCCATCTCTCGCTGCTAATAAGAGCATTTTGCACTTTTGATTCTTCAATTTCCTCCCCACCTTTGCTACCTCACACAAATTGCCATTATTAAAGGGTGAGCTGGGTGGATTTAAACATTTAATCTGTCAGATATTATTAATAGTGAAAAATGCACAAAAAGCTTGAAGGTATATTTATTATTAGTGGTAACCAATTATTGCATAATGGAAAGAATATCTAGGTCACCTATTTTACAGTGTAATATGCCACTTTTATGTTTTTAGACTAAGGAGGTTATTACGCTCCATTTTCTAACTAGCAAAATCCCATTGAAAGTGCGTATCAAAGGAACGAGGACACTAAGTGAATCGAGAAGAATGACTCCTTAAATTTTTGATTACATTTTAAATTTTTCACTTCTATCCACTATATCACTCTATTACATTTGCTGCCAATGTTGCTAATTATGAATTGTGCTTAAGGGATCGAGTATTACGGCTTTCATCTTCATTCTATCTAAGGCATCTTGACAGGAAATTACAATGACTTAAATTGGTCAAAGATCACAGACAATTATGCTACGTAATTGACTCAGATGTCTCTTTTCGCTGCATCATAATTGCCCATGAATTTCAACTTTCAATGCAATTCAAACTGACAAGATCTCCTGGATAGAGTGAATAGATGACAAAACTAATAGATGACAAAACTAATACATGAGCAATGAGAATCTGTATCCAGAAGAGGATAAACTGAATTATCTAGCAGAGAAGGCACAGCAGACAACCTTCTCTACTCGCCTGGTTGATGAAATAAACAGTGAGAATTGGGCATGTTAGACAATGTAAGAGATTTGAATTCCAGGATGTGTTTGTTAACCAGGGCAGCAAGTAGCTATGGTGCTACAATTCACTTCAGTGTCCCTATATCTGTGACAATGATCTGACCTCTAATTGTGGCTGTGTCTCTTTTGAAATGATCAACATCCATCCATCTCCAGATGGCCTGGTCAAGATCAGAGACTCACCATGTTGCCAATTCGGGGTATGGTCCCAAATCCCACCACTCTAAGGTTCAATGGATTGGTGAGTCAGTTGAGTAAAGCACTTCAACTGTGGAGTTTTTATGGATTTGCAGACACAATCAAATAGAGCTGAGGTTTCTTCAACAATAACAAAGCATTTATAACTATAGAACATAGCAGCACAGGCAACCTTCAACGTTTAATGTTTTCTTGAGTTGGCTTGAGGCCATGCACTAGTTATGTAAAATAATCTGAATGTCAACTAGCAATTTGTTCTTTGAGCGTCGATGATGTTGACACACAATATTTTTACTGATTGGATTAATTTAACGAATAGCTGGCGTGAACCATACACAGGAGACAGGTACTGAATTGACACACAATCCTAAATTGATTGACTCTCCCATGTTGTGTTTATGCTCAGGTTTATCCAGTTAATTATATACATAAAATATATTTAGGGCATGGTCAGTGTGATCCCAAAACAAATTGCCCTGAAGCACTGGTCAATTTAAAATCTACTCCAAAATCATCTCTGATTTTGCTGCTGAGATCCTGATCCACGCTTTCATGACATCTCGGCTTGACTACGCCAACTGCCTGCTCATGGACTTCCCGACTTTTTCCTCCGCAAGCTGCAGATTATTCCGAACTTAGTAGCTTGTATCCGCTCCCGCAACAGGCTCTGGGAAGCTGTCACCCCTGTTCTTGCCTGGCTTCATTGGTTCCCCATTCCTCAGAAAATCAAGTACAAAACCCTTGTTCTTACCTTCAAGGCACTCCACGGTCTTGCTCCCCACTACCTCTCTGACCTCATAACCCCATATCAGCCTATCCACTTGCTCCGCTCGTCGGACACTGGCCTGCTTCAGGTCCCCTCCACTTCCCGCCCTACCATTGTTGGTCGGTCATTCAGGATCTCTACTGCCACACTTTGGAACTGCATCCCACAATCCCTCACCTCCTCTCTTGCCTCCTTCAAGTCCCACCTGAAGACCTTCCTCTTTGATGATGCCTTCTGCCACCCTCCCACCCCCAGCCCCAACCCCATCCCCTGGCCCTCCTCCCCTTCTGACTCCAACTCCCAGCTCAGGTCCAAAACCCTTGTTTGTCCAGTGCCCTGGGACGTCTTTCTGACCTGAAGGGTACTATACAAGTATAATTTGTTGTTGTTGTTGACAGATTTTTAGGTAAGAACTTTTTATCATTACNAAAAAATGAATTAACAATATTAAGAAACAACATAGTTCTGCAATTAGTTGCATGAGTGCAGCACTATAGTCCATGCCCATTGTGAGTGGATGAGAAAAGTACAAATCAGACTTCTCACTTCACATCACTCTACATCACTTTGGTACCAGAAGGCACGATGACATAAATATTCACTGATTTTCATAATTTAGACTTTCTGAGTGAAGGAATGTCTTCTCATTTTAATGCACTGTATGACAGCATTTCCAGCATAATGTCTTGAGTAAATTTCTGTGTACCAATGTGTTGTGGGAACAAATACTCCATTTGTATTAATTGAGTGACTCAAGATGAAATGTTACAAGCAGTGCTGTCAGTGATTTGCTGCTTCAATATAAGGAAATGCATAGTGCATAGTTGAAGAACATGGCTTTTTATCAGCTACTTGTAAAGAGGTACATATCTTTATAACACATTAACAAAATACAGTAGTATGATTCAGCCAAAAATACTAATACCTGATCAAATAATAATAAGAATAATTCTTGCATTTGATATAGTGCTTTTCACATCTTCTAGATGTCTCAAAGCGCTTCACAGAATATACTGTAAAGTGAATTGGCTGTATAATGCGGGGCGAAACGAGGAAGCCAATTGCGCACAGCAGTGTCCCATGGAGAGTCATGGATTGAAGTGACCAATTTATTATTGTTTTTTATCTTGAAGGATTATTATCCAGGCGTGTGGAGTGAGGAAATTTGCCCACGGTTTCTCCCTGCTGGGAATTGAACCCAGGTCTCTCGCTTGCGAGGCAACTTCTCGAACCACTGAGCTACAGGAATCCACGAATAATATCTTCCCTCTTGTTTTAAACAATACACGAGCCACTCTATTTAAAGGTCAAATATATATACAACTATTCCAAGAGCCAAATGCAGTACTTAACCTTGAATCTCGCTGTTCAGAAAATAAATGACCTACCAGAACAGAAATGTTAAAAAGACACAGAAAAAAGATGCTAATGTGAAGTGTTACTTTACAATAATTGGAATATTATCAATATAATTATTAATGTCAATAAATAACAATGGCTTATTTCTTAAACATTATGTACATTGTTGACTTTATACGATGAGTCTAAAGAAGATCAAATGCTCACCTAGGAGTTTTTTTCCTTTTTGTTGCCTTTGAATATTGTTTAGTTCCGTCTGGCAGGGAGGATCTGAAATGAGTTCAACCAGTCAAGTGAAAGGGTTCCAGATGAGAAAAGATTGAAAGTGCTGTGATTAATCTACTTAATGCCTGTGATATACAACTCCTTTTTCCTTCGACTTCCAGAACATGCTTATATTCCTATTGTTGAGACACTGGGCTACAATGAGTACAATAGAACAATAGCGTGAATAGACAGGAGAAATCGCAGGGCTTTGGATCATGAATATTGGGTGAGGATTTCTAAGATAACTCTTAAGCACAGTTACAACTTTTACACATCATTTTTTATGCAAAAGACCTATTAATTGCTGGAAAAAGAAAGTATCTGAATCTAATGGATCTGATTGTAAAACAGAGTAAAATTTTTACATCTGCTTATTCTGTGCATTTTATAAGCAACGCTTTCAATTGGATTTCAAAGACTTAAAACTCCTTTAACTAGTAAAATTGAATCTAAGCTAATCTTTCTGCTAATATAATAATAACACTCCTTGCATTTGATGTAGCACCTTATCATGTCTTCGAGACGTGAATTGACTGTATATCTTGTGGGCGAAATGCTGCAGCCAACTGCTCACAGAGGTGTCCCACTTAACAGTCGTGGATTGAGTGACCAAATTATTATTATTATTAATTTTTTTAAAAAAAATTGAAATGATTATTACCACCAGAAAACTATGCTGAGGGTGTGATATCATTTTTATACAGACTTTCTGTAACTGGAGAAAGTGTCAAATTTGAAGGCTTCGCCACAGTTACATTGTCTTTGCATTTCTAGAGGGGTGCATAGGGCAAAAACAAAATCACATTTTGTGTGTGTAAAAGTCATTTGAAATTTAGAAATGTAAAAAGCATTAAGAGATATGGAAAGAGAGCTGGAAAGCAGGATTAATAAATAACAACAACAACAACATTACATTTGTATAGCGCCTTTCATGTCGGGAGGACGTCCTAAGGTGCTGGACAACCAGTGTTTCGAACCCAAGCTGGGCGTCGAGATTGGGGAGGGTGGAGGGCAGGGGGGGGAAGGAGGGTGTTGAAGGCACGCTTGAAGAGGAGTATCTTGAGACGTGTCTTCAAGGAGGCAAGGGAGCGGGTGAGGCGGAGGGACTGCAGGATGGAGTTCCAGAGTGTGGGGGCAGAGAGGCTGAAGGCCTGCCCGCTAATGATGGGGCAGGCAAGGCAGGGGACATGAAGCAGGCAGGAGCCGTCGAGCGGAGGTAACGGGCAGGTTGATAAAGGGTTAGGAGGTCACAAAGGTAGAGGGGAGCAAAACCATGGAGGCTTTGAGGGTGAGGATCAGGATCTTGAACTGTATCCTCAGTGTGATGGGAAGCCAGTGGAGTCAGACAAGAATGGTGGTGATAAGGTTGCGGAGCCTGGTGCGGGAGAGGACAAGGAGTGCAGAGTTCTGGATGATAAGGGGTGCTTTGGAAAAACAGCATAGACACAATGGCCTCTTCTTGGCAGAAAATGTCTGTTTTGGGACATTGCTGTGTGAAACTTGCCTGTCATGTTCGAAATACACAATTGTTATACTTTACATTAAGATTTGTGAAGCATTTTGAGATGTATTGTTGTTATGAAAGATGCTATATCAAACGCAAAGATAAATATTATCTGTCTGTGTATTTTTGTGAACTGAGCTACACAAATAATACTTGTGTATGTTGGGATGTGCACCTGAATATTTCAATCAGGCCTTTTCCCCATTCTGTTACTTTTAGCTGTAATGAAAAGCAATATAACCAGTGGTTTAAGGCACAACACCTTTGAAGTATTCTTTTTGTGCTTATCTTTCATTCAGTTTTGTACAGCTAGAACTTCACAGGGTCATGAATGATTTTTTTTATTTCTTCAACAAAGACACCTCTGTGTGAAAAACACTGTGAAGTTGTGCTATGTTTCCAAAATAACAACACTGCCTCCACTTATCTGAAAGATAAATAAAGAACCACATCAAAGGTCTTGTGCCTTGAAGTGACAAATAAACAACAGATGGTTTGCTCATTTCAAGCTTGAATATTTTGAATGCAGCACATCTAATCTAAAACCTGGTGGCAGCAAATGTTTTAGCGCAAGCACCTTATTTATTTTGTTTCATTAACTAGAAATAAGTAGCTGCAGCAATGAAAATCAACAGACATTACTAGACTCCACGACCCTATCACCCTCATCCTCGCCAGGCTCCACTGGCTCCCCATCACTCAGAGGATACAGTTCAAAATCCTGGTCCTCACCTTCACAGCTCTCTACGGTCTTACTCCTCCCTACCTCTGTGACCTCCTAACCCTCTACCAACGTGTCCTCTCCCTCAGCTCAGCGGGTCCGGCCTGCTTCACTTTGCCCGCCTCGCCCGCCCCACTATTGGCGGCTGGGCCTTCAGCCTCTCTGCCCCCACCCTCTGGAACTACATCCCACAGTCCCTCCACCTCACTCTCTCTTGCCTACTTCAAGACTCGTTTCAAGACCCTCCTCTTCGACCGTGCCTTTGGTCACCCTCCTACACCTACCCCACTGCCCTCCTGAACCCAACCACCAGCTCAGGGGCGGATCCTTGACTGTTCAGTGCCTTCGGACGTCCTCCTGACATGAAAGGCGCTATACAAATGTAAGTTGTTGTTGAATGCTTTAGAATGCTTCGACAGGTCACCCTTACAATCTAACTTCACAAGATCACAAGTGAGGTTCAGATGAAGAAGATCCTTCAAACCTGTCTAATCCAATCCTTCCAGAATACTCATCCTATTATCCTCCCATCACAGAGTCAAGCTTTTTTTTAATAACTGGGGAAAGAGCAGGGGAATGAGAGTAATTGAACAGCTCTTTCAAAAGGCCAGTACAGGCACAGTGGATGAATGGGCTCTTTCAGTGCTGTTGGATTCTAGGATTTTAACTGCAGCTTCCTGGCTTCAACCACCTTCCTGGCAACCTTTTTCCAGTGATTAATTACCCTTAGACTAAAGAATTTTTTTTCCCCAATATCTCTCCTGAAATTCTCCTATGCATCTCTAATCCTATTTCCTCTTGTTTTACCATATTCGCACATCCTAAATTATTCTTCTGGATTCACTTTTCCAATCCCATTTAAAATGTTATATACCTCCATAACCTCTCCTCTGAGTCAGCTTCTCTCAAGATTGAAAATCCGTAGCTTGTATAATTATTGCTCATAGATCATTTCTTTAACACTTGAGAACATCCTCGCTGCTCTCCTAGACATTGCCTCCACTAATTTGATACTGCAAAATGTAGCAATATTTTAAATAAAAGATGAATTTGTCAGCTCATGTGCTGTTCTGGGTTGTGAAGAGCAGCCAGATTGAAAGTATATCCCCTTGAAACTATTTAACAGGTACAGCAGGGAGTTTCTCTTGGTGTCCTGGCAACAATCCCCCAGATAAAATTAGTTATTCACTTCATGGCCTTTTATGGGCCATTGATGTGCACAAATTAGTGCCATATTCACCCACAATAAACTGTAACTACACATAATAATATAATAATCCTGCATTTGATGCAGCACCTGATCACAATGTCGAGACATTGCAAATCACTTCAAAGGATATACTATACAGTGTAGTGACTGTATTTTGTAGGCAAACGCGGCAGCTGATTTGCATGCAGCAAAGTCCCAAATCATGAAGTAAATCACCAAGTGAAGTGAATCACGTGTTTTAGTTATTGGAACTGAAGAGAAGCTGGAGATGGAGAGTGAGAGGAAGCATGAGCTGGTTGCAAACATTTGGCACAGCAAATCTGACTGCGGAACTCTGCCAGTGTTTACACCACACTCAACCATCATAAAATTCAGAAACAAGGAATTGAACCAAAAAATGTTTGGCTTGTTTTGGAATGGTATAAGTTTGTGTTGTTCGCAGTTGAAACCCAGAGCTGAATTTTCCCCCCCTCTACCTTGGCTGCCAACAGCAACTCAGAAATATTCTATTTTCATTTTCTGAGATTATTTTGGCAGCACTGAATGATAGAGTGGCAATGTGTTAAAGAAAATACTACAGTATTCATGGTGAGAGCATGCATACAAATAGCATGAAAATAAACACATCACACTGTATACTTCTACCTCGCACTTTTCACTGAGTTATCATTAAATAGAATGGTTTCAGGTGATTGAAGCCAGAGTTGAACAAGGTCAGTTTATGTCTATTTATGCTCCCTTTGCATAACAGTGGTGCTAACTGACAATTCTGAGTTCAGCAGTAACATACAAATAGAATGGCAGCAGTCCATTGCTTGCCTGTACTAATCTTAAAGGAGAGGAGGCCAGGAGATACACCTATTATCAGGCAAGAAAACTTCCATTTATATAGCACACTTCACACAGGGTAACTTCCTAGAATGCTTGACAATGGAGGAGCACGACACTGAGCCGGGGGGAGGGGAGGTGACCGTAAGCACGGTGGAAGAGGAACGTCTTCAGGCACGACCTGAAGATGGGGAAGGAGGGGGCAAGGTGGAGGGATTAAGTGTTCCAAAGTTTTGGTACTTAAGAGGCAACTTTGTCCCAGCCTTTCTCATTGCTCTTCTGTTACAGTCCAATCCCATAACAAGACAGTATTTTGTGGGTCCTTAAAATGAGCTTTTTACTGGGTGATATATAATGCATATCTCCAGACCCCTCTATTCGCTACTCTCTTAATGCATGAGAACCAGGAGGTTTGTATTATTTACGTTTGTTGCAAATAGAAAACAAACTGCATTTTAATTTAAATTTATTTTAAAATTGGCGGAAAACAACTTTGCTGACATCAAGCAGGTTTTGCAAAGTCATGTATAAATCATGAAAAGCTCCTGTAACATTGAACAGATAAGTCACCATGTTTTAAAATGAAAAACATTTAATAGCACGCCATTATTCCTTCGCTCTCTCACCTTGATGTCTCTGGAAGCAGTAGCACCATTCGTTGTTGGAAATCCTACCATCTCTGTAGGTGTCACACGAGTTGAAAAACGGTTTCATGCATTGGTCATGCTTGTCAAAATAAATGCTTCTCAGCTCTGACTGATCAAGCAGCAGGTCATAGTTTGTATCTAGTCTGTTGAACATCCAACCAAGTGAATCCTTGCAAATGGGCAGAATACTGGTGTCAAATCCTGAGGAACAGAGGGCAAATGTCAAGTGATCTTTTTAGAAAGTAAAACCTGTTATACGTCGCTGCTTACATACTATAATCGGACCTTGTTATATTGTGCTCCAATATATTTCAGTTCCAGTTATACACAGTTGCATGTGGAACAGCCATGTACTGGGAGTCCAGTACATTTCCAGTTTTCAGCACAGTAGGAGCTGATAACTGTTGTAAACCTGGTGAGGGCAGTTGTCGGCTTGCTGTGTGAATGCACAGCCAGGTTCAGTGATATCATTGATGATCTGATGTCCCAGGAAGCACTGGCCACTCTATAGCACCAGCCTTTATAACATGGGGTCATCTTTTTTTGGACTTAAACCACTGCGTTATATATAATACTACTACTACTAATAACAATAGTAATCCTCGCATTTGATATAGCGCTTTTCATGTCTTCTAGATGTCTCAAAGCGCTTCACAGAATATGCTGTAAAGTAAATTGACTGTATATTTGTGGGCGAAACGCAGCAGCCAATTGCGCACAGCAGTGTCCCACAAACAGTCGTGGATTGAAATGACTAATTTATTATTGTTTTTATATTATGTTTTATATATCATGATATCTGATTGTAATAGTAGGTTATTTAGATCACATCAAATATATCATCATTGTGAGCACTCAAAATGCCTTAGGAATTCAGTGATTAAAAATGTGCTTTGGTGAAGTACACCTGGGAGTGAGAAGAATGGTTATGTAACTTAACTGAGGTGCCACGATCATTGTGGTTGTGTTTACTTTTTCCACAGTAATAAAGGAAGACTCTTCTAGCAGGTCAAACTGATATGGATATTATTTATAATCTACATTAATCTGAACTACAATATGTACTGACTTCACACCTCCCCATTTAAAATGAAATCTGTTCAAATACGCCTTGCTGATTTAGTGCTGTCTCTGCCTTCTGTCAATTAATTCTACCTTACCAAGAAAGTTGAAAGGATCGCTAGATAAAGCTGCTAACAAGTAAGTGGATATTGGAGATGCTGTGATTAAACAGATTGATGGGGTGTAGGTTTGTATTGGCTATCTTATGTTGCAGAGAGCCCAACTGAGTTGTGTACTATATGAACAACAACAACAAATTACATTTGTATAGCGACTTTCACATCAGGAGGATTTCCCAAGGTGCTGGACAGTCAGGGATCTGCGCCCGAGCTGGTGGTTGGAATCAAGAGGGGTGGAGGTGACCGAAGGCACGGTCAAAGAAGAGGGTCTTGAGACAGGTCTTGAAGGAGGCAAGGGAGGGGTGAGGCAAAGGAATGGATGGAGTGTGGGATGGAGTTCCAGAGGATGGAGGCAGAGAGGCTGTAGGTCCACCCGCCAATGGTGGGCAAGGCGGGAGACTTGAAGCAGGCCAAAGTCTGCTGAGTGGACAGTTTAGTAGTGGGTTAGGAGATCAGAGACTTAAGGAGGAGCAAGGCCTTGAAAACGGCTACATAAGTTGTTACTGTTGGCATTGAGAGGAAGCTCCGAGGTTAATGAAAATCAATGGAAGGGTCACTTGAAGGCTTTTCCTGTGCATCTCTCAGCAGCCGGTATAGAGAGACCTATTTGAGAACATGCCACTCACCTGGTCTCTCAGCCACAGCTGGCATGTGCCTCGGGGAGACTATGGAATAGGAAAGAAACAGAGAGCATCTTAGCCTTGTGGAAAACGATAACTTCAATATTACAATATTACCATCTAGAGACATTTTGGACAAGTTTTAATCTGTCATCCTCCCACTATCGGTGTCTTCAGTTATCTACAGTTGATTTCGAAATTTAAATAAAAAACGAGAAAGGGGCCAATCCTGGATGATGGATTAAAATGAACAAATGATCTGAATATGCTCTAAACAAAAAGATTTTAATGAATCTGAATAGACATCTTCTGATAACTTGACAAATGTCACACTGACTCACAGGATTTCTACTCCAAAAGTACAAGACACTGGAGGGTGGTCCCATGATCCCAGCATATGAGATCACACTATCACTATCACTATCATCTTGTTCATTATAATCAGTATAAAAGACAAGTATCTAATTGGTTAAAAATAAAGGTCAAATCTAAAATGTTGAGAGTGTGCATAACAGAATCTGATCAACACTATAGATCTTCTTTTTAAGCCAATGAGACAGCAAAATGAATTTTATAACCTGAGTAGCTCACACAAAAGTGTAGAATTGATATGTTTTAATAAATCTTATATGAATTAATTAAAGAGCCAGAGATCAATTCCACTTGGATTTCACAATTGGAAAATTGTTTATAAACAACTTTTTGCCTTTAACACATACATTTAATTTTTATCACTTCATCCCAAGACATAAGATAATAAGATAATAAGAATGGCATTCTTCCTCACTGTTTAGCTGACCGTACTTGAAAATAATAATAATCCTTGCATTTGATAGAGCGCTTTTCACGTCTTCTAGACGACTCAAAGCGCTTCACAGAATAGACTGTAAAGTGAATTGACTGTATATTTGTGGGCGAAATGCAGCAGCCAATTGCGCACAGCAGTGTCCCACAAACAGTAGTGGATTGAAATGACCAATTTATTATTGTTTATTTTCTTGAGGGATTATTATCAGGCGTGTGGAGTAAGGAAACTTGCCCAAGGTTTCACCCTGCCAGGAATCAAACCCAGATCTCTTGCTTGCAAAGCGAGTGCTTTAACCACTGAGCCAACATATTCTTCCTGTTTGCAATTTCATTTTCAAAAGACCCACTTTTAAAGCTGGCAGGTTTATTGCAATGTTAAAATGGATCATTTCTAAACTGATGTTATCATTACGGCTTTATGTTCTCTTGGAAGTTGTCCTTATTAACTCCCCTGGGATATTAAAAACTCTGGGGGAGAGTCCATGAACATGCAAGGAGCAAAAGGACTGTTGGAATAATGCTTGGTTCATATGGCCTTTGCTCATTTGGAATTTCTTTGCTGCTTAGTCACAAGCAAAGACCCATTTTAATTAAAAAATCAGATTTAAAGAAGCCCTTTTCTATTTAAAAAATAATAAAAACCCATTTTAATTTTCAAAAATCAGACTTAAAGAAGCCCAGATTTAAAGAGCAGACAGACAAAAAAACGTAATGCAATGTTTTATTTGCTCCTAGATTTCTGCGTGTGGAGGTGGAAGGAGGGTAGTTATCCTCATTGATATGCAATGGGTATATCACAGAATTCCACCTATGATATATTTTACCCAGCAATAGCAAGCAATAAGCACATAGAACTGTACACCAGTGGAAAAGAACATTTTGGTACATCTGGACACTCTTCTGTCTCTTGCACCCTCAATAACTACAATATCAGCTGGTGGAAAAAAGCTACAAACAATCTCTCCAAAGCAGTAAATGACTGCTGTCTGTTGTTAAATGGAAACCATTCATCTTGAAAGCTCTTTGAACAATGTAATGACATAGGTCCTCTGATTCTTCCAGCAGGTGCCATAATATTATGTCAGTACCCACCAAATCAAAGCTGTTTCAAAGAGCCATTTTGTTTGTTTTGGATTTTGTTCCTCCCTCTTCTGTGACAGTTATACCATGTTTACAATGGTAAATGGAAACTAACGCCCCAAAAGCAACAGCAAAGCTGTTCGATTTGCTAGAATAAACATTACAGTTTAAAACTACCTGCATTTATAGACACAAAAACATGGTGTTGTTCATGGCAAATGTGATGGTGCATACTGTGCAGCGAGGTGAGAGATTTAAAGATGTTGACTAAAGGCACTGATTTATTTTAGGAGGCTTTTGAAGGCAGAAAGAGAGGTAGTGAGGGAGACGATATTGGAAGAGAGTTTCAGAGAAAAGGGCATGAAGACTTAGTCACTGATGATGGGCACAAAGTAATGAAAGTAATAGACCTGAGGCAAAAGAGTGGAAGGTACCGACTGCAAAATTAGATTGCACAGGTAGGGTGGAATCAGACCTTGTAGTTACTTGGATACAAGGACAAGGATACTAAAGAAGGATCTTTTGAAATAATGGGAGTCAATGGAGCTTGGCAAGCATTAAGCTTGGGTAAGAAGAAGTTGTTGCAGGGGAGAATTCAGTATTCAGAATTCTGAATCATTTGAGGCTTCTGTGGGTAGAGATCCTACCTGAGTTTAGACTCGCTCTATTAATGTAGCATTTCAGAATTTGCAGAATTTGGGACATTTCTAAATACAGTTTAGTTTTTAATTTTGAAGCTGATTTTATTTAAGTTTTTTTTAAAAAAAACTATGGAAACGGGCATCAAAGTTAAAATTGAATTTAACAATTAGCCTAATTCTGAACACTCTAAAATGCTATGTTAATATACTAAGTCCAGACCCAGGTGCAATTTACATGGACAAGCAGAGTGAAGCCTGAGAGAAGCTAATCATTTGTGTGTGTGTGGGTATGTTGGTGGCGGTGTGCTCAGCTACAAACAAGTGTTTATGTATGGGACAAGAACAAGCACATATAGTGTTCCTGCAATATCACACATTGCACATTTACTCCCAATATGTCATGTTTCTGTTGGAACAATTTAATAAAAAATTCTAACATGCTGCCTGTACTTGCTACCTGTGTCCTTGTCTTGTCTCTCAGAGTATTTATTAACTATATCCTTGTCTCTGAGGGCACTCGTTAACTGTGTCCTTGTGGCATTTCTGCAAGCACTTACTAACTCTATCCTTGTCTTGTCTCTGAAGTCCGCGACTCTTCTTATTGTAGTTTCCATTTTCGTGCAGTACTTTGAACCAGTCCTTTAGTCTGGAGGCAACTTCTCTGAACTCCTTGTCACTGCATTCTGTTCAAAACACAAGACAAGACCATCTATTGAGACATGTGGATGACATTGCAGGAAAAAATCCATTCAAATCGATGGTTATTAAAAGCTCATTTGAAGCTGTGTAAAAAAATTTATTTTGGTCAAGATACCTAATTGCAAAGGCTTGCGGGCAGCTGAACCAAAGCCTTTTTGCCCTGTCAGTTTATTGGAGAAACAAAAATCACTATGGAAAACATTTGAAACTAACCAGACACAAAGTAAAAGAAAACAAGTTAAATTGTAAAAGATGTCATAAGACAATTAGCCAAAATACACACACACATACACAAGGACAATTCTGTAGCTCAGTGGTTAGTCCTGTAGCTCAGTGGTTAGAGCACTCGCTTTGCAAGCGAGAGACCTGAGTTCAATTCCAGGCAGGGCGAAACCTTGGGCAAGTTTCCTTACTCCACACATCTAATAATAATCCCTCCAAAACAAAAAACAATAATAAATTGGTCATTTTCAATTTATGACTGTTTGTGGGACATTGCTGTGCACAATTGGCTGCCGCGTTCGCCCACAAATATACAGTCAATTCACTTTACAGTGTGTTCTGTGAAGCGCTTTGGCACGTCCTCCTGATGTGAAAAGCGCTATATCAAATGCAAGGATTATCATTATTATTATTATTCATTACTTGTAACAACATAGTAGGCATAATTAATTACTCATTTGGTGCCAAGAGACTGAAGAGATGTCATATAAAAACTAATTTAACAGACATCGTAAGGTTAGAGTCCCGCATGCCACAATTGGCTGAATGGCTTTCTTCTGTGCTGTAACTTTCTATATGTCCTAGCTCAGTTGCTAGAAATTTTCCCCATGCGGCAGACGGCAGTGGGTTCAAATCCCACATCAGGAATTTGAGTTCATAGTTTAAGTTGACACTCCAATGCTGTGCTCGAAGTGTGCTGCATTGTCGGAGGTGCTATCCTTCGGATGAGAAGTTAAACAGGCCCCGTCTGCCTGTTCCGGTGATCCTATGGCTCTTTAAAATCTTTTCTGACTGCAAAGAGAAAGGATTTTCTCCAGGTGTCCTGACCAACAATCCTCCTGACCGGATCCAAAATGTGTATTCACTTAATGGCTAATTAAACGACATTGCACATATTGGCTGCCATGTTCACCTACACTAAATAGACAGTCACTATGCTTCACACTGAATCCCATGAAGCTTTTTGTGTTGAGAGCCCACACTTACTAAAACTGAGTTGAGACTGTTGAAGTTCACTTCATATTGGAACCTCACAGTCAGACAAAAAAAGCTTTCAGTCAACAGTGAGGGTTTATATTCACACATGAGTCTCAGAAGTGACAGGTCAGCTTGCTAACCTATTTAATCATGCAGTCTCCCATTATTTTGTTCTCCAGTGATTTAACATGCACTCTCTTTATTCATAGTTAACCTGTGTGAGTCATTTACTGTTACTGTATGGGCAATACTACTACTACAGTCCATGACCAGTGTTGGGTTGTCAAAATCTCCACAGCAGCTGATCATGGACAGTATCCCAGGCTTTCTGAGGTTCAAGGCCTGAATTCACCCTGAATTATCATGCCCAGGTATGTCTCAGATGCCATGGTGTCACCTCCATATGTGGTACATCTCAACAACAAGTGCGAGAGCCCAGTGGGCAGACCACCATTCGTCCATTGAGCGGATATGTCCAAAGAGTGAGTGACGCATCCTCGCTATGTCACTGCACACTGGAGGTAAGCTGGTTTTAGCTGACTCTATGTCATTAATAACACGGCTGAACCAGGGCATTCCAAGAACCCGGCGCTTTGGAAAATAAAAAAATTAGTCACTCAATCCATAACTGTTTGTGGGACATTGCTGTGCACAATTGGCTGCTGCATTTTGCTCACAAAATATACAGTCAATTCACCTTACAGTAAATTTTGTAAAGTGCTTTGAGACGTCTCAAAGATGTCTGTTGGTCTGGATGTCAGTATGGGTAGTACAGCACTGTGGCCTTAGAGTATACCAAAAGTGCGGTACAATTCCAAGATGCACGGATCCTCAGTACATTTACGAGTTGCTGGTTGCAGGCTTCCTGTGCAAAGGCACAGTCAGGTTTGGTGACTCATCCTCATCCTCACCTCATCCTTGTCCTCACCTTTAAGGCCATCCATGGCCTTGCCCCCTCCTACCTCTCAGACCTGCTGACTCCCTACCAACCTCCCCACTCCCTCCGTTCATCGGGCTCCGGCCTTCTCTCCCACCCGACCCGCCCTACCATCGGTGGCCGGGCTTTCAGCCTCTCTTCCCCCACACTCTGGAACTCCATCCCACGGTCCCTTCGCCTCGCTTTCTCCCTTGCCTCCTTCAAGGCCGGTCTCAAGACCCTTCTCTTCGACCGTGCCTTTGGTCTCCCTCCCACCTCTCTACCTTCCCTCATTCCTACCCCACCCCTTCCCCATGCTCGGGCCCCGACACCTGACTGTTCAGTGCTTTGGGACGTCCTCCCGACGTGAAATGTGCTCTATAAATGTAATTTTGTCATTGTTGTGGTGGTGACATCAATGAGCTGCAACCAGGAAGTGCTGACTGGCTGCTGCTCTATAGCATAATCCGTCAAAATGTGGTGTCCAATTATACAGACTCAAGTCATCATGTTACAACGAAATCTGACTGCATCACTTAGGACAGAATTTGGGTTCATTTGCTGTGGCAATCCACCTTTCCGAGAAGTTTCTCCCAAGACATTTTTCTCTTCTTCACTTTCAACTCATGATTGACACTGTTAGAATTTACACTTTTTGTATAATGTTAGAATCATAATAGATGTTGCGAACGGGTTAACTTTTAAGTTAAGTGTGTTGTGGGCAGCTGGACTGAAACTCTCTGCACGTACACGAGATAACGGACTGTCTCAAGGACAGTGTGTTTGTGTGTGTGAGGCACGTACACCCCATGAGGCGTTCATGTGAACCCGGCATGATTTCGACCGGGTGATCTAATGTCTGCACCATGATTGGATGAACATTAGTATAAGAGTTCCGATAACTTTGTGTACGGGGCCGTCCCGGGTCGCGGAGACAAGGATACGGGAGATGGGGCCATCCCGGGCTGCGGAGACAAGGGTACGGAGATGGAAGACTGAGAGCTGGAAACACTAAGACTGAGGATATCAGATGGAAGATTGAAAGCTGTAAGCAACAAGACTGAAAGCATGAAGAATCAAGCTTGTGTGCTGTAAAGACACAGTGTTGAACTCTTGAACTCGAGATATCTATAGTGGTGTTATTCTGTTATAAGATCTGTTGATTGTACCGGCCTTTGGTCTGACCCATTGGGATATTGGGGAATAACAAACAAATAATAATAAAACAGTCTGATATTTGGTTAGAGGAATTAGCATTATTTCCTTACAGATTTGGCTGATTTTATTTTCTAACAACACCATCTTGAAATTGAAGCAAGGGTTCTTTTATTGTAATTGCTAGTCGCTGGAGTTGCTTGTAACTTAATTTGCTTTGTTTAACATTCACTTTTTGTTGTCATAATCTGGTGCAGAACAACAAATCAGATCATGGGGAGAGGTTAGTACAATGGCTCTTAATTTCTGCAGGCCAGAGACTTTATGGTGAACTACTTTTCCAGGGAATGGTACTCCATTCATTTTCAGATTTGAGAAATATTTTGTTTTGTTATTTTTGGTATCTAATTTTCGTGAGTCATTAAAGCATTTATAACTGACGAATCCTGGAGCTAGCAGTATTGTGATCTACCACTCGTGGAAAAGGCTACCCCCTGAGACCCTCACAAAGTCCCTCACATCCTCAAATATACTATCCCTCTGGCATTCCACCTGCAGAGATCCTGAAGCTGCTGTCCAGCTGCTCCGTGATCGCCTCTCCTCCATTTTCAACTCCCTCGTCCCCCTGAAATCCAGGACCATCTCCAAACCCACCCGATCCCCCTGGTATAACATTCATCTCCGCTGCCTAAAAACCCAAACCCGGCTGCTTGAGCGCAGATGGCAGAAAACTGGACTGACAGTTTATCACCAACTGTGGCTCGAGCATCTTCACAGCTACCACCATCTTTTGATGCGCGTGAAAACGGCTTCTACTCCAACATCATCTTGGAATCAAAAAACAATCTCAAAGTCTTTTTTTCCATCACCCACTATCTCCTCCATGCATCCCCTCAGGTCTCCTCAATCTTCACATCCAATGCCAAGTGCAAGGAGGTCATGGACTTCTTTTCATCCAAAATACATAACATCCGCTAAGCAGCCTCATCCTCCTGCCTCTTGTCACACACCACCACCCCCTCTCCATCCCCCTCACCCTCCCCATCATCAGCTCCTACCACGACCCCCATCGTACATTCCTTCCTCCCCATCTCTTCCTCCTCCCTCTCACCCACCATCACCTCAATGAAACCCACCACCTGCTGCCTCGACCCCCTCCCCACCAACTTGCTGGTCACCCAGCTCCCCCTCCTCTGCCCACTACTGGCTGATGTCATCAACCAGTCCCTCTCCTCTGGATCAGTCCCTGCCCCCCTCAAAACTGCTGTCATCACCCTCCTCCTCCTCAAAAAACCTTCCCTAGATCCCTCAAACCCCAACCACTACCACCCCATTTCTAACCTGCCCTTCCTCACAAAAGTCCTAGAATTCACACACCTATCCTCCCATTCCCTCTTCGAACCCCTCCAGTCCGGTTTCCACCCTGCCCACAGTACAGAGACTGCGCTTGTGAAACGCTCAAATGACATCCTCTCTATCTGTGACCAGGGCTCACGCCATCCTCCTCCACCGCCTTTCCTCCGTCATCCACCTCAGCGGACCGCACTCGCCTGGTTCGAGTCCTACCTCACGAACTGCCAGCAGTACATCTGCACAAACGGCTTCTCCTCCCGCTCTCACCCGGTTACTTGCGGGGTACCCCAAGGATCCATCCTTGGCCCCCTCCTCTTTCTGATCTATATGCTCCCTCTTGGGGATATCATCTGCAGTCATGGGGTACACTTCCACATGTATGCAGACGACACCCAACTCTATTTTTCCACCTCACATTGCGACCCCCAGTCCCCTGATGTTCTGTCAGCCTGCCTGTCAGACATCAGGAGCTGGATGAGCGCGAATTTCCTTGAGCTGAATGTTGACAAGACAGAAGCCATACTCTTTGGCTCTCGTCAACGTTTAAATCACATGGTTCTTACCTCCTCTACCTACCCGACCTCCTCCTAAAACTCTCCGACCCCATACGCAACCTAGGCATCAGTTTCGACCCCCAATTATCCTTCCTCCCCCACATCTAGTCCCTCACCAGCACCGCTTTCTTCCACCTCCGACGCATTGCCCGTCTGCGTAAATACCTCACTCCAAAAGCCACTGAAACCCTGGTCCATGCTGTTGTCACCTCTCGGCTGGACTATTCAAATGCCCTCCTCACCAGTACCCCCCCACTATCATTCCCAAAATCCAGGTCATGCAAAACTCTGCTGCCCACATTCTTACCCACAGCAAACTCCGCTCCCGGTAACCCCTGTCCTTGACAGACTGCACTAGCCTCCTGTCCCAGAGAGGATCGACTTCAAGATCCTCACCCTTGTCTTCAAATCCCTCCACTCCTCCGCACCCCCCTAACTCTCTGACCCCTCTCTCCTCAAAACAGTGCCTGTTGTCTTTGCTCCACTGGGTCTGGCCTCCTTCTTGTCCCCCGAATCCTCCGCTCAACCATCGGCGGCCGTGCCTTCAGCGACTACGCCCCAAGGCTCTGGAACCCCCTCACTCCCTTCGCCTCACCCCTTCTCTTCCTATTTTCAGCTCTCTGCTGAAGATCCTTCTTTTTGATTGCACTTTTGGTCACCTTCCTCCCCCTCCCCGGGATCTGTCATTGTGAAGCGCTCTGCGATGCCATCCGGTGTGAAGGGCGCTATATAAATCCAAGTTGTTGTTGTTGTTGAGGCAGTACTCCTTCTGAAATTGTGCTTGGAATGGGTACCAATCTCAACTGTAATTTCTGGATTGGGGTCAAAGGGAAATTCCTGACACGCAGAGGACAGGAGATGAGATGTGTGTCCAACTGGAGGTTCGAGGTTTACCCACCTGCTAGATTCACTATTTACAAACCCTTTTGGTATCTTTCACAAATCTGACTATGCTACATTAGAAAAATAGCTGACAGGAGCAAGTGTGTATGGCCTACCACTGAACCTTGTCAATAGAATCGGTGTCCATGAACCACTCATCTTTTGCTTTAATTCGTTCATATCTTCATTTAAACCGTTTACAATAATAATCTTTGCTTTTGTTATAGCGCTTTTCATATCAGGATGACTTCACTGCATTGTTACCTAAAGTATAGTGACTGTTTTGTCAGCGAACAGCAACATATATCCCAAAGTTAAAGTCTTGTGATGTGAATGATTTGCTTTTATAATTACAAAATGGACAACATGTATTGTTGCACTAATGTGTCATTTGCATACACTTACTCAATGTTACTACATAGAGCTATAGTTTAGATGAGTTGTGTGCTTTTTTTTGTTCCGTATTTCACATTTAAAATTTTAAATTTCATGTGTGAAATATACATCATTGATGCTCATTTCTGTCAACTTCAACCCTACCAGTATAATATCAATTGCTTTCAAGGGCGATAAATTGGTTGTTAACATCATTTCTTTGGAAAAAAAAGACAGATGCTTAAAAAAATGTGCAGTAGGGAACTTCGTTAGTTAGCATGAAAACTGAATTATAATGAAAGCATTCAATGAATAACTGCAGCATATAATTTTTGTCCCTTGAGAGAGGAAGGCTGTGCAAGTGACAATCATTGAATATATGTTTCGTGACCACAATAGAGGGTTTGCAATCAAATAGCAGGCCTGTCAGATTATATTAAATTGTAATACAAAACCAGGATAAAAAAGCAACGATTTGTAATGGGATTCACATAGGAACAGATGGAGATCATTTGGTCCACCAAGGCATTTTGCCAGTTCAGTAGTTCCTCGCTGATGTTTCAATCCCACTTCCCCACCTTTCTCCCATACTCCACAATACTCTTGTAATGCAAGTACACATCTATCTCCCTTCTTTACCCTCTGATGCCTGTTCATTCCACCTTTTTAAAATCCTCTTCATCGGGGAATGTTTTCTGATCTCACTTCTACCTGTTTTACCCAGGTTTTGGGATCCCTTTCCACTGTTTTTTGCCAGAGGAATGCATGCCCAATATCTAGCGTATTTATTCTCCTAATTATTCTGAACAATATTCATGATGAAACTTGCATGTGTAAATCCTCATAAACTTTGTTTCTGAATTCTGCTGCTGGATGTAATAAGTGACAAGTACATTATGGCGAACTTGTGGAGTTTCATTGAGTTATAATAACAATAATGCATTTCATGTCAGGAAGATATCTCAGAATGCTTAATAGGACTTACTGTAAAGTGTAGAGACTCTGCTTTGTAAGCAATGCAGCAGCCAAATTGTACAAGGCAATATTCGACAAGCAGCCATGATATGAATGATCAATTTTATCTGAGGGATTGTCAAGCTAGTCCAGCAGTCAGGTCCCAACATGGGGCTTGAACCCACAACAATTGACATAGAAGTAAAAGTTCTACCAACTGAGCCAAGTTGACATCTACCTGCTTGATAACATGTTTTGATGTAAATGTACTCTACCAATGTTTACACTTCTATAAGCAGTTTCCTGTGTTTTTATTAATTGTGTGGCTGAGAGTTGCTGTGTGGATTAGGGACTGAGAGTTGCATTTCATTACTGAGGTAAGTGAGAAGTGATAAATAAGGAACACGTTTGCGGTATTCCTTAACCTGCTCCTTGTGATAATTAAGGCAATGAACGGATTCAGGAGCAGCCACAAATTTCACTCCATTGTTTTTCTATAAGAAAATTTTTCTCAACTGTTTTTCTAAAGGACTTATCTGATTTCAACAAGCGGTGAGGCTAACATCAGGACAATAAGTTACATCTCTGCCACAATCCCTATTTTCTTAAGGGACCTTAGGAAACAAGAAACATGAAATAAATTTGTGTGCTCAACCCAGTGAGGAAAGAAAAAATAAGGCACATTACTTAGGCAGAGCAAGAGGGAGCTTGATTTACATATGGCCCATATTGTAACAGATCTAGGAATAGTTGGCGACATTAAACATTAAGATGGAAAATGTGTTCTATTCTCCATGCTTACTTTGATGAACACGAAACTGCTTTTGCCTCAAACTTTTCCCCCCAAAAAGTGGCAGGCAGCATTTATATTTGCAATGATCAAAAAGTGGTCTTACAAGATGTTAGCACTAATAAACAAATGATGTGTCATGGCATTATGTAAATCCGAATTAGTACTTCCAACCCCTTTTGCCAATTAGACCTAAGTGAAGCATTAACCAGTCAAATAGAATATACCACTTGAGTTGTGGTTAAGTCAGGCCACAACTTGAAGCCGCAGTAAATTTTGCTTCACTTTAAAAAGTGGGAAGAAGATGAACTTTACGGTTATTTGGAATTTTTTTGCTGTTATGGAATTCTACGCTCACGGCTATTCCTTCTGTACTGGACTCTACTTTACACTCAGGATATCTGTGAGGGAAGGGATAAATAGTTGCCTTATTATTACCCCAGGGACTGTCTTACTGCATCATGAATACTGAAGTATTGGTTTTCTGTCTGAGTGCTTCTGGATGGGAGATGACTGGAACGCCTTTTCTTGACCGCTACAACACTCCAGGAATCACCATACACAGCACTTAAATTAGGTTCAACAGATGAAGTAAAATCTCTTCTTAATCTTCTGCAGAAATTGTTTTCAGGAAACATAAATGTTTTCTACAAAATGCGGTAAATTAAATAATAATAATAATAATAATAATCCTTGCATTTGATATAGCGCTTTTCACGTCGGGAGGACGTCCCAAAGCGCTTCACAGAATATACTGTAAAGTGAATTGACTGTATATTTTTGGGCGAACGCGGCAGCCAATTGCGCACAGCAATGTCCCACAAACAGTCGTAGATTGAAAATGACCAATTTATTATTGTTTTTGGGTTTTTTGGAGGGATTATTATTAGGCTCTGTGTGGAGTAAGGAAACTTGCCCAAGGTTTCGCCCTGCCTGGAATTGAACCCAGGTGTCTTGCTTGCAAAGCAAGTGCTCTAACCACTGAGCTACAGGACTCCACAAACCACTTTTCTCAGCTTTGTGGTGAAAAGGGGAATGCTTATTTAACTGTTGACGGATGCGATTCACCGATTAGTTGCTTGCAGGTATACTCTCAAAATGTCAGTCATAAATGCAGTTGAAATGTAGTTTTGCATTCACTCTGCTTACTATCTTCCACAATTTGAGCTATATAACCTTTCTCTGTGCGTGGGTATTTAGTGAACTCCTCACCTGTGCAGGATACAATGGCTGAAAGCCATCCTACTGATGATGGGGTGGATAGGGCTTTCAACATATGCTTTGCACAACATGCTAACTTATTTCCCTTTCCTAAAATATCTCAGCTCTTCTCTCCATAGACCGTAGACTATCCAGAACTCTGCAGCCCATGTCCTCTCCCTTTGCTAGGCTCCACAAACCTATAATCCCCATTCTCGCTTGGCTCCATTGGCTCTCAATCCAGAAACACACTGATACAAGATCCTTGTTCTCACGTTCAAATCCCTCCAACGTCTTGTCACACTCTACCTCTGCAACCTCCTTGAACTTCACTGTACCGGCCATTCCTTTTGCCCAGCAAACACTGGCTTGCTTCGCGCCCCTCACCTATCTGCCCCACCATCAGTGGGCGGACTTTCAGCCATTATGCATTGTACCTAACACCTACTAACACCTAAACAAAATAAAGAACCCAAAAGACTAAAAAACAAAGGGAAAGAACCAATAATAGTTATAATATGATTCTCCAATAATGAGTTTTCCAAAGGGAGGAGTACAAACCACTGAACTGAAAGACTGAAGGACGTATGTATGTAAATAATTTGACCTTCTAAAATTCAATTGTGGCAGATGCTATTCCATCCTGTCACTAAATGCTTGCTAAGTACTGCTGAATCAAAGATACAGGTTGATGCAATCTAGCTGTTAAAATAAAAAAATATATTATTTTCTGCACAAGCAGGATTGCTTCCTGAAATCAGACTACTGATTCATTGGTGGTCTGCTATTTACATGCATCACAAACTTCCATTGATCAATAATAAATTTCCCCCGAACTTTAAACAAGAGCCGGAAGTACATTCAGTTATCTGCAATAATTACCAATGGGGCTCCTCAGTAACAATAACTAACAATTAAATATCTTGCTCCTTTAATGCTTCACATATCCATAGACTTTTGTCTCAGCCATTACCTGCTTGTACTTCTTACATTGGCTAGTGATCTTGCTATTGTTAACAATATCATCCCTGCAGTCCTTCAATATGCATACCATTTATCTCACATGATTTACTACACTAGCACTTAAAAGATGGTACGATAGATACCATTGTTTGTGATTCAACAAAGGGTATTTCAAAGGGCTGTAATGTATATTATTGTCCCTGGAAAAGTGATTCGCCAATCGACTAACAACCAGGTTCATACTTACTACTGGGTAAACAGAGGAGTGTGGAGTAAGGAAACTTGCCCAACCTTTTGCCCAGGCAGGGAATCAAACCCAGGTCTCTCACTGGTGAGGCGAGTGCTCTGACCACTGAGCTACAGGACTCCACACATCTTCCAGCAGGCCTCTAGATAGAGATCAGAATCAAGATCACAAGCCAATTATCCCCCTTCTCCCTTAATCCAGAGATGCTGAGGACACTGCTGCCTTGGCTGAGATCAGCAAACCTGGCGACTTGGGTCTGTAAAACTTGCAATCCTTATAATAATATTCACATTTGATGTAGCAACTTTCATGCTGGAAGGATGTCTCAAAGCACTTAACATTTTCTGCACTGCAAAGCATAGTGACTGTATTTGTAGGCGAATGCAGCAGCCAATTTGTGCATCATCATGAAGTGAATGACCAATTTTATTTTGGAGATTGATGAATACGACACGGGGAGAAACTCCCTTCTCTTTTTGAATATTGCCATGGGAACAGGCAAATGGAAGCTCAGTTTAACGTCTCATCTGACGGTTGGCACCTCCAATGCAGCACACCCTAGGACAGTACTGGAGTGTCAGCCTAGAGTATATGAGTTCAAAGCCCTGATGTGAGGCTTGAACAAACCATTTTCTGACTCAGACAACAAAACCAGACTGACTTAGTGTTCATTGAGCAGTGCCATTCCTTTACCAGTACACCATAAGGGAACTTGGTGATATTGCATTTATTTGCTTCATTTTATTTTTCAACTGAATCCATGATGTAGGTGGAACACCGATAATATTAAATCAACATGGTGAATACTGTGCAAAATTATCCAACATCAATTCTAAAATAGCTGGAACGAAAGCGATTCAGAACCATTCAGACCATTACCCTATTTGATGGACTGATGGATGAAGCTTTAATGGGAAAGACAGACATGAAAGGTTGTTGAAGGTTAGACACTAATCAAGAAAATGCATAGCAGATCAGATGCTTCTCACACACAAACCTGACAAGAAGCATCTCAGATCAGACCTCTTGTCAGCTCAAACCATCCTTGGAATTACATCCAATTTTTTAGCTATTAACAGAATTAGGAAGGGCAGAGTGAGTCTGACAGCTTGGAAACTTTTTTCATCATCCGAAGGAAAATAAATTGTCCATCTAAAAAACAGTAATCAAGTGTTCCGGGTCATAGTTCCACTCACAAGCTTAAGATATTTTTTGCAAATGTTCCGGTTTACTCTAGATACAGGCATCCTACAGTCTGTATCTAAAAGATTTGGAGGTTTCAATTCAGCAACAATTAATAATAATAATAATAATAATCCTTGCATTTGATATAGCGCTTTTCACGTCGGGAGGACGTCCCAAAGCGCTTCACAGAACACACTGTAAAGTGAATTGACTGTATATTTGTGGGCGAACGCGGCAGCCAATTGCGCACAGCAGTGTCCCACAAACAGTCGTAGATTGAAAATGACCAATTTATTATTGTTTTTGGTTTTGGAGGGATTATTATTAGGCTCTGTGTGGAGTAAGGAAACTTGCCCAAGGTTTCGCCCTCTGCCTGGAATTGACCTCAGGTCTCTCGCTTGCAAAGCGAGTGCTCTAACCACTGAGCTACAGGACTCCACTGTGATATTCCCATTCCAATTGCTATTCAGTGATACTCTCCCCTACATGCTGGCATTACATTCCACCTACATTTAGCCAGGTAAGACCATTTTGTCTTGAAATTAAAGTTTCCACAGATTTGTGAAGAATTTTTCAATTCAGTCTTAATTTGGAAGTCTTTTTCTGCTCTTAGTAAAAAGGAAACAGTTTCCAAAATCTAGATCTAAGTGAAATTCTGAGTGATAGGATTAGAGTTCCCTCTGTATTATCTCTAAGGTCTGATGTGGAGTAAATTGGGGAAATCTCAATTCAGTCCCAAGTGTGAATGAGCAAGCACAGTACAATATAAACATGGCAATAATTGGCACTTAGGAGATGCCGTCCTTTGAATGAGACATTAAACCGAGGTTCCGTATGCCTGTCCAGGTGGATGTTAAGGATCCCAAAAAGAAAAGAGTCCCTCCCAGTGTCTCGGTCAAAAATTCTCCAGTTAAAATTGACATTAATGTCATGGTTGTTTGTGGGACATTGCTGTGTTCAAACTGTCTGTGGCATTCGTCTACAAAATGGTAGAGTCATGACACAGATACTATACTTTAGAAATACACTGTGAAATACTTTGAGATGTCATCCTGACCTGAAAGGCACCATAAAATTACCTCACACAGAAAAAGCACATTGTGTTTAGCATGGGAAATAGAAAAGTAACATTTATACAGTAGTGAATTCTCTTTTAGAGTAGGTTTAAAAGCATGAGATAAAGATCAAGGGATCTTTATGTTGCATTTGGCCCATTCTATACATGAATGGAAATGACTGATAATGATACTGGCTGCCTGGGGTTGGCAATGGTCCACTTCCTAACATTAACATCCTTCAACCTAATGATCAGATGGATTAACACCATTAAAGCAAGTAAATAAAAAATTACTACTTGATATGGCTCCACAAAGTTTTATTTAAGGTCCATCAGCCTCAGATTGTATCCAGCAGTGGTTTTGCTTGTTACATAAAGGTCAATACAAAGAAAGCTTCTAAAGTGATTGCTCATTTAAAAAATGAAAAAAAATACGATGATCACTGTTTGGGTTATTTCATCTAGTCTAGAAGATGAAACACACTGAATCTCATTTTCTCTCCCTCACAGTAAAGCTGAGATCAGGAGCTATCACCAACCAAATCAGTCTTGTAATTTTGACAGCAACAAAATGGTGATACTGGATTTCTGGATACTGTTCAATTGAAATTCAGTTGCAATTTGTTTCTCCTCGAAATGTATCATTCAGACCAGTTAAGGATGAAACAGAAGTCAATAAAATATAGAAAGAAAATTAAGACCTAGAATCCCTCCCTCCAGCCACCATGGATTCACTCAGCAACTGACGACCATAATTCCATCTCGATGGCAATGGACGACAATAGCTTAGGTACCTGTCCATACCTTACTCCGAAAGTTGGCCAAACTCTCGTCCATGCTTTCGTCACCTCCCGCCTCAACTACTCAAACCGGCATTCACCGGCCTCCCCTGCTCCACTATTCACAAAATTCGACCAATTCAAAGTTCCACCATTCCACCACCCACATTCTCACCTGCACTAAACTTCATACCTCCATTACGCCAGTCCTTGTCAAACTCCATTGGTTCTCTGTCACAGAGCGGATCGATTTCAAGAACCTCACTCTTGTATTTAAATCCCTTCATGCGCTGGCACCGCTCTATCTCTCCAACCTGCTCTCTCACTACACTGCTACCCGCTGCCTCTGCCCGACTGGCTCCAGCCTCCTTCTTTTCCCCTGGACCCTCCATCCCACCATCTGTGCCAGAAGCCCTCAATCCCTTCATCTTGCTCCCTCTCTCCCCATTTTCAGGTCGCGCTTGAAGTCCTTCCTCTTCGACCGTTCCTACAGTCACCTTCCCCCTCCTGCTGGCTTGGCATTGGGCTCTGCCACTGTTAAGCGCTCCGAGAGGCCATCCGTCATGAAGGGAGCTATATAAATGCAAGTTGTTGTTGTTGTCTCAAATGGTCTTTCACACAGTTCGCTCTGCATCTTTTAAATTGAGAAGAGTTGAATCTTGGAAAAATGTCTTGGCCAAATTCACTGTGTTTAGCTAAGTAATAAAAATGCTTTAATTCATTGGAATTGTAAAGTACAGGAACTCCTGAAAAAAGAAAAATAGAAAAGTGGGTTGTGCTATACTGAGAGTGGAAGGAGGAGTGATGCTGAAATACCTTTGTTCTGGATAACAACAAGTTTCTCTGAGTCAGACTGACTGAGGTATAGTATATGTCAAAATCCCAATAAGTCTAGCTCCTGTTCCCCAGCAACTGCTTCCATCACTTGTAGCTGGATGTCTATCATAAATACTGTTACAATTGCTGTTTTGGTGCAGCAGAGATTTCATTTTCAGCGATAGTTTCTCTGTACTTTAGGGAGGTTCTGCATTGATTTCCATAAATAGGATTGATGTTTAAAGCTGATAAATGCAAAATCCTGAACATTTCATTTTAAATTGTACCATGTCTATTGGGAGCATTAACATGCCACAACTGTGCCAAATACAGCAGTGGGAAGGTGAAAAGAGCATCTGTCTCAACGTAGCAAATGCATATTCATTTTTGAGAGGGAGGGGAGGCAGCTGCGGTTGTGAAGCATCTAACCTGTACTTAGGGATGCTCTCCCTAACTGACAGGAGTTTGGAAAGAGGAGCAATGGCTCACAGCAAAAGAAAAAAGCAAACAATTATTGAAAGATTTTAGTAGGTTGCACCCAGCGCTGCAAAGATCTTCGCCCACTTGGACGGCAAAAATAAATTGGAATTATTTCAGGAGTTACTGTACTTCACAATTCCAATGAATGAGAGCAGTTTGATTTCCTTATTACTGAGCTAAACATAATGAATTTTCTACCCCAGTTATCCTGTGGTAAGGCGTAATTAATATGAAAACTCTAGATAACCTATCTGGAAACTGCAGCTGCTTTTTCATACTGCCACAAAATTAATGTTCCATATACCAGACTTTTCTTGATTAATGTTTCAGAGAATATAGAATGATTTCAATTAAATTACTCTCTCATAAAGTATAACTACTGTCCTGCAATCTGAATTTTCAGTGCTGAAATTAAGAGCAATGAGAACCAGCACATAGTGACTGATTTTCATGCATATAGGGTGCAAATCTCTTTCAGAATTCATGAATGATGCTAAAATTATGAGAAACTATTACCTCTACTATCCCAACATAAAACATATTGTATGAACTTATCAAAAGCATAGACTCTAAAATAAGGGTCATGTCTTTTGTGCGAGGAAGCTGAATGCGTCAGCTGTTCATTACATTTAAGTGATTGCAAATTCCCTCTCAAATTGAAAACTTTTAAGGTATGTGTCACTTTGTTGCATCACTTTGCTCTTCTTTTGCTTCAGTACATTTACATGATTAGGAAGGAATACTGTTGAAAAGATTTATCCTGATCACATCCCACATTTGGAATTATATAGCATCTTTCACATCAGTAGGAAGTCCCAAGGTGGTTAACAGCTTGGCGCCTGAGCTGAAGGCAGTAGCTGCAGGGGTTGGGAGGGGAACATTGACTGAAGGAATGTTGAAGAGGAAGGTCTCGAGTAGGACCTTGAAAGAGATCAGGGAAAGGGTGAGTCAGAGGACTCCAGGGATGGAGCTCCAGAGAGTGGGGGCAGATAGGCTGAAAGTCCAACCACTGGTGGGGTGAGGGATGTGAAGCAGGCTGCTGAGCGAAGGGAGCAGCCAGGTTGGTACAGTTTAAGGAGGTCAAGGTAAGATGGGGCAAGACTGCAGAGAGATTTGAAAATCAGGATGAGGATCTTGAACATGATCCATTGGGGAATGGGGAGCCAATGGAGCAGGGTGAGGATGGCGGTGATAGGCTCACAGAGTCCAATGCAAGAAAGAACATGGGCTGCAGAGTTCTGGATAGTTTACAGCTTGTGTAGGAAGAGTTGAGTAGTCTGGAGAACAGAATTTTGATGTGGTCGATCCTGGACTTAATAAGTGCATGGTCTGAGGGTAATGGTAGTTTTTAGACCGAAATGTAACAATAATACAGTAATATTCCTTGCATCTGATATGGCACCTTTTCACATCAGCAAGATATATCATTTTAAAAACCTAGATCATGTCACCCCTAAATATTTTCTTTTCCAATGAATGCAAGTCTCTAAATGCAGGTCTAAAAGTGCAAACCATATTCAGAATGTGGTCATTGAAGATTAATACAATTTATTTCAACATTATCCAAGAACAAAGCACACTTACATAGTATCGTTCATGGAGCATGAACATCTCAAAGCGATTCCTAGAGACCATGAGGCCTAGCAGGAACAGGAGTTTGAGGGGCTTAAAAGCTGGGGTCAACAGAGGTACATTTCTGAGAGAGTTTTTAAGTCAAAAGGAGGGGATTGTGGTGAAGGGAATTTGGAGAGACTTGTTGTCAAAGACTTCAAATTTCAAGTGAATATTTGATTAGCTTTGGTTATACCAGCTTCACATTAACCAGAACCGCAACAGAGAATGATCATAAATCACACCCAAATCCCTTTCCTTCTCCAGCTTTGATAATGGACACAACTTCATTGTATGCAGATGTTTACCTTTTTTCCCCCTTCTAATATACATTACCTTAAATTAATCTGCATTAAAATCCATCTGCCGCTTCTTGGCACATCTGCTTAATTGAGCAAGGTGTTTTGCAATGATATTTATCGTCCTCATATCATTCACACGCCTACATGAACTAATATGAGCAGTAACTATTACAACACAGTATTTGCAAGTGCTCTGCTCCAATTCATTATATGAATCGCTATTTGGATATTTTTGACAACATTTTTTAAAAAATTAAACAAACTTTGGTTATAAGGTGCTTAAATTTATTGTATTTTAGCTTACTGTGGGTTTTTCAAATGAATGAAGTCAATGAAGGGCAGCTGCAGCCAAAATCTTAAACAAAATTTTTTTTGCATTAATGGATTTGGAAATTGAAAGGACTTACGTCTTATTCTTAGGTAATGCTAATTTCTAGTCATTCATTTTCTTTCAAAGTACAAAAGTTAGCATTTGCAGTAATTAATGTTAGATCTAATATTTTATTCATTTCAAAAGGTAAGTACTTGAGATCAAGTAGTCAAGACATTCAAAATGAGGAGACTTTGGCCTTCTTGCACAGAATGCATCTCAAGAGGCATAAAACACTAGATTTTTAAATCTTATCTATTATTTGGTTGCTTAATAATTGAAATTAATGCATTAAAAGTACAGTGCATGTTGTTTTGCGAGACAAACACTCAGAAACGCCTTGCCAAGCTTAAGCGACTCTAATTCTCTCTCAACTACTCAGAAGTCAGAAAGTACACAATTAGAGTTTTTTTTCCAGTTACACAGCGCTCAATCTTTCCCCTGGGAGAGGGGGACAACAATGCACATAGAGTGGGCCCACTTGCCTATGCTTAAAGAAAACAAGTGAGGGCTAGCAAAAGCCAACGATTTGGATTCCAAACTACACATTAGGAGTTCTGTAGAGTAGACGTTAGGGAGCTCGCCTCTCAAGTGAACAGACCCAGGTTTTAATCCCGGGCGGAGCAAAAATTTACGCAAGTTTGCTTACTTCAAATGCTTTTGTTTACCTAGCAGTAAATAGGAACCTGGTTGATAGTCGAATGGCGAATCGCTTTCTGGGGGAAATGGTTTGCGTGTCAGCCTAGCATGGTGGTAGCTGTAGGGACTTGGATGGGCATTAAAGATCTCATGGGTCTATTCAAAAAGAGAAAGGAGTTTCCCCAGGGTGCTGGCCAACAAACCTGCAAAATAAAATTGATCACTCACTCCATGGCTGTTTGTGCGACATTGCTGTGCGCTACTGGCTGCTGCGCTTCATCGACAAGATACACAGTGAATCCACTTCATAATATATCCTGTGGTGCGCTTTAAGACATTTCAAGGATGTGATAAGGCACTATATCAAAGGCAAGCACCATTTTTATTATTATTATTATTATGGTACTGCTAGAATTGAACCAGTATGAAGCATTGGTAGGCTTTCCCCTGCTTATCCAACTAGAACAATCCTATCTATTACAGCATTGGAATACATTGCCATTACTTAATAGGAGCCAAATGGGAAAAATCCCATTCCCCAGAGACATGTCTATTCTTTCAGGTACCATTATTGAGTCAATTATCAAAAGGGCCCCTGAGTTTTGGACCGGGGACCTGCCTGAATCAGGTTTTAAGATTACTGAATCAAGGCAGAATTGACTCAGCTCTTTAGGCTTGTCACTAAAGAGCAAGTTCCAGCAAGACAATAATTTTTAATGTTGCTATAAAAAATGCAGTATAGAAGTTGGTTCTGCTGATATAAGAATGACGATGCTTTTTCTTGGTTATTTCTATTGAATTGGGCATTCATCACCTTTCTATAAAAGCATGGTATTGCCCAGAGCAACACATGTACTTCAGAGTGCTTGCAGGGGATATTTTGGATATATGATGCTGAAAGTTTTCTTTGACAGAAAACATCGCTTCTCTGATTTTATTTCACAAATTACTTTGTTTGCTCTGAGGGTCATTACATGATTGGAACGTACAACTCTACACAATGCAATACTCTCAATGTTTTTGACTACCAACTCCAAACATTTCATTTTCTGAGACATCAAAAGGGAAAATAATTGAAACAATACAGTAATCATTTACCTCTGACAATTACACCATTCGAAATAAAAGATTTACAAATAGGATTTATGCTATTTGTGCTTCTGGACTAAATTGTACAGATAAATACATTGTGGGGTAATCATTAACCTAGACTACAAAGCCCTGGATCAAGATTCTGCAATTTCAAGTATCATAGGGCAATTGCATCAATTTCTGCTTGTATAACAGTATTTTTCTGCTTTTCGATTGAAATGGATTTGCATATGCTATATAATTTTCACAGAATTTTCACTTGATTCAACACTGTGCCCCTTTTATTGGCTGAAGACAGTTTAGTGAGCACCGCTTCTATCTATGCTATGACCATTGGCATTCTATACAGCTTTAAAGATTCATTCAACAACAAAGACTGATTTTCTTGGCACTGGTGAGACCAACACCTTGTGTGGGTGACAGTTTTAAAGAGCAGCAGACGCAAGGGGGGAGAAAACAACAAATGTCTCATTGTATATATTTCTATCTTCGGTGTTTAGTGTTGTGGAGAATTCCCCGAGTGGAAACTAAAGAGAGCACTTGCCTTTTTAAAGCACCTTATCATGTCAAAACAACTCAAAGCCCTTTATAGTAATCAATGTTAAATGCATAGATTTTGTAAGAAAACACCAGAGCCATTTGAGCCAAAAGGTCCCATAACAGTCACGGGGTGAATGATGAATTAATCTGGAGGTCTGTCGGGTAGTGCATCATGAGAAACTCCATTCTCTTTTCAAATAGTGTGATAGGATCTTTAATCTTCCACCTGAAGAATAGGTAGGCAGGACTTGGTGACCAGCCAATGAATTCATCTATATTGCTTATTCTAGAGCTGATTTACTCTGCTGGGTGACTCCCATTCGTGCATGTGCAGAATGACCTTCAATAGAAATAACAACAAATTGCATTTATATACAAATTCATGTGAGGTAATGCCTTGGAGATGAAAACACAAAACTACACTTATTCTGTTTGGTTTTGAAATGGGTAACCAGACCCTTTACCTCTTCTGAATTGGGGATATAAGTGAATGTGCCTGGTTACTTTGTTCATAGAATCATAGACATTACAGTATATTAGAAGGCCATTTGACCCATCAAAGCCTTGCTCATGTTAGCCACTATAATTCAACCTCCCTAATCAAATTCTCTGCACTTTCTCTGTATACTTTCCACATTCCTCTTTGCTGAAGTACTAAGGACTTCACGATGATGTCTAAAATATACTCCAGTGGGAAACTGTGTGATCCAGGATCTGAGCCAAAATTTCATGAATCCACATGATAAACAGGGGAGTTGCACACAATACTCTGTATTGTGATTTTCGGAGCTGAAACTGGTCAATAAATATAAAACACAGAATTTCTGTTGGTATGATATTTGATATGACAATTATCAGAATCAAATCAGTTGTGAAATATTACAAAGTATTTTCTCAATTCTACTTCACTTGTCTAAACGTAATCTACTTTAACTACCCAGACGATCTGGCCATACAGTAAACAGAAGGTACAAAATGATGTGGTCAAATTGAGATTATGGATCCCTTTTGTATGGGGCCATATGCAACAACAACGAGATTTCATTTATAGAGCGCCTTTCACGTTGGGAGGATGTCCCAAGGCGCTGGACAGTTGGGTTGGGACCCGAGCAGGGGGGAAATGGTCAGGGTGAGGGGAGGGAAGGGAGGGAGCGAGGAGGGGGTAGAAAGTCGAGAGGGCAGCTGAAGGCACGGTCGAAGAGAAAGGTCTTGAGACCGGCCTTGAAGGAGGAAAGGGAGGAGGCAAGGCGAAGGCACTGGGGGATGGAGTTCCAGAGCCTAGAGGCTGAGAGACTGAAGACCCGGCCACCGATGGTAGGGAGGTTGGGGCGGGGGATATGGAGCAGACCGGAGCCAGAGGAATGGAGGTATGGGCAGGTAGGTCGGAGAGGTAGGAGGGAGTAAGGCCATGAATGGCCTTATAGGTGAGGATGAGGATCTTGAATTCGAGGTGAGGATGAGGATCTTGAATTGATCTTGAATATACTGGTTACAGAGCATTTTTAGACATCATAGAGCAACTCCCTTTATAATAACAATAATAATAATAATCCTTGCCTTTGATAAAGCACCTTATCATGTCTTCGGGACGTCTCAAAGCGCTTCACAGAATATACTGTAAAGTGTATATTTTGTGGCGAAATGCGGCAGCCAATTGCGCACAGTAGTGTCCAACAAACAGTCGTGAATAGAGTGACCAACTTATTATTAATTTTTTTAAAGTATTCTATTACCCTCGGAAAAGTGATCCACCAATCGACTAACAATTGGGTTCCTACTTACTGACAGATAAACAAGGGCGTGTTAAGGAAACATTTAAGGAAACATTTCGCCCTGCTCTGGAATTGAACCCAGGTCCTCTCGCTTGTGAGGTGAGTACTCTAACCAATACGCCACAGGACACCTAATATAGTCGCAAATACAATTATATTGTATTCTTAACAAGTACACACACGCACACAAACATACCATTCATTCAGAAGAGCAAACACATTTTCTGGGGATGGGGGAAAGTACATCCCCAAAACAACAGTGAAGAGTCTGATTTAGTAACTGAATCCATCAGTGCAATTTGATTTCTGTAACTAATATAATTAAACCAGTTAATCCAAGTTTTATTAGAATAGTGATCTGTGTATCCCACATCTCTATAAACCATTTGCATTCATTTCATTACACTTTACAGAATTAAACTTTTAACTGTGAGAAATTAACTAAATGATGCCTCTGATGTTTACTACAGAATTACTGGCTGAAATTATTGCAATTAGTGTTTGTACATTTCCCTCTTGACTTTTTTCTTGAAGTATTTAGGTACAAGGACGTTTGTACAGTAGTGCAGATGTGTACGGAAACAATAACCATCTGCAGGATTATGTATTTATTGTCAAATCTATTTTGTTTCACTAAATTGGTGTTTGGAAGGTTTGATGGATCATCTTTCTTTATGTAAGTTAGATATTTTTCACTGTGCCAGGCACATTATTCCAGGCTTTGGTCCACAATCTGGAACCCAAACATTTCCTTGAAATACAACTAAATGATTTTCAAACTGGATAAAGCAAGCACAAAGTCTTCTGGGAACATGAAGATTTGTGGGTTGACCAAGAGACTCTAACTCTGAGGCAATGGTTCTTAGCCAATTTTAAAAGTCTTCCCAGGATATACTGCAGAGTGCTATAAAGTGTTTTGTAGGTGAACATGAACTTGCAATATTTAACACATTACTGTGCAGCAAAGTAATTCAACTGAGGCAAAATCTAAAGGACACCACCAAATGCTGATAGATATGCATTAATACACATGCTATTTTATATTCTGTTTATACCATTGACAGCTGTTAGAACAACACCAAATCTCTTGATCTTAAAGTTGAGAGCCTTGTCCCCCTGAGGCCTTCCCACCTGACAATGTTGTGTGTGGTATGTGTGGTGGGGGGCTTAATTTTCAGCACACCTGAGAAATTTGCCAATGTGTTGTACATCATTTCGACGTTAAATTGATCACCAGTGTTAATAAACATTGTAATTTGGTTTGAAACTTTAACCCAGAGTTTCAAACCAAATTGTGCATTGAAAGTCTAATTCTCTTCTTTGGAGTCAAGAGAAGCTTCATTTCTCAAAAGTAAAGATTTATTCCAATTGTATGCACCAGGAGCAGAGTCTGTCAATGAATTGACTTCCACAAAGCTTGCAACCTGACCTGTAGCAGTTCTTTTCTAGTTGAACTGCTCCTTGCTGAGTACTGACGTGGATATGTTAGATCATTATAACCGTGCAGCAAAGTAATTATACCGTGGCAAAATCAACAGGACACCACTAAATGCTGAGAGATATGCAATAATATACATTCTACTTTATATTCTGTTTATACCACTGACAGCTCTGTTAGAACCACTCTGAATCTTGCTGAAAGTTGTTGAAATGTGCAGAAGCTGAGATGGCAGTGCAGAGAACTAACTGAAAAAATCTCTGTACTATTCATGTACATCTCTATCTCATATTCTTTTTCCAACAATGTACCAATACACATTTGTCTACTTTAAGCTTCAATAGCTACCTATTTGATAGGTAAACCATCCAATCTTGGTTAACCAAATAGTTACAACAATACAATTTTTTAGAACATGACAAAAAGCCATAAAACAGGTTTTGAAGCTCCAACATCCTCCTGAGTTGGTAACATCTGCAAATGATATTTGTCCCCCATTTCCACTTCCAAATCACTTATGTAATGACACAGAAAACCAGAGGGAACCCAGCTCAGACCCTCAATGGCATGTCACTTAAAGTAAAGTCTTGACAATTCCTGCTTGAAAATAACCTAAAATAGCCTAATAAATGCAAGCCAACTTAGGTTCTGAAAGAGTCCAACCACTCCACACTGAGGTCCCAACCCCTTACTAACTGCCCAAGCACCCACATGTCAACATAACACAAAAGCTACTGACCCACAGGATAATAATAATAATCCTTGCATTTGATATAGCACCTTATCACGTCTTTGAGATGTCTCTAAGGGTATGTCCCTTACCAAGCAATGATTCCACCCCTTGCAAGTCATATGTTCTGAAAAATGTAAGACACTAATTGTACAAGTCTGTAAATACCTGGTAATCTGAAGTGAATCATGTAACTCACACAGCCCTTACAATTCAAGAGCATGTATGTGAATACCGTAGACGTCCTGCTTAAATCTTTTTTTGACTTTTCACTCAAACTGTTCTGACTTATATTTCAAAACATATTTTTGTGGCTTTTTGTCCTTTTCTAAAACAATGGTATAGTCTTAACTATTTGATAATAACTATGGCTGAGACATGGAGAGAGATGACAAGATCACAAGCAAGGTATGGATGAAAAAGGTCTTTTGCCCATTTGATCTTGTATTTCCAGAATACCTGGCTTATATGATATATAATACTGCATGACATATAATATATTTCGCCCTCAAAATATATAGTCAATTCACTTCTGTGAAGCACTTTGAATTGTCTCAACAACTTGATAAGGTCCTATATCAAATGCAAGGATTATTATTATAATATGTATCTTACATAATGTCTTCCCATTACAGCTTCAAGCTGTTTATTAATGAGTCTAGCATCCTAGTAATCCAGGGTAAGTTATGACACAGTGAGAAACTCATGTCTAGACATAGAGCTTATTTAGCAACAACTGATCAGAAATTCTCATATAACTGGCTTCCAATCACTGACTTGCAAGTCGTGAGTTCCCCATTACAGTACAATCTTATACATGTTGCTTGTCCTTGACCTTCACCTTGATTGTACAATGGAGTCCTGTAGCTCAGTAGCTCAGTGGTTAGATCAAGCGAGAGATTTGGATTTGATTCCCAGCAAGGTGAAACCTTGGGAAGTTTCCTTACTCCACACGCATGATAATAATCCCTCAAGAAAATAATTGGTCACTTCAAAACCGCGACTGTTTGTCGGACACTGCTGTGCGCAATTGGCTGCTGCATTTCGCCCACAAAATATACAGTCAATTCACTTTACAGTATATTTTGTGAAGGGCTTTGAGACGTCTAGTAGAAGTGAAAAGCACTATATGTGGAGTCCTGTAGCTCAGTGGTTAGAGCACTCGCTTTGCAAGCGAGAGACCTGAGTTCAATTCCAGGCAGAGGGCGAAACCTTGGGCAAGTTTCCTTACTCCACACGCCTAATAATAATCCCTCCAAAACAAAAAACAATAATAAATTGTTCATTTTCAATCTACGACTGTTTGTGGCACATTGCTGTGCGCAATTGGTTGCCGCGTTCGCCCACAAATATACAGTCAATTCATTTTACAGTGTGTTCTGTGAAGCGCTTTGGGACGTCTAGAAGAAGTGAAAAGCGCAAAATCAAATGCAAGGATTATTATTATTATTGATAAAGAAATGCAAATCATTTACCTTCAAACTATCAGTTGAAAGAAATGTTCTTACATTTCACAGCAGCCTGATGCCAAAACTTCCTTATGATTCTATAAAATATGTTACATGATGCAATATCATAAGCACCTTCTCTCTTCCTTCCCTATTTCTCTTTTCTCCGAATCATGCTGATTAATGCCATATCCCAACCAGCTCACATGTAGCAAACAAAATATTGAACAAACTAAAGACACATAACTACTGTTAGTAAAGGTCATAGAGCTGGCAGTGCGTTTGTGGTAGGAATTCAATGTTAGGGTTTTGTTGATATCCATAAACCACTTGACCTTTACTTTCATAATTTACGATAATCATTACCTGGGTTGAATTACTATGTTGCTTCTATCAGGCATCTATCTATTATTTTTTGTAGCGAGAGAACTCGAGCATGAATCCTTGCTGTGCAGGCATTAGAATTGAAATGGTTGCCTTCAAAGAAAGGGCTTCACAAGAGCTGTCACTGGTCATCATGACTCAATATGATATTGCTGAAACACTTGTAGAACACAATTGTACATAACCATATAATAATAATGGTCTAGGTACCTTCTGTTCTGCATGCTTGACATGTTGTTTTACTTCTTTGTTGCAAAGTGACCCTCTCCCACCAGCATATTCCCTCCAAAAGTATCGGATAAAAATATACTGGAATCTAAATTGGTAGTAATTTTTAACACAATTCCTTAATAATGACTCAGATAAATGGGCACTCTTTACAGTAAGGAATGTGATATTGAGCGGTGGGATCTCCATTCTGACAGGATTCACTCCAGAATAAAATACAGACAGGTTAACATGTCCTACCTCTGGTTACTGGAAGGAATGCTAATTTAAAATTTGAAGTAGTTATTAAGGAATCCCGTTAGAAATTGCTGTAATTTACATTGCGATGTTTCTCTTTCAGCCACATTCATTCCTAAATTTGCATAATACTTTTAGTCGTTTCTTTTTCGGGCACTAACTAATCTGAAGCGGGGAAATGGATCTAGAGTCCATTGACGTTAACAGCACTTTCTGTGCAGAGCATGCACACACAGCACACAGGGAGTGACATTCAGATCCGCGACCCTACCTGTGCACAATAGACTGGAAGTGATGTCAGTGGCACTGATGAGCCACAAAACTGCATCTTTTTAGGGTTCCAAGCCAGCTAGTCAACACCAGAAGCTGATTATAACCACAATCCTGCATAGAGTGGGTTCACAGTACATAAGTGGATCAGAACTAAACCTGGCCACACAATGAAGGGATCACCTATTATTTGGTGCCAGTATTTCTTAATTGCATAGGCATTTTTCAACCACAAAAATATTATTTGTAGCAGTCATGTGAAAGGAAGATAGGAAAGCACCCACTGTTACTAATGGGTTTGTTTTTCTTTATAAGACACATCAGCATGTTCCCAAGTCTCCTGAGGGAGAAGAGGCCTCAACATCAAACAACCGAGTAGATACACAGAGCTAATAAGCAAAAGATGAAGTGAATCATTCTACTGGCAAAAACAGTGAAGGTAATTGTGACGTCAACAAGGAGAAGAAAGTGCACCAGATAGTTGAGAAAAAAAGATAGAACAATCTGCCAGCCAACAAATCAAGAGCGAAGGGAGCCCAGGATTTAACCAACAAAAAGGAGAAATCTGACAACTAAAACAAAGGTTGAAATGAATTGGACAGCGAGTATAGGAGCAGAGAACTTGGCATATAATAAACAAAACATGAAACAACAAACTGCTAACCAAGTGGCATGGGGAATTGAATATGAATAATTAATACGTGAAAGGAAGAAACAAATATCAAAGGCTAGGAGGAACATCCAGCCAACATATTAATGGTGAAGGGAACTTGGAAAGTATGAATCAAAATGAAGAATTAACTTGTCACTCAATAAGTAAAAGAAGTACCAAAAGGTTGTGGTGCTGCATCATGCAGATTTAAATATCTTTAGCAGCAGCATATTTCATAGTGCTTTACATAATGACTGGGCACCTAAACTGTTGCAGGATGGGGAGGAGGTGACTAAAAATGCAGTTATTCAGCATCCACAATTATAAAACAACAATTTGCAATTATGTGTTTGATGTTGAGGCCCTTCTCACAGTGTAGTGTCTTGGAGCACTGAAGTATTTTGCGTGCAAATGTACTAAAGTTTGTGGTGCATATTTTCTGCAATTTAACTAACAAATGTTCACAATGGGTAATTTTTGTTAGCAACACAGTGTGATATGGCTCTTGATTCAACCCTAGTTGATTTCAAGATATTCCACCATTGATGCAATTAAAAGTTAAAAATTTGACTTGGAGCTAAATACTACCAACTGAGCTGGATAGGATACACTTAGTAATAATTTGGAATAATAAATTGATGGCAATTTAAATACAAATAGGAAGTGTAATGTTCAATGTAAATACTTTGTGATATGTTTTCAACACACTATATCGGATAAGATTTAAACCAGAGTTCTACTTGTCTGTTCTGATGAGCATTAAACATCCGAAGGGAGTATCTCCTGGTGTCCTGGCTAACAATCATCCAGGTATGATGTGTTACTTCATGGCTGTTCATGGGACATTGCTGTGCATAAATTCGCTTTCACATTTGCCTACAAATTATCCAATCACTAAACTTTAAAATAGAAATCCTACGGAGAGCTTTGAAACTTCCTACCTACGTGAAAGCAACAATATGAAATGCAAGGATTACTAAGGACTATTATTATCACAGGCAGCAATTGCATTGGAAGTGAACCTCAATGTCGATTAAAGTGGAAGCTCTTTGTTATAAAATGCTATTTGCCAAGACAACATCTTACATTTGGCAGAATCTAAGCTGTAACTGTATTGGGACTTCAGTATTTTACATTATAAAGGCGGTTTATTTATAATTGAGTTCATTATAATCGGATTTCATTATATAAACATTATCAGTAAAATGCTTAGGGCACTGGAATTTTTAAATTTGTATTTTGTTAATTGGGTCCTGGTTTGATCATACAAATTCAGAAGCAAATCAAATTTACTGATTTGTGTTTAAAGCTTAAATAATGAAGTTGAGTTTCCCAATTCACAGCGGATTACTGAAAATGTTTATCAGATAGAATGTATCAAGAGACAAAGAAACAAACGCATCAACCGATGAATCCACAGCATGAAGTGCAAGTTGGGAACTACTTCTAACAAATTCTAAAGCAATCAAACTGCCATATATTCCAAATTACAGTGCCGAGGGAGCGCTGCATTATGAAAGATACTGTCCATTGGAAGATACATATATTCGAGGTCCTGGTTTCCACTATTCGTAAAGAGATGGGAGTTTCTCCCAGTATCCTGAATAACAATACCCCAAATAAAATAAATCATTCTTTTTGGGACATTGTGTTTGGCCGTAAAACACACAGTCACTCCATTTTAAAGTATATCTTGTAAAGTGCTTTGGGATGTCCTCCTGACATGGAAGTTGCCATGTAAATGCAGGACTGATTATTATTGCTGCATGCCAATTGGCTTCCACGTTTGCCTACTTAAACACAGTCACTACTCCTGTGAAGTCCTTTCAGATGTTCTTCCAATGTAAAAGGTGCGGTATAAAATTCAAGGATTATTATATTCTTCAGAATTTAACACGCACAATAACTATGAGGTGGAACTAGGAGGAATACTAAAGTTAAAATATTTCCAGTTAGCGATTGACTATCTTGTGTGACAAAATGTACCTAATCAATACAAGTGGAGTCCTGTAGCTCAGTTGTTAGAGCACTCGCTTTGCAAGTGAGAGACCTGAGTTCAATTCCAGGCAGAGGGCGAAACCTTGGGCAAGTTTCCTTACTCCACACGGCTAATAATAATTCCCTCCAAAACAATAACACATTGGTCATTTTCAATCCATGACTGTTTGTGGGACACTGTGTACGCAATTCGCTGCCATGCTTCACCCACAAATATACGGTCAATTCACTTTACAGTCTATTCTGTGAAGCACTTTGAGATGTCGAGAAAACGTGAAAAGTGCTATACCAAATGCAAGGATTATTATTATTTATTATTATAATTGGAATTGAAACTCAAAAGAAAACAAGTTCTTTCAATGTTCACATGGATTTCTGAGAGAATAAAGTCGATTCTATAAATGTATTGTTAGTACCTAGGCATGGGCAGCTTGCAAAATCCAAGTTAAATGCAGGTCGAGGGTTTGGGGGTAGAACGGATGGTATATACGGACTGGTTGCCCGTTCAGTGTGTTTTATTGGGCTAGGCGCCAGCTAGAGGGCCTCGGGGGAGGACCGAGGTATCATCCCATCAACATGTGTAATCCTGTAGCTCAGTGGTTAGAGCACTCGCCTCGCAAGTGAGAGACCTGGGTTCAATTCCCAGCAAAGCGAAATGTTGGGCAAGTTTCCTTACTCCACGCACCTGTTTACCTAGCAGTAAGTAGGAACCCAGTTGTTAATCGATTGTCGGATAAGTTTTCCAGGGGTAATAATTCTTTCAAAAAATAAAAAATAAATTGGTCACTTCAATCCATGACTGTTTGTGGAACACTGCTGTGCACAATTGGCTCCTGCATTTTGCCCACAAAGTATACAGTTAATTCACTTGACAGTATATTCTGTGAGGCGCTTTGAGACGTCTCCATGACGTGATAAGGCACTATATCAAATGCAAGGATTATTATTATTAACATCACGTCCTGTGTGCTGTGCATGACCCAGGAATCTTTTTTTTAAAAAAAGCACTCAGGAAGTCAGGGAACATTTTGAAACAAGGTAGCGTGATTTTAAATGAAAAGGCCAGCTTTCTGCTCTTCACCTTTCCATTGATGTTTTCTTCATTTATGCCTGAGGCTACACTTACCACTGAACTTTTAACATTGTGTATAGTCTCACTCATTCCAGTTAGTAAACATCATCCTCCATTAGAGGGGACTGACACAAACTAAAACAAGTTTCTTTCCAAATCAAAATAGCACTACAGATGAATCCCCTTTTATACCCAACAGTCACATCAAAGTAACTTCAAGCAATATTTGATAAACACTCTCATACAATGATAACATTCCAGAATAGTAAAAATAAAATAGCAAATTTATAAACCCACAATAATTTCAGAAAAGCCATGTAATCAAACTTTTGTATTTTTCTGATTCACTCAACCACAACAAATTGCATTTTTTTTAAGCACCTTTCATGTCGCAAGGCACCAGACATTCAAGGGTTTGCCCATGAGCTGGAGTTGGAATCAAGATGTGTGGAGGGTAAGAGGGGGTTGGGGTGGAGCCACGGTCAAAGAAGCAGATCTTGATATGGGCTTGAAGGAGGCAAGGGAGGGGGCGAAGTAGAGGGATTCCAGGATGGAGCTTCAGAAGGTGGGGGCATAAAGGCTGAAGGCCTGACCGCTGATGGTAGGGTGGGCAGCGGTAGAAGGCATGGGCCAGGCCAATGCCCGCCAAGTGGAGGGAGGCAGCAGATTGGTATGGTCTTAGTAGGTTACAGAGGTAGCGAGGAGCAAGACAGTGGAGGGCTTCAGAAGACAGGATTAGAATCTTAAACTTGATCTTCTGGGGAATGGGGAGCCAATGAAGCAGGACGAGGATGTGGATAACTGGCTCCCAGAGCTTGGTGCAGGAGAGGAAATGAGCTGCAGAGTTCTAAATAGTCTGTAGTTTGCGGAGGGAAGAATTGGGAAGTCCAGAGAGCTGGGAGTTGGCGTAGTCAAGCCGTGACGTAATGAAAGCAGTTCTGCTTGTTAATCCTAAATTTGAATTATAAACGATATTTGGGTGAACATGTTCCATTCAACTCAGGTGAATTTAATGTGCTAACTGAAATTACTTTGTTGCAAATTTTTGTTCTTTCATAGATTTCTACTTCTGAAGTAGAATTGGGCGATCAGTGAATTGACTTATAAGACCTAATCGGGGCTTTCATAGACACACTAAAGCATCTATAGATTATTACCACAATCTATCAATTCTACGTAGTTCCTTTCTCAAATTCTAAATCGAAACCTTCTTTAAGTAATCCTTTTGTTTAAGGCAATATTTACGAATTATGAAAAATACAAAATATTATTTTGGTTGCAAAGTTGTTTTCTAACAATGTTATTAAAAAATTGTCAATTGTAGACTTGCTTGCCTTCCCTCATCTCGAGAAGGGCATCCTGCCACACTGCAACACATTGAGCTGCAGAGAATGGAAAATAATGCCGCCCGTTGCTGTAGTCTGTCAGCGAGTCAGGAAGGGGAAAACTGGCAACCTCCCAACCACCATATTTGTAAAGAAATCTCAAACACAAGGAGAAACTCTGAAATTAAGTATCAAGCAGATATCGAGTTAGTTCTTGCTAGCTCCCCTCTCGTCTCATCCCCAACACCCAGCCCCTCCCACATAGCTCAGATTTCCAGTCAATTCTGCGATGTGCTTGGAGAATTCTTCTCAACTGAAGTGTGCTACATAAAAATAAAGGTTTGTTATAATGCTTGAGAAAATGCTTCTTCCTTAGAGAAAAGGTACTGGAATTAAAGCCAGTGGTGGCTGAATCCTTGTTGCTTTTATACACAACATAATGGTAATAATCCACTTGCCCACTCGTTTCTTGCGATGACCAGATAAACCAAAAATTATCTTAAAAGCCCAAATTAAAACACTTTACATATATTAGGACACATTTCCTCTTCATGTAAACATGCTCAGATATTCAGTCTGGGTACGTAAGGTTAAAGTTAAACTGTTAGCAAATGACTCTTGGATCGGAATTATAACTGCACCTAAAGCATTCTTTGCTCATTGTTTCAGACAATGTGCACAGCACTCTGGCTCGTCCACTAATCACTGTGCAGCAATAGGCCTCAAGAAACAAATCTTGTTCTGTAAATTTGAGATCAAGAGAGATCAAACAATTTGGTCTGGTTAATGGAAATCATGGGTGTATCTCACTGTTGCGAAAGATTACTTTTTGATCTTTGAAAAAAAATGTTAATGACTTACGCAGCATTTTGAAGGTGCCACCACTGGGAGAGATATACCAAAGGTTGATCGTATTCATTTGAAGACTGGTACTTTGACAAAAAAGCGGTAGCAGGGAAATGCTTATTTATGTAACCCCAGCACCAGCAATAAGGCAATAAGCTCTCAGTGTTTCTGCTGCAGATTTACAAAACATCTGCCAAAAACTGAACTTACAGAACTACATCTTCACTTTTGTGCATCCAGAACACTGTTAGGCAATGTAATCAAAATAAACTGAATGTTACATTTATGATAATAATAGGGGGAGTGGGACAAGTAGGATAACTCTTTCAAAGAACTGGCAAGAGCATGATGGGCCGAATAGCCTCCTTCTGTGCTGTAAGATTTTATGATTCTAATAATAATCCTTGTATTTGATATTGTACCTTATCATATCATCAAGATGTCTCAAAACACTTCACAGGATATAGTGTAAAATGGATTAATTGTGTATCTTTGGGGTGAAATCTAGCAGCCAGTTTGCGCACAGCAATATCTCACAAACAGCCATCGAGTGAGTGATCAATTTTTTATTTGGGGATTGTTGGCCTGGACAAGAGGACAAACTCGCTTCTCTTTTCAAATTGTGCCATGAGATCTTTAACATCAACCTGAACAGGTAAGACTGGACCTTGGTTTACCATCTCATCTGATGGATGGCACCTCTGACAATGCAACCACTGCAACTCCCCCAGACATTGCATTGGAATGTCAGCTTAGACTAAGTGATTCCAAATCCTGACATTGGGTTTGAACCCACAACCTTCCAACTCAGAAGCGAGAGTGCTACCACTGAGCCAGGATGGCACATAGTTACTAGTACTGAATTGTATATTTTTGTGCACTTGCAGGTTCTGCTTAATGTGCTCTGCATAACACTGTTTATTAATTCTATTTCAAACTTTTAGCTTGTTTGTTCCTCATATCCTAGGGTCAAATTTGCTTCATATTCATAGCAAACCTTACACTATCTTTCTGGTACAACAGAAACAACCTCTATGAAATCTGGTATTCTTAATTTTGGGATGGACCTTGATCCTGCTGTTCAATCACAAAGTTATAAGGATGAGCTGGTTCATCTTATGCTGCTTTACCACTGCAGTTTTGGAGGCTCAAAATGTGGTGCCAAACAAGAGGCTTTGCTTTGTGTCGAACCGCTGCTACTTTATCATGTTCTCTGGACTTCAGGAGATGACAATACGCAAGCTTCTGAATGTCTTGATCTCCAGAGATTTTGCTCCAACTTTTTATTGTAACTGCTTTTTATCTAGCAATGTGCGTGTGACGTCAAGCTATCTGCACATATACTGAAAGTTGTCGGGTACAGTTGGCTGACTCTGCACTGTTTCATTATGGAATCGAAGCAGTCTGACAGGGAATCAGGCTTCACACATCCTATGCCCAGAGGTAAAAATTTCATGTCAGGTTTTGGGATATTCAAAGCTGGGAAAATCGGCTGTTTTACAATAGCAAGTTGCCTGCTAAGGCAGGCCTGCTGCGACCTGTACTATAACAACAATAGAAAGCTCCAAACTGTGGCATATTTCAGTCTTCTGGTGTGCATTCAGACAGAAATCAGCACAAGATAGCCCTTGAAGTTCAACTTAAGCCATGGAGTTCTTGTGTAGAGTGGAAGCATGCAAACACATGGTGGTGGGTGCTTGACTTTGCCAGTCATCAAGGATATATGCTTAAAGGAACTGAAGTTCTGCAAATCAATGGCACCCATAACTGATACATTCAATGCATCTGCAGGAATTTCTCCTTTCAAACTGACCCGGATGGAAATAAGCTGTTTATGTGTATGTGTGCTCTTGAAAGCACAAACCCAATAAGGCTGCAGAGTTAACAAATATACTCTGCCTCTTGCTGAAGATATTTTTTCTGAGTTAAAGGGGTTCCATAATGTACTCTTATAAAGGTTTACTTGAAAAATTATACACCACAAGAGCAGAGGTCTAATTGCTTTCATTTCTCATAAAGCATTATCAATTTGTTGTGGTCTTTTGTGTTCAGTCAGCACAGCAGCCTGTCATATAAGTGATAAAAATATTACATGAACTACAGGACACACAATGTTACCTAGAAAATCCTGGATAAGCACCAGCAGCTGAAAATGAGAAATTCTAAGCATTGGTTATATTTAAGGTGCCAAAATATATTGTTCTTCAATATATTTAACATTAAATATTAATGTTACTAAAGTTAACATTAGAAAGTCAGTTCAGAACGAGTAAGCTGGGCTTAATAAATATCTGGCAACTCTACTGTGTGCTGGTCTCTGACATTCAGCTGAATATGTTTTCCTTATAAATGTACAATTGATGTTCATATAAATGTAAAATTATTGTTTACTTCATTACTGACAGATAGTTAGGCAACAGTAGTTCCCTGTCGCTGTCTCAACGAGAAGCAAAATAGGCACATGGGATGCTTCAATGCAATCACCTTTTTCGAGGTGTTGGGTCCTCCTGTTGGCTTAGAGTTGGCTTTAAACACTCTCAGTGGCTGGAGCTGCTGGGTTAATGGTGGCATTTCACATTTTGTACATCGCAAAATCATACACAATCAAAAACTGGTTTATGTTGGGGGCCCTGGGAACTGGGCCTGAGAACAATATATTTTGGTGGATGTGTGAGACTGGCATGAGTAGACCAGTTGCTGGACATTTTGCACTACTCTCGGCCTTCACTAATGTTACCCACGTTCATGTTTGGAACAAAGGTTTGTACAGATCCAGCTTTGCAGAATAATAATCTTTGCATTTGATAGAGCGCCTTATCACGTCTTTGAGATGTCTCAAAGAGCTTCACAGAATATACTGTAAAGTGGATTGACTGTATTTTGTGGACGAAACAGTAAAGCGTCCTACATTAACTCTCTTTGATATATTGTTTCACTATTGTTTACAAATGATGCTTCAGGTTACATTATCATAAAGTAGAACATTAACCACATACTGATTGTCAAGCCTTGACAAGTCTATTTACTGAAATGTAACTGTGATGTTCAGTATCAAACAGGATTGTAAGTCAAAAACAGAAGTCACTGGGACCACTCAGCAGGTTAGGTGACAGCCTCTATGGAAAAAGGAAAGTGAGTCAACGTTTCAGGTCCATAATCCTTCGTCAGAAACTGACGCATGTTGGGAGGGAAAGGCTTTTGAGGGCTAACAGAGAGGGGGAGGCAGGGCTAGGAAGACAAAGGAGCAAATGGGCTAGAGGACAGGGCATGATGAGTTAAAGCGGTGTTAATGATACAAAACAAAGCGGGGTAAAAATTGCAACAAAATCGGCAGACCAGAGAGAGAAAAGTCTGGGACCCAGATGATATGGTAAAGGTCAACGTGATAAGTTCTAACAAAGAGTTGTGGACTTGAAACGTTGACTCACTTTCCTTTCTCCATAGATGCTGCCTGACCTGCTGAGTGTTTCCCAGCGACATCTATTTTTGTTTCAGATTTCCAGCATCTGCAGCATTTTGTGTTAAGATTGTAAGTCAAAGTTGCTGGCTGATTATCCAGAATGTCTTTTCCTTTCAAAGATTGTACAGCAAGATGTGTATGATTGCAAGTCACAAGGAAGTTATTTCAAAGAAGAAAACCTGAGTGGAGACTGGACTCTGTAAATATGCTGCATTCTTTATCACTAAATATAGTCACTGCACTCTACAGGAAATCATATGAAGTGCCTTGAGGTGTTTTGACGGCATGATAACGTGTAAGGATGATTATTATTATTATTGTTATTATTGGGTATTAGCGGTGGTGGAGGACAAAAATTGTGCTCTCAGCCAAAAAATTTAATTGAACTTAAGTAAGGAATAGAACACAAATTCTGCAAATTTTACCCCATAGATTCTGAATAAGTCGGTTAAGGTGGACCTTGCATAAGGTGGACCTTAATGAGGTTCATGTACCTTCACCAGAGGAAAACTACAAAATTATATCAAATATACAGAGTTCTGCAAACTCATAGCTAATGTAAACCTCATGAGGAGAAGTCACAAAAATACCTTCAAGAACAGAATTGTTGTGGTCATTGTACTACTTCTCTAACCCTAACCCTTTCCTAAATCCTAGATGTTCACAAAATATAGATGTGCCTTGGTGCAATAGAGAGGATAGAGAGAAAATGAGAGAAAAGTAATTCTTCCTAGTGAATAGATTTCCTACAGTTCAGTATAAAAACTGAACATTTGTTCGTAAAGCTGAATACATCCTTATTTGGCAGCCGCATAATGCTGGCCTCAAATACCATTAGGCAGCTAAACGGCCGAGTCCATAATAGTTTTGTTGAACTGAGCAGTTTTATAGCTGCACTGAGTCAGAACATCACAGCCCTCACACTATTTTAACTTACATCAAAGAGTGGCAATTTCACGGATAGATTCTGTTCAGCGTTACTGAAGGACACTTAGCTTTGTTGAGGGGGAAGAGTTCCCCTCAGAGCCTATCTAGCATCTCTTCCATCTATAGGAGAGGGCAGTCACATTCCAACCTCTGCATTACATTCCCACATATGAGTTAAGAGGCAAAGCACCAGACATATGGACCAACCCAAGGCTTTTTCAGTAAGAAGTAAAAATCAGTAAAACGTGCAGGGTTTGGTTCCTAAAACAAGCTTACTTTGTTTAAAATTTTTGCCATAAAAAGCCAAGCCTAAGAGTAAATGTTTATTTCATAGGATCTAGTTCAAGATCCTGGTCCTCACATACCAAGCCCTCCATGGCCTCGCCCCACCCTACCTCTGCGACCTCCTAATCCCCTACGAATCCGCCTGTTCCCACCGCTCATCCGGCACCGGCCTGCTCCATGTCCCCCGACCCACTCGCCCCATTGGTGGGAGAGCCTTCAGCCACTCTGCCCCCAACCTCTGGAATTCCATCCCCAGTCACTCCACCTTGCCCCCTCCTTAGCCTCCTTCAAGTACCGCCTCAAGACCCTCCTCTTCAACCATACCATCGGCCACCCCCCCTTCCACTCCCCACCCTTCTCTCCCCCTGACCCCAGTTCGGGTCTGAAATGCTGTACACTGTTGAGTGCCTTGGGACGTCCTCCTGACGTGAAAGGCGCTACACAAATGTAATCTTGTTGTTGTTATTGTTGTAGTAAGAGTGACTCCAAGCATCACAGTTCAGTAGCATTTTGTCTCCAGTCAACAATTTGCACTGCTTATTAATACTGCCTTGTTTTTAAAATAAGGGGACAATTTCTTCGGTTAATGGTAAATTTGTTGACCTTGGTAAGCAGACACACAGACATCTCATTCCCCATTCATCAGTAAATTTAGCAAACAGCAGAAATAGTAGCTGCGTTTGTCCGCCAAAGTCGTTATACTAAGTGACAATCGAAGAATCACAAAACAATCTATTTTTATGAGTTTTGTGTGTGCGTTGTACATGCTTAATGAGATAACAAAAACGAATTGTTGTTAAATCAGCCAATGAAAAACATAGTAACTTCATGAACTGCTAGCGAAAGGTTTTTATCATTTTATTTGAATACATCTTCTCAGTACATTTTGCCCTGATAGATACTTTTACTGCCAAGATTAAATAACAAAAATGAGTTGGATAATTTTTGTATTTTGTATGATTCAAATATAAGTCGTTTAGATCCCAGGGTTTACCAGTTTAAGCATTTGAGCTGATTCAATAAAAGTGATTAATGCCTCATTGTCTTGCGTGGGCATTGAGTTGTGGTATCTCTCTTACTTAAAACATAGTTGGTAATTTATATCCAAGGCTATTTCTAGACAAGTGAAGTGGGAGAGGAAACAATGACAGAAGACAGAGCAAAGAGCAAAATCTGGAAATGTACAAGGGTCAAAGGAGAATTTGAAAAACTGAATTTATTCTCCAATTATATGCCAGCAACTCATTGCAGTTTTCTTTTTGCAAATTATTCAGTCTCAAGCTATAAAATAGATTTTTTTTCAGAATTAAGCTAACCATTAGTTCATCTAGCCGATTCATCCAATTTCCCTGCAAGATTTCTTTGACATATCTTATTCCTGAATCTAACTTAGATTTTGCCTACAAAATACACAGTCACTAAGCTTCACGGGAAAAGACTGCAAAGCACTCTAAGATGTTCTCCCAAAATGGAAAACGCTATATCAAATGCAAACATTAATATTATAATAAGCCTTAAAGATGTTTGATCACAGCAGCAACAACTTTTGATCATGATAGATTCTGTTTTGAAGGTTTGGACATCTGAATAGTTTAATTTACACCTTTTAATTAATGTAAAGTCATGGCTGGCACACAATTATTCTGCAAGAGCATGGGGGAAGAAACGCCTACACAAATACACCTCAATTCCTTTGTGTTATGAAACAAAAGCAAACAATTTTAACTTTTAAAAAAATGATGCTCAATGAGCAGTTTCAAATGTTTGTACTGTGTAGTCTGCTCCTATTGGCACTGTTCAAACCAAAGAAATGTAATGAGAAATGGAAATAAAAAGGACTTCTGCTATTGCACCAAAATGTTGCATTTTGGACAGTACACAGCTTATTCAACTAATTACCCCACTTTTCTTTCATTCTGCCTAAAGGAGCAACATGCACCATAGGTTCCACTGAAACTGTAGGAAAGCTGTGGCGATGGCAAGACACAGCCATTAATTTGTTACTGTAAGCTCTGCAGGTGAAACTTGAACTCAACAATAATGGGATGCCACACTTGCAGAGTTCAGAAAAAACACCAGAATTGTATGTACAATTATCCAAATTTGTGGTAAATACAAGCAATACTCTATTATATCTGCTCTATTATATAGAATTCCCATTAAATACAACTTTGTTTTTTAAACTATTATATATATTATAACATTTAATGTATTTTGTACAAAGTGTACCTTCTATTAGCTGGTGACATTTTCATTGCAGTCATAACAAGCTGTAGCTCAGAAATGAAAACTATATAAATATTTCATTGCATTTACAGTCTAAAAGTTACTACTGTCTAATTGACTCCCTGGAGTACACAAGAACATATTTTTGTCCTAGAAACAGAGATGATAGCCATGTAACCAATGCACTATTCTACTGGTTTTAAACTAATACAAAATGTAAAAAAATACAAAATCTGTTCTTGATCTTTTGACACATTATAAGGTTTTATAGAACCGCAAGTAATGTAAACCTATTTTTAAGAACATTTGCATTATTTGTGGCATCACTGTTTTGAAAGGATAGAAAATCATCCTAATCTTGTGCCAAGTGCCACAGAACATATTAGGTTAATTACTGAAATTTTGAGGTAGGCTCACAATCAACATCTAATAATTCAAGGCACCGTATTGTGCTAACAATATGCTGCCGAGAGAGAGCTGCTTTGTTCATGGTAATTACAGTAATGTGTATCGAGTAGCTGGGTTTATACTTCCCATTCTACATTTCTGTGTCTTGGTCCTTTGTAACATTAAAAATACCCTGTTTGCACTTCCCTGGTTGTCCAATGCAGGGCTCAAGAGCTATAAATAGTTCAATGAATGAGGCTTGTTTGATTCACATGGGTAGGAAGAAATTCCATCAGATTTATTCTATTTATGTAGCATTTTAGAGTATCCAGAGTTTGGCCAAATTTTTAATAAGCTTTAATTTGAACATGGTTTTTCCTCGAGAATATCACCAATATCCTCGCTCGGCCCCAATGGCTCGTCAAGAAAGCGGGCCAAGTTTAAGATTCTCATTCTTATATTTAAATGGATCCATGGTCTCGCATTCCCTTACCTTTGCAACTTCCTACAACCGCACCAGTCCAGGTACTGTCTTCACTCAGCCAACACTGGCCTGTTTCATGTTCTCCCTCCCCCCTTATCCGACCCACCCCATTGGTGGGCAGACTATGAATCATTCAGTCCCCACTCTGGAACTCTATCCCTTAGACTCGCTCCTTCCCTTCTGAAATGTATCTCTTTGACCACACTTTTTGGTCACCTCCCACCCTCTCGACTCCCACACTCACCTTGGGTATCCAAACAGCATTGTTCAGCGCTTTGAAACGTCTTCCCAGTGTGAAAGACAGCTAGCTTATCAATGTAAACTGTATTGTATTGTATTGAAGAACCACAGAAAACTGTCTTCAAAAGTAAGACTGTATTCATTAATTCGCCAAATTCCAGACCCTCTAAAATATTACATAAATAAGAATTAATCTAGGCCCAGGTAGAATTTCTTTCTTGTGATATCTTGATAACAACAACTTAGATTTTTATAGCGCCCTCCATGCTGGACGGCGTCTCAGAGCGCTTCACAGTCGAGCCAGGGGGAGGGGGAGGAAGGTGACCAAAGGTGCGGTCGAAAAGAAAGGTCTTCAGCAGGGACCTGAAAATAGGAAGAGAGGGGGCGAGGAAGGGAATTCCAGAGCCTTGGGGCATAGTGGCTGAAAGCACGGCCACCATGGCTGGAGCGGAGGACTCAGAGGATGAGGAGGAGGCCAGCCTCGGAAGATCTAAGGCAACGGGTACTATTTTGAGGAGAGAGGAGGTCAGAGAGGTAGGGGGTGGTGCAGAGGAGTGGAGGGATTTGAATACAAAGGTGAGGATCTTGAAGTCGATCCTCTCTGGGACAGGCAGCCAGTGCAGTCTGGCACGGACTGGGGTGATCAGGGAGTGGAGTTTCGTGCGGGTGAGAATGCGAGCGGCAGAGTTTTGAATGATCTGGATTTTATGGATAAAATGGGAGACCGGCGAGGAGGACATTAGAATAGTCCAGCCGAGAGGTGACAAAGGTATGGACCAGGGTTTCAGCGGCTTTCGGAGAGAGGTATTGCCAGAGACGGGCGATGCGTCGGAGGTGGAAGAAGGCGGTGCTGGTGAGGGACCGGATGTGGGAGAGGAAGGATAATTGGGGGTCGAACCTGACGCCTAGGTTGCCGAGGTTGACACTGTACAGGTGAGATTTGCATTACTACTGAAACAGTTGGTATCAAGACTTGGGCTCTGAAAGCGCTCTAGGACGCTACTTCAAGGCTGAGACTGATAGATTTTTAAAAAAGAGGGATTAGGGGATATGGGGATAGGGCAGGTAATTAGAGTTAGGTCAGAAGATCAGCCATGATCTTATCGAATGGCGGTGCAGGCTCGAGGGGCCGAATGGCCTACTCCTGCTCCTAATTCTTATGTTCTTATGTACTTTGCATGAGGAGCACTATATGAATGCGAGTTGTTATTGTTGCTGCTGTGTAAGCCTTCATAAATACTACATGTTTGGGTCCAAAATTGTTGTGAATGGCAAGGATATATGCAGCATGAACCAGCATTAGTATTATTGGTGTTTGATGTATGATGCAGTTATGTCTTGCATGCATGAATTTTGGAACCTTTGTTTTCCAAAATAAATGTACAATTTTTAAATTTTTTAAATTTTCCAATTTTGTGCAATAAAGTTTTATTTTGTTGGGCGTGTGTGGGGGCTACTGCTGGAGCTAAAATTGCATAGGTTGCCATTGATATCACGGTCTGGCAAGCTTTCCTGTTGCTTGTCCAGCTAGGACTACCCTATCCATTAGGGCTTTTGCTTGCAGGATTAAGACAAGATGAGTGGGATGATACCCTGCCCCTAGTGACTGGTCTACCCTCCCAAGTCCTGCCAATGAGCCATTGCCAAACATGACACCTTGGAGCCAGTTCAGTTCCAAGGAGACCCCTCTTACAGTGAAGTTTTACTGACAGAAGAACTCTATCCAAACTACCTTTGCTCCCTTTATAAGATTTGTTCCAGTTTTGCACACGATGTAAACAATGAGAACATTGAAGTATCTTATTAATAATTCTTTCCTTTTTGATATAGCACATAACAAGGTCAAACAGCACTTCAAGGAGATTCCTCTAATATTAATAAATCCTTGCATTTCATATAATGCCTTATCACATCGTTGAGACGTCTCAAAGCGCTTAACAGAATATAGTATAAAGTGAATTGACTGTAGATATTGTGGGAGACACGCAGCAGCCAATTGCGCAGAGCAGGTCTCACAAACAGTTGTGGATTGAGTGACCAAAGTATTATTGTTTTTCTTTCTTGAGGGATTATTACCAGGCATGAGGAGTAAGGAAACTTGCCCAAGGTTTCACACTGTTGGAATCGAACCCTGGTCTCTTGCTTGCGAGATGAGTGCTCCAACCACTGAGCTACAGGACTCCTGCATAGCCTGAAGTGAATGACCAATTTTATCTGGCAGATTGTTAGCCAGGATAACCTGGTAAAAAAACTCCCTTCTCTTTCTGAGTAGTGCCATGGGATTTTTGAATGTCCAATTGAAGGTGCAATTGGATTTTGAGCTTGAACCCACAACTTTCCAATTTAGAAGAATACTATTCAAATGAGCCAAGCTGACAGCTTCCGCAACTTTTTTGTGACATTTGTCACACAACTTACTCTTGGCTTGTTACTTTATTAAAAACTCTTACCTGCATATTAAGGATGGATGTTATCAACAACAACAAGATTACATTTGTATAGCGCCTTTCACGTCGGGAGGACGTCCCAAGGCACTGGACAGTGTACAGCCTTTCAGACCCGAGCTGGGGTTAGGGAGGGCAGGGAGGGCAGGGAGGGGGGTGACCAATGGCACGGTCGAAGAGGAGGGTTTTGAGGCAAGACTTGAAGGAGGCTAAGGAGGGGGTGAGGCGGAGGGATTGGGGAATGGAATTCCAGAGGTTGGAGGCAGAGTGGCTGAAGGCTCTCCTGCCAATGGTGGGGTGGATGGGTTGGTGGACTTGGAGCAGGCAGGAACTGGCTGAGCGGAGGGAGAGGGCGAGTTGGTAGGGGGTTAGGAGGTCGCAGAGGTAGGGTGTGGTGAAGCCATGGAGGGTTTTGTAGATGAGGACCAGGATCTTGAACTGGATCCTCTGAAGGATAGGGAGCCAATGGGTCGGGCGAGAATGGGGGAGATGGGGATGCAGAGTTTGGTGCGGGAGAGAACACGGGCTGAAGAGTTCTGGAGTATTTGCAGCCTGTGTAGGGAAGAGTTGGGAAGGCCGAAAAGCAGGGTATTAGCGTAGTCGAATCTGGAGGTGATGAAGGCATGAACAAGAGTTTTAGCGGCCTGAGGGGTGAGGTAGTGGCGGAGTCGGGCGATGTTAGGGAGGTGAGGGAAGGCAGAGCGGGTCATGGCTTGAATGTGGGGGAGAAAAGACAGCTGAGGGTCGAACAAGACACCTAGGTTCCTGACTGGCTTGGTGAGTTGAAGTGTGCAACCATGGAGGTTGATGCTGCCAGAGCCTGAGGTGCTGAGACGCTGGCACGAGCCAATCAGGAGGGCCTCAGTCTTGTTCACATTCAACTGTTCATTGATTCATTTATTTTCATGAATGCATTCATTTAACTTCAATCTACAGCAGCAGAATTCCTCATGTATTGCTTATATTCATACAGATTAGGTTTGGTTGTCCTTGGATGACTTCTTCAACAGATATTACATTACAGCAATAGACACTTCTAAGAGACGGTGAGTTGTTTGGAAGGCTACTGTCTATTTTGCTCACAAACATTTCATTTCAATTTGTTGTGCAATATTCAATACTGATCAAAATCATGGAATCCTGTAGCTTTGTGGTTAGGGTACTCGCCTCACAAGGAAAGGACCTGGGTTTGATTCCTGGCAGGGTGAAACATTGGGCAAGTTGTCCTATTCCACTCGCCTCTGTTTACTAGCAGTAAGTAGGAACCTGGCTGTTAGTCGATTGATGGATCGCTTTTCTGGGGTAAATAATCCCTTAAAAAAATAATAATTTGGGCACTCAATCCACGACTGTTTGTGGGACACTGCTGTGTGCAATTGGCTGCTGTGTTTCGTCCACAAAAATGTACAGGCAATTCACTTTACCGCATAAAGTGACCAAGACCCTATCACCCCCATCCTCACATGACTCCACTGGCTCCCCATAACTCAAGAGGATACAGTTCAAGATCCTCGTCCTCACCTCATGGCCTTGCTCCTCTCTACCTCTGTGACCTCCTAACCCTCTACCAACCTGTCAGTTCCTTCCGATCAGGAACTGACAAGTTGGTAGGGGGTTAGGTTCTGTCCTGCTTCATGTCCCCCATCATTGGCTGCCGAGCCTTCAGCCTCTCTGCCGCAACCCTCTGGAACTCCATCCTACAGACTCTCCGCCTTGCCCCTTCCCTTGCCTCCTTCAAGACCCGTCACAAGATCCTTCTCTTTGACTGTGGCTTCGATCACCCTCCTTCGTTCTCTGCCCTTCACCCGTCCTGATCTCAACCACCAGCTAGGGTGCAGATCCCTGACTGTCCAATGCCTTGGGATGTCCTCCTGACCTGAAAGGCGCTAAACAAATTTAATTTGTTGTTATTGTTGTTAAATATTCTGTGAACCACTTTGAGACGTCTCGAAGACTCTACCAAATGCAAGGATTATTACTATTATTATTATTAAGTACCTAAAGGTGGACATTGTAAATCATTAATTTACATGGAATTACAATAAAAAGATTGTGGAGCACTGAAACAGACCATTCGGTTCAACTAGTCTGTGCTGGTATTTATACTTGACAAGAGCCTCCACTCATCCTAATCCCCTTTCCCTTAGGCCTCTATTCCTTTCTCCCTAGTGTATGCAGCTGTCAGATTTTGAAGGCTTCTATTTACAAGACTAAACAATTGAATAATTGGATGTTGTGTCACTAATATTCCAGTTATACTGTATATCAGCAACCCTGGTGGTTCAGAAATTCATTCTCAATGCACATTATTGCAAACCAGACAGCAAGAAGTCAGTGTTGTTTTTAGTTTACAATAATCCTTGCATTTAATGTAGGGCCATTCACATCTGCAGGATGTCTCATAGTGCTTCACAGTAAGGTGTAAGGTGTAGTGACTGTTTATTTTTGTAGGCAAACTTGTGTGCCATCTATTTGAAAGCTTGCTCCCATTGTGTTGCGTAACTCACCCTTCTCTCCAAACCATTTGCAGCTTGAAGACTTACTTCTTCAACCACCCCCATGGTCACCTCCCCCTCCTCACTCTGAATCTGTGCAGCGCTCAAAGACACATTCCTGCGTGATGAGCACTGCAGAAATGCAAGTTGTCTTGTTGCTCTTGTATCAGGATTTGTTCCAAATTGCACAGTGATATTAGCATCTAAAACTTTCACATAGGATTTACCAGAATCTAAACAGACACTTTACTCACACACTCAACTTTACTCACACATTCAACTCAAGGGGATCCAGTGTTTCCACAGTAGTTTGCATCAGATGAGTCTTTGTGAATTGGTGTGACCGCTAAAACTGCCACAGTTTACACCTCATTGCCATGCATAACAGCCCTGACAATCACACAAATGTGTGCAACCAGTATGAATGGGGTCCATGGTACAACAATGCATGCTATAAAGAAGTACGTCATAACAAGGCTGCACTGTATTATTATTAAAACCATTCATGAAAATGGACTGTCAGATACTGACATTACAAGGGAATCTGTCGGTCCATATTCTTGCATTTGATATAGCACTTTTCACGTTTCTCTTTTAGAGATCTCAAAGCGCTTCACAGAATATATTGTAAAATGAATTGACTGTATATTTGTGGGCGAAACACGGCAGCCAATTGCGCACAGCAGTGTCCCACAAACAGTCGTGGATTGCAGTGACCAATTTATTGTTGTTTTTTTTCTTGAGGGATTATTATTAGGCATGTGGAGTAAGGAAACTTGCCCAAGGTTTCACCCTGACGGGAATCGAACCAGGTCTCTCGCTTGAGAGACGAGTGCTCTAACCTCTGAGCTACAGAAGCCCCATACTCAGTGTTATTCTTTTTTAAGTTTATTCAGTTTATAAATGGACAGGAACATGAATGAAAACCGCTATGATCTAATGTAATCAACAGAAAAATAATTGAAGGCAGCTCCACCTGTCTTGTTCCAATGCTCCACGAATGGCCTTCCCTCCCTCTCTGGCAGAGAACCATAAGTGTTGTGACTTTTGGTAATGTAAAGAGGGAGAGAATATAATTTACTATGTGGAGGAAAACAACAGAAAATGCAAATAAATGGCACAAATATAAAATCAACTTAGTTTAACAGTGGTTCCTTGACTGCTGTATTACACTATTGAATCAATCTCCAAATTAGCAAAACCAAAATATGCAAACAGAAACAACTTGTATTTATATAGCGCTTTTCATGCAGAGTAACATCTTAACGCTTTCTGGTGGCGAGATCAGGTTGCTGAGCAAAGAAGAGGGAGCGGAAGGTAACCAGAGGCAGGTTTGAAGAATAGATTTTAAGGTAGAGTTTAAAGACAGGATAAAGAGGGGGCAAGGTGAAGGGATGCCATTTTTACACTTAGTTGACGCTAGTTCCTTCAGGGCAACTATATTATCACATGGTCAGCTGGATTCAATATTGCAGCAAATGTGTTATAAACAAAGTGCAAACAAATGAATGATTTCCGGAATACCAGGTTGCCACAGACATTACTTCCTGTAAATAGTGCACAGGAAGCACTGCTGGCATCACTTCCTACAAATACACAGGCACTACACTATACAAAAAGGCCTGTGAAGCTCTTTGAGCTATTTCGACGTTTTGAAAACATTCTGTATCAATTGCAGGGATTATTATTAGAGTAAGAAAAACTAATGAAGCCACCTCCTTCGTGAAGGTTCTTTCTATTGTAGCTTTTGTGACAGAACTTGATAAATCAGATTTTGCTTTACCAGATGTTGCTTCACTTGATTATTACAGTATTAATTTTGCTTTACCACTTTTGTTTTTGATCTTGATGGATCATTGACCAAAATCAGTTGAGGATTATCATGTTCAGCTGCTGTTTGCAAATCAGCAAACACTTGCAATCACTAGGCTTCACTACTTAATGTTCATGCAAAGTAGGTGACCTGTTTTGAACATTGGTGTGTGTGAAACATATGATGCTATCAGGTGAGTGCACACATTTACAACTTTTTGCCCAAATATTTTGCTATGAATCCTCCCTAGGTCCAAGTTGATTATAATCCTTCCGAATTTCCCTAACAGGAACTGTTCAAGAAGAAAAGTGCAAGAAAAAATATTGAAGCTCTTGGGACCATGCTTCGTACACACTGGTAAAATAAATACCGCTTGCAAAGGCTACGTGTGATACAGAACTTATTTGTAGATTTCCTCTGTCGTGTGACCTTTGGTCTCCTCACAAAATTACATTCAACATTTTCCTTCTACCTTTGCTCTCAGTTGGCTGCGAGGTTACTAGGTTTATTTGCCCTGACAATCTAGCACAGCAAGATTACTTGAAATTCTCACTACAGCGCTTCACAGTCAATTGAGAGAGCATGGTTTGACTTCCAAAACACTTCAACTTTTTCCCACATGTTTTGGCTGACATGTAGAATCATGGACAATCATGGACAATAAACATCCAATAAGAGAAAAAGGACAAAAATATTGATGAATTACGTAAAATTAGGAAGACACTCAGTTATGTAATACATTGTTCTGAAGGATGTTGTAAATAGGGAAATCCAAGGAAGAATTAGCAAAACCTCTATCTACATACTTAAATGGCTTCTTCCAGATGACACATTACTGATTACCGTTGGGTTATCAGTCACACCAAAGAGCACAGCAACACCTAATTGATGAGATTGACCCTCTAACTTTAACTCTCAGGGACAATGATCCACATCGTCAAAATACTATAATGGAGGGAGATGGAAAACAATCTGAAATATAATAATTTTAAAAAGTACCAAAAATAGGCAAATAGGCAAAGTAAGAATAAAAATCACTTAATAAATGATGCGAAAAGAAAATTGAAAGAACAAAATGTAATACACATGATGTATAAATTAAAAAGGTAATGGAAAAAGAAAGAAAACACAAAGTTGTTTTTTTCTAAATTCCCGCTCGGTCTTGCTATCCTTATGTTTTTCCAAGTGACAATTTATAAATTTCCATGTGTGACATTGGAAAACTACATCCATGGATAGTGATGTAATTTACTAGTCTGAGATAGAATAGCAGTGTGCTCCAATCTAATTTCGATAAACCAAGTGTGATTTGTCTAGTATTAATATCTTAGAAAAACATTTAATTTTATTTTACCACCGTCTTCAGTCTTAATCTTTTTTCAGTTACTTGCATTCTGTATCACTGTATATCCTCTGATCTCAAACAGAACATCTACTGCACTGCTAATTATGTTCAGTGGCGTGGATTCAACTACCCGTCTTAGCAAACTTTTCCAGTTAATTACGTATTTGGTAAAGAAGATCGTTTTATCTTCTGTCCTGAATTTGCTCTATACAACACTAAACCTGGCTTCCTCTTGTTTCTTTGTTTTGATGCATCCTAAAGTATTTTTTCAATCACATTTAAAATATTATATATCTTTATGAGGTCTCCCCTAAGTAATCTGCCCTCAAAACTGAAAAGCCCTAGCTTGTCTAGACATGTTCATAGCTATTGCTCTAACACTGGGGACTGGCTGCAAGAGCCTCGAGAGCCTGAACAGCCTCTTATATAGTGGTACCCACAACTGTATGCAGTACTCAAGATACAACCTGACCAGAGCACTGTATAGCCTGAGTATGATGCCTGGGAATCTAAACTTAACTGATTTAACAATATAGTATCCTGTTTGCCTTGTTAATTGCTGCCTCACACTGTTTTGACACAGTGAGCAACGTGTCATGTCAGATGGAGCTCAATGTAGGGAATTCCAAGTTCATCCACTATAGACTGAAAAAAGATAGGAAAATACTTTCTTAATAGGGAGAAATTAAGAGCTGTGGAAGAGCAAAACAATTTGAGTGTCTATATCCACAAATCACTAAAAACTAGTTCCAAGTGCAAAACATAATCAAAAAGGCAAATGGCATGTTGGCCTTTATCTCGAGAGGCCTGGAAGACAAAGGGAAGAAATGATGCTTCAGCTGTATAGCGTGTTAGTCAGACCCCACCTGGAGTACTGTGTTCAGTCTTGGGCACCACACCACAGGAAAGATATATTGGCCTTGTAGGGGTTGCAGCGCAGGTTCATCAGAATGTTACCAGGCCAAAAAGGGTTAAGTTATAAGGAAAGGCTGCGTAAACTTGGATTGTATTCCCTCAAGTTTAGAAGATTGAGGGGTGATTTGATAGAGGTTTTTAGGATGATAAAGGGATTTGATAGGGTAGATGCAGAAAAGCTATTTCCTATGTTGGGGGAATGCAAAACAAAGGGGCATAGTCTTACAATTAGAACCAGACCATTTAAGAGTGAAATTAGGAAGCATTTTTTCACTCAAAGAGTGGTAGAAATCTGGAACTCTCTCCCCCAAAAGTTTGTGGATGCTGGATTCATCCACACCTTCAAGAAAGAGATTGACAGATTTTCAGTAGGTCGGGGTATTAAGGGATATGGGGAGAAAGCGGGAAATTGGATTTGAAATTGTAGTAAAGATATAGATCAGCCATGATCGAATTAAACAGCGGAACAGGCTCGATGGGCTGAACGGCCTACTCCTGTTCCTATGTCAACTAATACCCATAGATCTCTTTCAGTTTTCCCCTTAGCAAGTTCAATGTCATCCATGGAGTACTTGTGGTTTCCTATATTGGAACTATATTTAGGACATTGCCAGGAAACAGTCATTTGCAAAATTAACTATCTTACACTGGGTCTGCAAATCCAGGTCATTACTATATACTATGGACCCCCAAGGTACCAAGCTTAATATCTCACCCGATTTTTACCTAGTTCACCTTACGAAAACCCTTTGCTTCCTTCCCTTCAGCCAATTCTAAATACATGTGTTGTCCATCTATTTGCCCACAAACACATGGTCACTGCATTTTAGTGTAAATCCTGTGAAGTGCTTTCGGACTTCCTCCTAACATCAAAGGCGATAACGATTATTATTATATCCATTTTTGGTATGGCTCTCCATTCAATTCATACTTGTCAAACATGAAATTTGAATAAAATGTCATAAGTGTCAAGAGACCTAATTTGGAGCCATACAGTGTTTCTGATTAGATTTTGCCAGCTGCAAATGGAAAAGACAGCACAGTACCCTGGCAGTGTTGGTTTTGGTTCTTTCACTGAAGAAGTTATGGAATTCTGTCAAAGATAAACACTTTGCACACATAGGTAAAAATTGTGATGCTGTGATGTAATTAACACCAGTGGTGCTAATTAACACTTGCACTACATTTAGCAATCTTATGATAATTAATTCACTGGCTGATAGTCATGTATCCCAGACATATCCCTTCCCCTGATATCCTTCTCAGTGGCTATGCCTTCCCTCCCCCTGACCATTTCCCCCCTCCTCGCTCCCTCCCTTCCCTCCCCTCACCCTGACCATTTCCCCCCTCCTCGCTCCCTCCCTTCCCTCCCCTCACCCTGACCATTTCCCCCTGCTCGGGTCATGACCCAACTGTGCAGCGCCTTGGGACGTCCTCCTGACGTGAAAGGCGCTTTATAAATGGAATCTTGTTGTTGTTGTTGTTGTATGCCGAGCAGTCAATATGCATTTGATTCCAAATTAATGTAAAAAACAATTCAACGAGACTAAAAAAAATCAAAGTAATGTCACTAGGTCGCTAAATGAAACTGCAATGCCCAAATACCCCAAAGCCACTAAATTCAATGCTTAAGCTAATTAGCACTATACGTGTTAATTATCACATCACAAAACACTTCACTAATTATTTTCCTGGTTCCTATGCAGAGGCACCAAACTAATATCACGCAACAATGTTAATAGGGAGCCACACACTTATAATTTCGTTCAAGAGGTATAATGAGTTATTTTACTCATCATCTTTTTAAGGATAATTAACACCACAATTACAATGTTTAAGACAAATTTCCCATACAGACTTTTATATCTGTAAAGAATCTGCAGACCATTTTTATACTAAAATCTTTCATTAACATAACATAACAGGAGTAGGCCATTCGGCCCTTCGAGCTTGCCCTGCCATTCAATCATGGCTGATCTTCTAATCTAACTCCAGCTAATAACCTGACCCTGCCTTATCCCCATATCCCTTAATCCCTTTTGCAATAAGAAATCTATCTCAGTCTTGAATATGTTCAAGGTCTGAGCGTCAACAGCCCTTTGGGGTAGTGAGTTCCATACATTCACCACCCTTTTAGCCCTTTTTATACCTATGGACTCAGTTTGGCAGGGAGCATAAATGGTAACAGCTGCATTAATTTAGAACAGTGTTCACCAGTATTTGACAGATATTATACTCACTTTAAATGGGTGTTCATGCATTTAGATCTGCAATGATGCTTTCACTACAATCATTTAGACAAATATCAACCAATGGCAGTAACTACATATGGCAAGACAAACACAAAACATATTTATAACAGTGGAGGGTAAGAAATGCGTATGAGAAGCTGTGCTAATCCAATTTAACTGGTATTCAATTCTCATCTTTAACATTACACCAATAACCTGGAGAATTCCCTTAAGAATTTGAAGAAAGCATTTATACACAACTGCGATTCCTTAAACTGCTCATGGTCTTAGCCTTAAGACTGCTCTCTTCAATTTTAAGATTGTGCTTTTTAAGTTGGGAACTGCATCTCCAAAGTTCTTTCTGGGTATTGTTTGAAACCAGCTTTGAAATTAACACTGAATTAAGTAAATTCCCAAATTCCATACTACCTTAAATTTTATGACAATAGTTGTAAAACTAATATCATGCAAAACTTTGGACCTCAGAGAGTTGCACAGTGGGCAATACATTTTAGAGGTAATACTATGTTTAATAACATGAAAATGTGTTTTATTAACAAAAAAAGAAAGCAAACAAATGGAAATATTATTATTCAAATTCATACTCTGCCTGTCATTACCACCAAAGCACAAAATACTACACTTTCCATTGATAAACGGTTAGTGAAGACTCAGTGAAGCCATACCTTTCTTTTCATTTTTTCCTTCCACTGTGGATGAGCAGGGACACCGTCCTTCACATGTGACTGAGATCTGTTTGCCTGACATGCACGCTTGATATTCTAGTTTGCACTGTGGAAAAGAAAAGAAATAGATTCTTACAAATATATGCTTAAAAGTATTCACAAACATTTGGTGGCAATTGCTTGAATTGCTGCCTTTCACCACCAAACATGCAATATCAGCTCCGCATTTAGATAACTTACACACGTTCACACCTTCATGTACTTTTACAACCTGTGCAATAATACTCCTTTTATTTAACCACAATTTTCTGTGAAATGATAGTGTAGTACATGTAGTGTAGAATGTTTTGCAATGCCACACCACATTTACAGCACTAATTTTCTCATGCCGAGTTTATAGCCTTCATTTTCTCATGCTGAACGATATAGTGCTGAATTGGAGAAATGTACCAATTATTGGTCTAACCAAGTGTGGTCTAACCAAGGATCTATAGAGGTTATGGTAAACCTCAATAGAACATTGGTTAGACCAGACTTAGAATACTGTGCAGTTCTGGTCCCCACATTATAGAAGGATGTAGAGGCACTGGAGAGGATGTAAAGGAGATTCACAAGGATGAACCCAGAACCGAGAGGTTATACCTATCAGGAAAGGCTGAGCATACATGGACTCTTTTCTCTTGAAAAGATGAGGGTAAGGGATGATCTGATAGAGGTCTTTAAAATGATGAAAGGTTTTGATAGAGTCGACATACGGAAGATGTTTCCATGTTGGGGGAGACCAAACCCAGGAGCCATCAATATAAAATAGTCACAAACAGATTGAATAGGGAAGTTAGAAGAAATGTCTTCACACAAAGAGTAGTGGGAATGTGGAATATGCTACCACAAGGAGTTGTTGAGACAAATAGCAGAGATGTATTTAAGGGGAAGCTAGATAAGTACATGAGGGAGAAAGGAATAGAAGGTTATGCTTGAAGGCTTAGTTGAGGAACGTCAGGAGGAGGTTCATGTGGAATATAAACACCGGCATAGACCAATTGGGCTGAATGGCCTGTTTTTGTGCTATATATTACAATGTGATTCAAAAAAATCTTTATTCAAAATAGTCAAGGTCTTCCTTTCAAAAAAATTCTGACACAGAAATACTACTTGTAGATGTCAAAATATCATTTCTATTCAATGGGTGAGAACCTTTTCTTGCTGCAAAATGCAGTTATTTTGCTGATACAGTTATTGTGAGCATGGGCTGATTTAAACTGAATTAAGAATATACCTAATATGTTCGAAATGTGACTTGTACTAACAGCAGCATACTGAGATCAAAATGATTGAAAGTTAACAGTAAAATAACCTTTTGATATTGAGGTAGCTGCAGATCATCCAGAACTCCGCAGCTCATGTACTCTCGTGCACCAGGCTCCGTGACCCCATCACTCCCACCCTCGCCCAACTCCACTGGCTCCCCCTCTCTCAGAGATCGAGTTCAAGATCCTCATCCTCACCTTTAAGGTCATCCATGGCCTTGCCCTCTCCTACCTCTCTGACCTGCTGACTCCCTACCAACCTGCCCACTCCCTCCGTTCATCCAGCTCCATGTCTCCCGCCCCACCTTACCATCAGGCTTTTAGCCTCTCTGCCCCCACATTCTGGAACTCCATCCTTCGCCTTGCTTCCTCCCTTGGCTCCTTCAAGGCCGGTCTCAAGACCCTTCTCTTCGACTGTGCCTTTGGTGGCCCTTCCACCTCTCTGCCTTCCCTCACCCCTACACCACCCCTCCCCCGTCCTGACCCCTGACTGTTCAGCGCTTTGGGATGTCCTCCTGATGTGAAGGGGGCTCTATAAATGTAATTTTGTTGTTGTTGTTGAGGTACTGTACCACCATGCAAATTTGGACCCATCTTGAAATGTTACGGCAAGGTCAAGAGTGCACGTATACTTCAACTGCGGAACGGAAATGTAGTACTAGCAAGTTAATGCTTACATCTGGGGTGGGGCGGGGTGGGGGAATGGAATTATGGTGAAAGGGTAAATTTGCTGCTCAATTAAATGACTTGGTCCCTATTCACCAACTCTATTCAGGGAACACAAGTGTTAGATACAGCCTTTCTTAAAAACTGTGCACCCCTGCCCTTGGTTTAAGGGGCTAGCTGGCAAGGCTAGACTCGACACATTGGTGGATCTGCAAACTCGCAAACCAAAAGGAATTTTTCAGAAATATCTGCAATCCTGGCTCCTGTGTTGCCAATGGGTCGAATGCTAAAGATTTTTCTGGAAGGGATGAGCTCTCAGTGGAAGATCTGGTCAGATGGTGGTTATAAGCTCTTTGTGAGTGGGCTGATGTCTGCTTCTGGGTTAAAAGTAAGCGATCTGATCATGGAAATCCTTGGTTGCAGACCCTCGTGTGAGTGCAGTCATTCACTGCAGTGGAAGTCAGAATGTGCTTGGCTAATCTTATCTAGGCACAGCTATTCTATAGAGAAAGTACCTTGTGGGATCCGTGAATATTCTTCAGAAACTGCATGCAGCTGAAAGCAGGAGGACCCTGATGACCTTGGGCACTTCCCTGGATGGCCTCACACAAAGGAACTGCACAACTTACCAGAGGCATCACTATTAAACAATTAGTTATTTTGCACCAACTGTATAAAACCAGTTGGGTAAGCATCATTTCATATTAAATTTACAGTGTAAAATCACATTCAGTGCCTCACCACATGTCCAGTACATCACTGGTACATCCACTGCCTTGCCCACATCCACTACGTTGCCCATAACACTGCCTTACCACATCCAGTACCTTGTCCACTTCTACTGTCTACCCGATTATTTTGTAACTGTCCTACATGATCATCTTGAAATCATTCCTCGGGTAGTATATTGCTATATCACCACCGTGAAGAGGAATCAAATAGAAAATGTGCTACAGTTCAAATGTGGAAGACTGTCTATATTTCAATGTCATTGCAGCAAAGAAATCTGATCGGAAAGCTTATTGTGAATGAGACACCTCACAAAACAGGATACTGTTGAATATTCATGTTTGGCCACTAAGAAAGTGCTGTTTAAAATGGAACAATGTTACCTAGTGGGGAATGTTATTAACAGACAATACAGCTTTGCCAATCAATACTGCTCAGACCATACACTATTGCTGCAAGGTTACTTATCAACATTTTGCCTGACATCCAGGAGTTGATGGACATGCCATACTTTAAGCCTTTCCCACTAGGCTGGAAGAGATCAAGCTCATTGTTCATCTACACAATAAAAGCTTGTATTTATATAGCACCCTTCACATAGAGAGTAACCCCTCAGAGGACTTTAGAGAGATTTTGCTGTACACCTAGCTGGGAAGGGGGAAAGGGAGGGGGAAGGAGGAGGAGGGAGGTGACCTTAGGCACAATCAAAAAGATAGGGTTTTAGGTGGTTTTGAAGATAAAGAGTGGGGTGATACAGAGTGGATAAAGGAGGAAGTTCAGCAGAGGTTGAAGGTCCTAGCAAATTCTTATGTTCTTGTTATATCTCTGGATACGATCGCCAGAATTGTGGAAAGCGAACTGGATAGACCTTGGTCTTCTTTTGCCAAGCAAATTCTTATGATCGTATGTCCTTATATTCAGCTACAGATGGTATGACAGAGTGGGGTGGGGTGGGGAGGGCAACGTGCAGCAAGCCCAAGTTTACCAAGGGGAACAGATGAGCATAATGAGACTGGAAAAGAGGCTACAACTAGCAACTGGACAGCTACATTAAATCAGTACCCAGAAAATACGTCTTTATGATTTTGTTTACGATAATGACTCATGGCCATTTGTAAGATGGAAGGAACTGTATCATTTGTTTATTAAAAAAAACCCTCAAACTTCCCAAACCCTTGTTATTTATAATTTATAACATTGAATCAACTTCATCTTTCTTCCATTTTGGCTGTTCTAGTTTAGACCGTGATCAAGAAGCAGAAAAACTTCAAAGTTTTCTAAAGTACAATGGAAATTTTCTAACACTTCCTTAACTTTTAGCATATATACATGCATGTATATAGAGCCCCTCACACAGTGTAGCATCTTGAAGTGTTTAAATATGTATTTTAAAAAATCCAAAGCAGATTGTAAACCATCCTAGTTGAACCCAAAGGAACTAATCAGTGATTAGCACTGTTCTTAGTTTGGGCTCAAAGATATTAACTTCAGTGCTACCACACCCTTCAGACAAATCTACTGCATGGTCAAGTTTTTAGAATCAATAAATGGAAGCTGATCAATATTGAAAGCAATTCTTTGCAATGCTTCATTTTGCAGCTTGCACTCATCTACATTTTCTCTGGCCTGAAGATAGCTACTACTCAGTTAAAATCATGTTATATGAGATTGAAATGTATAGTGGTTTTGTTTCACACAAAATTGCTTCATTGTCGAATGAGCTGGGCAGCATTTACTGATCATAGTCTCAAATATTATATGGACATGCAACCATAATCTTTCATTACAGCATATTTAGCAATGAAAATATATCATATTGGTATCTTAACTATTAGTGCCACTGTGAATGAGTATATTTTTCTGCATGATAGGGCATCAGATTCACGGTTGACTATGCTTGTTCAAGACTTCACCCCTCTTATATCTTAATCTTATTGCTGAAATTGACAAGAGTTCCATCTAATAATGGGCCTGCCATTTTCTTAAGTGTTTTAGGTTTTCATTGAATGTCTTTCCAAGGTGGTTTTGAACTTCTCAAAAAAATAAAGATCACTTTTAAAAATAGTTCTTACCACCTTTCAAAACAGACAGCGGATGAAAGAAAAATAAGTCCAAGGTTTGAGGTAAAAAAAACAAGTGGAAAAGATTAGAATAGGTTAGAAAATGGCAAAAATATTAAAAAGGACAAAGATAATATGAGAGGAAATAGAAGCGAGAGGTAACGTTTTTAAAGTAGTTTACTTTCAATGTTGCATTTTTATTTAATATTGTGTGCTGTGATTGATAGATGTTATAATAGTAAAGCTATCCTGAAATTTGAGTGGCTTCATTATTGTAATACTGTTGTTTTTTCAGAAAAAATAAGTAATAATGATGAGCAAAAAAGGTTGGTGCAACAGATAGGAGTTTCTATTGTCTTTTGCACCCTTAGAGTTAATTTCTTGAAAGGATCAAGTTCGCTATAAAAGGTCCAGTTCTTAAATTAGTGGCCAGATAATTGAGGTTGCTAAAATAAATGAAATAATTTCTTCAGTAAACCAATAATGGAAAACTTATCTTCAGCCTTCATTTCTCAAATGGAGACAAATGCCTTTTGAAAGCTTCTTTTTGTAATTTAGTGTGTATATAGAACATCAACAACAACAACATAAGATTACATTTGTATAGCAGAAACAAAACAAAATTGTGACCAATAAACCAATTCCAGAAGGGCGGTCTGATTGACATTAATTGCTTAGAATTATTATATTTCTGAACAGTCACATCTATCTAGTTGTCAAAATTCATGCTATAATGGGTGTCTAATTGTCACTGGTCATACAGCATCTTAGAAGATGAATCACCGTATGTCTCATTAACATTTTAAAGGTTTGACAAAAAGATTGCCCTTTTCTCAATCAGTTTAACACAGAGCTCACTGTCCAGGCTAAAAAGTGAAGAATGGTCACCTGGGTGAGGAACTAGAAGGCAATAATATTGGACTCCAGAATAAATTAATGGAGAAGTGGGTCTCTCATTCATTCTCACCAATGATCTGTTTTTAAGAAACATATTGCTGATGTTGGTGGTCAGTATGTGATAAAACCCAAGAAAAAAACAAACTAATGTAAATGTTTATGAATAAAAAATGCTTAACTTTATTTCCAGCTTCTCCAACATTACAACTGGGTCCAGGTTGAAAGCATGACCAGGAAAACATGGTGGTTCCATCTTTAATGCTTGTCTGGAACCGATGAGTGGGAAATTGTGCAATCATGATGTAAATTAATATGGTGCTCTGATTTTCTTAGGGCAACCATAGAACCATAGAAATTTATGGCACAAAAGTATTTGTGCCAGCTCCTTCAAGAGCAATCCTTTCAGTTCCACTTATCTGACCTTTCCCCACACCCTTGTAGGTTACTCTTTTTAAGGAATTTGTCCAATTGCCTCTTGCAGGCCAATATAGATTTTGCTCTTGGCAGGGCAATGCATATCCTAACTACTCTGAGTGTGATTTTTTTCCCCCAACCTTGTCAGTTCCAGAGTATAACTTCAGTTTTGCCTTCATTAATAATACTATACATATTAAATCTACAATCAAAAATTATAAAGGTTAGTGAAAACAATTCTCAGAAGAACTCAAAAATCTTCTTTTTTTCTCATCAGCACATCCTTACCAGAGAAGAGTATGTGTGGCCATCAGTTCCACATACAAGAGTAGGATGAACCACCGGGCAGGGCTTGCAATTTGCTGAATTGGATCCTCCTTTCCGCTGCTTGTGGGAAAGGCTGGTTTCTTTCATACTAAACAGTGACAAGGAAAACAACACAAATTGTGATATTATCCCCACAATCCTTTTCCCAGGTTTGTAATATTACAGAGAAGAATGACCAAATCAAGTGAATGATTCAGTGATTATGAGATTAGATTCATGAATAATGAATTTCATGGACTAACCCATCAAGTGTATATATAATAAATATACTTTTAGAAAAGTGCAACATATGGATACTTTTTGTTTAATGGATTTTGACAAATTAATATAATACTTTTTCATGTTTTGTTTCACATCTTACTCTAGATGAGTTACTGTAAAACAAATATCACTTTGTTGAAGCTTAGACTGAAAACAAGCCATGTCTTCAAATCTTCCTTTTTTTAAAATAAGCAAACTAATACAAATAACTTCTGGAATTTCAATTGCCTGCAAATGTATTTTGTTCATTCCCTGAATAGATTAAACAAGGCATTTTGTTTCATGGGGGAAACACATCTGAATTTTGACTAAGACAAGCTGTGATTAATATTAATCTTTTATATTCAAATGTATAAATAATGAAATGGCTCCTCCATAGCCCAAAGCATCATTCTGGCATTTTCCTTTTGCCTCTTAGCTGAGAAATGAAATGGCATGTACAACTTCTGTGGGACGCTAGAGGTCAGTTATTACAGGACATCTTTGACACTAAGTACAATTTCTCATTACTTTATGACCAATGTCACTTGTTTAGCATTTACGTTTCTTATTATACATCTTTATTTACATCAACTGGAGTATTAACATCAAGAGACATTGTCCCTGATGACAAAACAAGAATAATTAATCCATGCTGAACAAACTGGATTAGAAACATGACTTCAAATTGCATCATTTAATGTTTCTGATATTAAATACATTTTTAAGTGTTTAATATTTTAATGCACATCCACAGACTGCTCGAGCTCGATGTAGGGAACACTGTCTGAGATACGCTATATACGATAGTACTTCTGACAATGTCTATGGCGTAGGCATTAGTAGTGAAATGTCATACTCCTTTTTGGTAAATATTGGTAACAAATGCCCTCGATGGAATTTTACTTCAGCCCTATTATGACATGGATTCACAGACATTTTCTCTAACGTCTAATCTTTGGCACTTCTCATACACATTATTTGTAAAATGTACTTTTTTCAAAGTGCTATGATATAACTTTATTTAATTCCCGGTAGTAAAAACATTTTTCTCTAATTGGTACTTGTTCATTCTGGGGCGACCCTATTAGAAAGCCCCCCTCGAGAGCGTGACTCACTTATAATGTGAATCGCCTGTTATAATGTGAGTTACTGTTCGTGAGGTTTATTTCTGGCGCAGACTGACCGGCCTCTTGAATGCTGCTCACAAGAACAGAAAACCAAGATTCCATCTAAATACTTGTGTTTATTTGATATTTGATATGCTGTTGATCTACATGGGGATGAAACTGTGATATAATATCATATTGAAAACTGACTTTGGCATGACTGTTTGGTCTGATGCAAACCCCAAACACTGATGGTTGTCATTAAAATGCTGCATGCTGCCCATGGAGATGAGCTTTTCAGTACTTGCACTAAAATACATGAGATATTGCCATTAAAATACTGAGCTCAGCAATTGGCAACAATGACAGCCGGCAGAGATCTCAGATTGGCTTCAGACACAGAAGCTATAAATGTTTCTTACACTCTTGGATTAAGCTATGAGCAACTTCAAAGTCCTTAAATGTTTCTTAATTTATATTCAACAACTTTCACTTACAAAGTACCATTCACAAAGGCTGAAAGCACTCTGCTCAGGTTTCTACAAAGGAAAGTCATCAAGGAAAAAAGGAAAAATGTGCAGCACACAACAAAGACCTGATCATGAACTGGGAGCACCAAACATCAGCTCCTCTGAAACCAGTAATGCAATTTTAAATGGCAGTAATCCTTATAAGCCATACTCAACATCAATGGTTCTGAATTCATAGTCTTCAGCCAAGAGTTTTGGATGCTTGTCCAAAGGCATGTGCCAGTAACTGCCATTTTCTTCATTGTTTCCCATTCATTCAATTGAAATGTGGCCGCCCACAACAGCACTACCTCAGATTACACAAATACTGTATTGCAACCTCAGGTTCAAATCCTGCTTCTGAAACAAAAAATTACATTCCTCGCCTATGATCGGAACACTGCACTACTGAGGAATGAAAAACTATTCTGGGTTTTACCCTACTGCACACTCCCCTACAAGTGACCATTTGCTCATTTTTACTGATTACACTGAATGTTCAGAACGCTTTTGTTCCTCAAGTCTCTGGCATTCCCTCTCCACTACACACATTTACACTGATGCAGAACAGAACCTCTTGATTCCTGCCTGATGATATCTCTTTGCCCACCACCATGCTCATTGCCAATTGCCTTCAATATTTCAAACCTTGTATAGTTTCCCACTTTTAAAGTCCTGTAGCAACCTCTCCACTGTTACTGCATTTTTGTTTAACTATCTGCTACTTCTCCCTTTGGGAAGATAATACACTGTGACAATCCCCTTTTATTTCACAGCAGGGACTTCCCTTCCCAGTCAGGCTCAAAAACTAAATTCAGGTAAAAAACACTTTCAAAGTAGACTTCAAATAATGTAATGCAAGAGAACTTTGATCCAAATCATCCATACTATGTGCATTTATTTCAAATCAAATGTTTCAAATTCCTCACTTAGTTTGGATATTTTACATTTAACAGGCAATCAAACAGAAATAATCATATAACAACAATCCTTGCATTTGATATAGCGCTTTATCACATCATGCAAACGTCTCAAAGTACAATTTTTATCTGGAGAATTGTTGACTAGGACAACAGGAGAAACTTCCTTCACTTTCAATAGTGTCATGGAATCGTTAATAAATGGTTAATAAATTTAACTTTAACATCCATCGGAACAATCAGATGGGACTTTGAATTATTATCTTATCTGAATGACAGCACCTGTGACAAAACAGCACTTCCCTGGAGTGTCAGTTTAGATTATGACCCAAACATCCTGAAGTGGAGCCTCAAAACACGACCTTCTGACTAAAGCATGAGAGTGCTACTAACCATGCCAAACAACAGTCATACTTTCAGTCATAGTCTGCAGCAAGCTCAGCACAAGCTTAACTAAAAAAAAGACAGTAAAACTGGGATGTACAAAACAGCTCTTTAATTAACAACTGAGCAGATTTGCCAACAATCTAATAACTGACATTGTTATTAATTAACACATCTCAGTTTACAATTTTCACCCCACTGAAAGACTTAGTATAGTTCAGGTGTTATCCCAAACTACTAAATACAATTCTTCAGAATTGTAGTAATACTTGAGGGTTTTTTTCAGTTCAGGAAGAAGCTGAAGAAGTGATGAATGACCTTTGTATTTTCAGTTGTTGTACATTACTGAAGAAAAGAGGTTAACAATAACTCATTGGCAAAAATCCTATATGTAATTGTACTACAAAAGTATGACCTGCCATTTCAAGGCATTTGATAATACATCACTGCAAGAGAAAGAGAAAGTCGCCTCATAGCTGCTATGTAGACATTTTGTTTTTACCATTTCCTTTTACCAGAAAACATCAGCAAGCCATTGGTGTAGTCTATGAAGCAATTCCATTTCAGTGCAACATATTCTTTAATTTTTTTTACAGTGCCACCAAAATAAGTTTTCCTTCAATTACTTTCAACTGAATGAACTATGTTGAACTGCAGAAAGAGACAGAAACATATTTGTCCTAACATACTCTGTCATTGCAGTGAGAAGGCATTAAATAAACTCTGTTGACCCCATCATTTGTATTCAGCCTTCCAATTTTTTTTATGATTCTACTTTAATTGAATATTATTGTCAGAGAGGTAGTCAGCAAATTGGATAAAACATAGATAAATCGGAGAACTTAATAGAATGTATATCATTCCCTGACTTTCACAATGGGTTTGGGGCTATAATAAGGTTCAGTTCATGATAGATTGTAATTTTACTGAACACACAGGAAGGCTTTTCAATGCTAAACCTGTCAACCAAAGCACAACTGAAAATAAAGAAACCACTTTTAAAAGGCAGCACTGATGTTATCAGTTATTATGCTACACACCTCCAGAATAGAGGACGGGAGAAATTGGAACTGTTTTCACTGCAATAGAGACTGTTGCCAGGAGACCTGATAGATTCGTTCAAAATTATAAAAGGGATTTTGAAAAGGGAAATGGGAAGAAATTATTTCTGATGATCGGTGAATTGGTAACAGGAGGACATCAATTAAGATCATTACTAAAAAATTATAAAGGGAGAGGTGTGGAGATCCATTTTACATCAGAGGATTTTTAGAGCACAGAATGGCCAATCAAAATGATGGCTGAAGCAAAAAACAAGTAGCACTCTCTCCCGGGTCAAACAGTTGTGGATTTAGTGACCAAATTATTATTGTATTTTTTTAAGGATTATTATCCCTGGAAAAGTGGAGTCCTGTAGCTCAGTGGTTAGAGCACTCGCTTTGCAAGCGAGAGACCTGAGTTCAATTCCAAGCAGAGGTCGAAACCTTGGGCAAGTTTCCTTACTCCACACGCCTAATAATAATCCCTCCAAAACCAAAAACAATAATAAATTGGTTATTTTCAATCTATGACTGTTTGTGGGACATTGCTGTGCGCAATTGGCTGCCGCGTTCGCCCACAAATATACAGTCAATTCACTTTACAGTGTGCTGTGTGAAGCGCTTTGGGACGTCCGCCCGACATGAAAAGCGCTATATCAAATGCAAGGATTATTATTATTATTATTATTAAAAGCAATCCGCCAATCTCCTGTGTCTTGAGTGCCCTTGTTGGAGATCTAACGTAATGGCTCAGAGGCAGTTATAAGGGGGAAGATCACCACTATGAGTGACCCATCACTTAAATTTGTCATGTATTTGTTGAACTTCTGATGCTAAACAAAAGACCTTATTTCTATCAAACATAGGTTGAGGGCTCCATGCATCTCTGGGAATGATCACAGCCTGAGTCATCAAGTCCTGCTGTTATGTACAGTCAAAATACACTGAGTAAAATAAACTGGGAAGCACTGATAATGCATTTACCCTGAAATATGAATTTAAGGAGAGAAACACCATGCATTAGAGAAGGTCACAAACAAAGCTGAGATATGCCATGTAATCAAATTTGAAATACTGAAAGCCTATAATAGATGGGATAAGGGGCTACAAATGAATCTGTGTCAGAGGAGTTATGACAAAGTAAAATTTGCAGGAAAATGAGATCAAGGACTATTATAAGTGAATAATTGCAGTGAACTGATCAATGAGAATTCAAGCCCCTCCTGTGGCTTGAGATATCTGGTGATAGTGACTCCAATGGGAGACTGTCCTTTATGCTATGGGGCCACACAGTGGAACTAACTTAAACAAACAGTGTCACTGGAGATGTTCCCGTGGCCACATGAATGGATCCAACAACTTTCTGATGTGCATAGATCACCGGAACCTTGTGCACATAGTGGACACTTTAGATTAATGATACATTGATCGTCTGTAATTCAGTCGTTTCCTATAAATAGATCAGGATACGACCTCACAACGCTCTGAGCCGGCCATCGCATTCTGTTGCTGGAGCACTTCACAGCTCAGTCTGTCAGCAGCTTAACCTTTAAGCGCGATTTTGCTTTATCATCTATCTCCGTAATCATATCAAGATTAAAATAGTACATTCATATTAGCGACTCTTCCTTGACTGCAAAATATTTACGAATAAGCATTTGCTAATAATTGTCTCAATCACTTTGAGACGTCCTTTTATTTGGTCAGCTGGGGGGTCTGGCACACGCGGAAACCCATCACTGTGCTTAACAAACGCACAAACAAATGCAGCAGCAACAACAACAACAACAACAAGATTACATTTGTATAGCACCTTTCACGTTGGGAGAACGTCCCAACAAATGAGAAACGACATCTGTGATGGCCAAATTACCTGAAAGTCGGCATTCTGCAGCAAGAGCTGGTTGACCTGCAGGAATCGAACAGCCTGCCCTCACTCTTGCACAGTAATTGGGGCAAAGACTACAGCAGCTATAACCAAATTTGTGCTACAAAAAGCATGCTATAAACAGGACTGCAATGTAACAGAGATAATGTTTTCCTAATTCTAAAACACTGGCAATTTGGAGTTTTTTCTATGGCTGTCAAGACCTCAAATAGTGCCAGTCTTTTTCCCTCTCTGACTCTTTCTCAAGGATATTAAACTTGGCTCAGCAACCACTAGCATGGTCAAAGAGAGAAGGTTAGAAAACAATTTTCCAGGATTCACATTCATTATAATCTAATGACTTTCAATTAAAGGTGTTCAGGTCGATTCATGAGAGCTTCAGATTACTACACAAATATGTGCATAGGGTCATTCACTGACTCTTTCTGTCTAGGATGTCTAGAATGTCTTCTTTGAGTTAGTTAATTCCAGAAAATAAATGAACATATCAAAGCCACTATTTCCTCTCAAAAAATTCTTCAGAAGAGGAAGAGGGTTAATGTGCTCAGTTATTTCCGTAGCAAAGATTACGATTTTTCAAGGGACAAATATAATCCTTATATTTAATATAGTGGGTTATCACACTAAAGCATCTCAAATGATTCACAGTTTCCTGCAAAGTGTGTCGTGTATTTCTCGGCAAACATTTCAACTAATTTGCATGCAGTAATATTGCACAAAAGGCCATGAAGTGAATGATCACTTTTTTATCTGGGGGACTGTTGCTCAGTACACCAGGAGAAACTCCCTTCTTTTTTTGAATAGTCCCACAGGATCTTTTATGTCCACCTGAACAGGCAGATGGGATCTTGGTTTACCATCTTAGCTAAAGGACTGTACCTCTGACAAAGCAGCACTGCACTGGAGTGTCAGCCTAAACCAAATACATTTTCCTTGATTGAATATTTCTCAATTTATGGCCATGCCCTAAATATTGTAGCTACTGGAAACAAAATTTATTTAGTACAGACATACTTATAATAGTTCGAATGTTCGGCGGGTCATTTCTTGATGCTCGCACGGGTCGCTTTTGACCCATGAGCCATTGGCCTAGACTATCACCTCAAAATCATGTCATGGAGCTTGAGCCAACTGAATCAGGTTGTCCATTTAAAACAGCATTGTCACCACGTTAAACTATTGGAGAAAAGTAGTTTGCAAAACTTCATCATTTTGCTTTCTATGATTGCAACAGCATGGAGAAGATATTTAATAAAATGTTTCACTATTAACAATCATGTAAAACAAATCAGGATTAATCAAATATGTTTCAAAAATTAGCGGGCCATCTGTTTCTAGAGAAATAGAGATTATATCAGAAAAAAATCCATTGTGATCCAAAAAATAAATTACTAATTTATAAAAATTAGGTAGAGGATTTTTTGGCAAATACATTCCAGATTCAATTCAATCTCGCATCCAGCTGACAACACAAGCCTCCTGTGATCACTAGATAACATGGATACAGTAAATCGGCAAACCTCAAATATATTCCTTTCCTCATTCCTCCACAACTGACAGATAGCTTAACCGAATCACTAGCTACATAGGAAGGTCAAATGACATTTCTTAAATTAAATATTAATTCACCCACTCCCAGCAGCCCTTCCCTGACAGCCACTGGAAGCAGTCTGCTAAATGTGGAGGCATTCAACGGGCATGAGCTGTGAAATGTCCCCACAATATTCTAAAGTAATGGCATTCTGAAAAAAATATTTCAAATAAACATGAAGTGCTGGACCCAAATTCACTGTTTTTCTGAATATAGACCAAATTCGTATTTGGGATAATTTTTGCTATTCTTACACAAAATGAATTAGAAATGGAATGAATGACTCGTATAATCCCTCCAAAAAAATGTGGTTACTGAATCCATGACTGTTTGTGGGACAATGCTGTGGGCAATTGGCTGCCACACTTCACCCACATAATACATAGTCACCACACTTTGTGGTATGATCTGTTTGTGTGCTATAACGTTCTGTGTAAATATATGTAAGTTTCTTTTTAAATAAATGATTAAATAATACAATTAAAATACTTAATAGTAATCCTCTGAGCTTGTTTGTTAAACCGATTTCCAAATAAATATCAAAATACAGCAAAAGGTTTTCAGGAAAAGCCTTGTTAATTCTATGTAGTTTCAAGAGAACCACCTCAAAAAGAGGGCCAAATCTCGTCAAAAACATCAGCAAGATTATTTAATCAGTGTTCATATTTATGAGACTTTGGACATCCTCCAATGTGAATTTGTTATTGTTGTAGTTGATTAACTATTACAACAGTAATACTGTGAAACATATATTTGAAAAAAAACTATGCATAAATATACATAAAATACTCAATTAACTCAAATGCGGCTCATTTGGTGTCCTGAACATCTGTTACAATGAGAAAGGGCTGCAGTTAGATATTCCGCTTATTGTTGCCACATCTGCAGCCACACTTACTCGTAGTGTGAAAGCTGAATGCTTCCTATCAAATTAATTTCTGCTGAGCTAGCTATTTTTTTCCAAGTGCTGAGCCCTGAAGCCAATCTCACAAAATCACAAGATTGGATCGGATGACGAAGGCCAGTCGCTCTTTTCAATCTCATCCTTCCAGAATACCCATTCTACCATCTTCTCATCGCTGCATCAATCTGTTTTTATAACTAAATCCATTGTCCTGTCCTCAACCATCCTTCCTGGTAACTTGTTCCAGTCATTAATTACCCTTTGGGTAAACAAATACTTCCTAATATCTGCCCTAAAATTGCACTTTAGAGCCTGTGTCCTCTTGTTCTGCTATTTCGGTGGCACCGTCATTTCATTCTCTTAGCATCAGACAGGAAGAAAAGAATTAAGCGAGATTTGCTTAAAATATGAATCATCAAATATAAATGGCCTGATAAACTTAACTGTTTTTGTATTCCATTTATTTACTTGTGTCTCAGGTATTTTTAGTAAATACATTATGAAGGAGAAACAATTTTGTAACATACCTAATTTGTATTTGGATTTGATTTAATCTTTAACATAAAAGTGTAAACTTCCAGTTTAAAAAAATTCAAATTTACAAAGGAAGGCTGCTTTGTAATTAACCCAAGATACAAATTATGCTTAATTAGCATATGCATTCAAAACCCTATCCAGATTAGCATAATAAATATACCTTTCATATATCAAAAGTTAAAACCTACCACGTTTGATTTATTAATAAAACTTTGGAAAACTTGGTCTGAACCATGACAACACCAAGTGATTCTTGTGCCTTCTCCTACACTCTACCTAACTAGACTGAGAAAAAAGTTACATACAACTCTATTCTTATAAAACAGCAAAATAAAGTATGGTTCTGCAATTCGTTTATCTGTCTGAATACATACAGCATTTATTTCCTACAAATTATGAGAGTGTTACAAACCTAATGTTTTCAATCATCAATACTACAAGAATTTTTGAGACATGTTTTGAAAGAGTGAAGGGAGTGAGTGAGACGGGGGACTCCGATGAAGTTCCAGAGAGTAGGGGCATAATGACTGAAAGCTCACCCACTGGTGGTGGGGTGGACAAAGTAGGAGACATGAAGCAAGCTGGTTCTCACTGAGCGAAGATAGCTGCCTGGTCAGTTGGATTGAAGGAGATCGCAGAGATTACATGTGTAAGAAAAAATAAAGCAGACTTTTGGGATGGTTATTAATCTTTACTTTTCTCAGGCAGTATACTGATGTAGCTTTCTACTGGTTCACTCTCCATCTTTCCAAATGACAATTCCAGGTTTCATTGACATACACTGGCTGATTGATGGATGGATGGATGGATGGATGGATGGGTGGGTGGGTGGGTGGGTGAGTAGATGGATTTGACCACATCACAACAGCTAAAACTATGGCCTGCAGCATCAGGATATGGTTGCCATGTGAGTTTCTTCTTTTGGTTTTAATCTGATGCCACAGAAATGTCAATCGGGCATTTCCAATGAACACAGGAGTTGAGTTCCTTTGAGAAACAAGGGACGCCAACTATTTTCAGTGCGGCAGCAATCATTTCAAAAGTGCAAAATTAAGCTGATAAAAAAATTCATAAAAGTCATCTGATGACCTTCATTTTCATTCTGTGCAAGACAAGATAATTTGATTGAGATAATGAAGCCAAAGAGACTTCTATGAGAATTTCTTTTCTTTCTTTCGACTGGTCCATTATTCATGTGTGAGTCATGACAGTGATTTTCGGCAAGGGTACTTGCGCATTTATTTAAACTACTGTATTCCTCTTGTCCTGTAACAATTCTCAAGGCAAACAGAATTTGAAGTATAGAGGTTTTAAGGTTAATATTGCGCTTGAGGCCAGTATGTTGTGATGGTTCATAATATGAATGTTTTGTGCACGGAGTGCAATTCAGAAGCAAATACAAGAAGCAATTGAAAATGTTGATCAAACCCCATCCATGCACAATGTAATGCTGTAGTTCACATTCTAGGCATGTCTATATCGTGGATTTGCGAAAGACCTGACATGTCAATGCCAAATCTCTACATTGTTTCAGAATAATTGAACCTGTTTTAGTATTGATAAGGCTCAAATGGAATAAAGGGAAGGGGAGGTATGGTGGCGAAGCTCCTGTGAAATGTAAACACCGGCATGGACTTGTTGGGCTGAATAGCATATTTCCATGTTTGTGTTCTGTGTAATAGAGCCAATATAGTCTATTCTGATCCTGACTTCATCCCATTGTCCAACCGCATTGACTTTAAATGGGACTCGTTGGATAGTGATCAGGAAAAGGAATCCATTGCATTCTTTACTCTTCTTAAATGCAGAGTGCTAAGACTAAGTGTAAAATAATAGTTATCCCTGCATTTGCCATAGCCCCTTATCACGTCATGGAAACATCTCAAAGTGCTTCACAGCAATTACTGTAAAGTTTAATCACTGTATTTTGTAGGTGAATGTAGTAATCGCCTTAGACAGAATTCCAAACCAAGCACAGATTGGTGAGCCAGTCTCCCAGCATCTTTAGTTTGCTACTTAATCAATTTATTACTACTAATATATAATATATATCATAATTCTTGCATTTTATATAGCATCTTTCATTTCAGAAGGATGTCTCACGGTGCTTTAATAGATTTACTATAAGGTGTAATGACTGTATTTTGTAAAACTATTCTCTGAAATACTACAGAATCTGAACACATGTAAATAAAGTAATGAGCAGAATATAAACTTGATCAGGCTTTGCCAACACTTCAGTATCTGAAATAATAAAAATAATCCTTGCATTTGCTGCAGTGCCTTATCACACTGTCAAAACATTTCACAAGATCTTATAGTAAAGTGCAGAAACTAGCAGCCAATTTGTATACAGTAATAACCAACAGTGAAAAAGTAAATGGTCAAATTTACATGAAGAAATTGTTGGCCAGGACACTGGAAGAAACCTTGTTCTCTTTTGAAATATTGCCAGCGGAACAGACACATGGCCAGTTTCATCTGTCTCATCTGATGGACGGCACCTCTGACAGTGCCTCCAGCTTTGTATTGGAGTGTCATCTTAGACTATGAGCTCAATTCCTGAAGTAGGGCTTGAACACCAACCGAGCCAGGATGAAACCATAAGCTGACAAACAGGCATAATTGCCTATTTTCTTCTTGTATTACAGACGCTGCATGTTTCTTGAAAAGCATTACTAGCCTTGCTTGAAACTCATTAAAGTATGTCTCATTGCTTCTTCGAATTGGTTACGTACATTTTATGAACCTCAAGCAGCACGACGTTCCTGAGAGGAAACATGTAACGGCCCCCATGTCCCTAACTGAGCCAATTTATTACCCAATTGTGGATCAAAAAGCCTTAACAACTGGCAGGAATAAAACAACGGCAATTAACCTTAGCCAGGCTGCAATTTTCTGTTATTTTAAACCCATTATGCCATCGGTTCCGAAAATCACTCTCCAGCTGGGTTTTATTACCATTCAATAACATTTAGAGCCATTTGCAAGATGTCTTTTCTTTTGCTGTAGCAGTAGACAATATACGAGTTGGGGAGATGGAGAGGAATGCATCTCCAGAGGTATTTTGAAGAAGGCATGCATGTCCTTGTGAAAGTTTTTTAAAAAACAAAGACAAACTATTTTGCATTTACTGACCAGTGTCCATCGAGGTGCAAGCAACCAGGATACTACTGAATCTCAGATGCAGATCAAAATCCTACAACTATTTCGGAGGTCATGTGGGTGATTCAAACCACTTTGCTCGTGGCTATCAAAGGCATTGCAGACATTAAGTGTTATTATGATGATGCTGCAGGAACTTTTCACAGTGACAGATGCATTCTTCCAGAGCCCAAGCAGGTTTATTCATTTCTCTAAAAGTGTGGCGCACAGTTTGCCCCACAATTTAATGCCTCAATTGAAGGATCCTAGTGCTCAACTATAAATGACCCACTCTCTTCACAGCAAGTCACTATGAACAACTGCCATCTAAACACAGATTAAAAAAGTTATAATGCAAAAATAAGGTTCTGAAATGATTATTGCAAACATTGAGCAGGTGAAGCAAGGTGTCAGAAAAGTGCGTGTTTGTTTCCAGCTCAAATATATAACATGGTTCAGCATTCAAGGCGTTGAAAACTTTATTAAACAAAGTCCTTGAGTGCAGAGAACCATTACATAATGGAACTTGTAATGTGCCAGTGTTCATGACAGTTCTTAGGTGGTATTACAAGTAAATTACCTCTCCTAGAAAACACAATAAGAATCCCAGTGAGAATAAAATTTGTCAGTCTGAGAAAGAAAGAATGAAACCCTGTGGAACCTTGTTTTTCTGATTGAATTGAAAAGGTGAGTCATGTATCCCATTTGAACATGGAGTTGGACTGTAGATCTACCTTGTTTGTTATTCAGTACATATTAAAGGGATCCAATTTCAACACATGACACAATGGAAATGAAGCACTTGATCACGTCTCTTGCGTGTAGCTTCATGACAAAAATGTTATATAACTCTTCTTCCTTCCCCTCCCATATATAGTGTTTCCAAGCACTTTTTAATAACCTATGAATATCAAATGCATTGCTGTTGAATATAAAACACTTTGCTGTTGTACAATACATTTATTGTTTTCATCCACTATCAAAGGTTGTAGAAAAACATTTAAAGTATAGCAAATTTAACTAAATATATGTTAGAAATTTCTGAGTTCAAACAGAGCAGTTCCTGCATAATATGTTCAATAATGATATGCATCCACGGTATAAAGTCTACTGAACAAAACTGGAGTAGATCTAATAGCATAGATGCATTTAAGGGGAAGCTATATAAGTACATGAGGGAGAAACAAATAGAAGGTTATGCTGATAGGCTTAGTTGAGAAAGGGCAGGAGGCCCATGTGAAGCATAAATGCCAGTTGGGCCGAATGGCCTGTTTCTGTACTGTATATTCTCAGTAAAAGATTGGAAAGTCAGCATTTTAAAAATGTATGAATTATGTAAACCATTGTCTTCATTCAATAAAATTAAGTGACCATTTAATTACAAGCTTTGAAAATTTTAAATAGACTTTTAGAGTTCAGAAAAACCTCTCTGGAAAAAGAATAAATAGGTGGGTTCGAAAAAGCAGTGGGATTCACTCGTATTATAATAATAATCCTTGCATTTGATATAGCGCTTTTCATGTCGGGAGGACGTCCCAAAGTGCTTCACAGAACACACTGTAAAGTGAATTGACTGTATATTTGTGGGCGAACGCGGCAGCCAATTGCGCACAGCAATGTCCCACAAACAGTCGTAGATTGAAAATGACCAATTTATTATTGTTTTTGGTTTTGGAGGGATTATTATTAGGCATTGTGTGGAGTAAGGAAACTTGCCCAAGGTTTCGCCCTCTGCCTGGAATTGAACTCAGGTCTCTCACTTGCAAAGCGAGTGCTCTAACCACTGAGCTACAGGAAAATCCAGTGACTGTATTTTCTACGAGAACGCAGCAACCAATTTGTGCATAACAATGTCCCATAATAGACATGAAATGAATAATCAATTATATAATTATATATATTATTGGCCAGGACATAAGGAGAAACTCCCTTCTCTTTTCGAGTAATGCCATAGGATCTTTAACATATCTGAGCAGATCAAGTGAGATTTCTGCTCTGAAACATGAGAAAGTGGACCACGGTGTTCTTGCGTGTTGGCCGTACCAAACCTCTGGATACTGACAGGATTCCCATGAGTGACTCAATGTCACTCTCAGTTAATCTGTTTGTCAACTGGTTTTTCGACTTCATTGTACCATAAATAAACCATGGAAAATGTGAATCTGAGACAAAATGAGAGAAAACAAATGTCCTTTACCTGTGCGTTAGCCGCCTGTGACTAACGCAGAGAGCTCTCTGGTTGTCTTGAGCAATGCACACTTTGTGTCGACTGCATTTCACATTTAGACAAGGATCTTTTGTGGAGTCCAGCCCTATGGATAAAAAAACCCTAATTATTATGAAAAATGACAAAAGAATTTCTGTCAATCCCAATCATACATAAACAATTATAAAATGCAAAAACCTCAAAACAAGGAAATGTAAGAAACAACTCAGTTATTCACGCTCCACATAGAGAAATATTAACTATTGACTATGCAAACACATGTTGAACGTCAGGTCTTCTTTGACCCCAACTATTCTTCAAACCTTACATTCAGGCTCGCAATTGCTCAGCTCTTTCTTATTTCTGCAACATTGTCCAGCTCCATCATTATCTTTCCCCACTCTGGCTGCGAAGACACACACTCATATCTTTATCACCCACAGGCTCAACTACACTAATGCCCTACTTGCTAAACTCCCTAGCGCCTCCCTACACAAACTCAGCCCATCCAGAACTCCGTGCCCCCGCTCCCACACCAGATCTGCGAGTTTATCATCCAAAAGCATGCTCGGCTATACTGACTCTCCAACTCCTAGTGCATCAAATTCAAGATTCCTGTGCTCGCTTTCAAATTCCCGCATGAACTTGCCCCACTCTATCTCTACAACCTCCTGTGATCCTATTGTACCCCCCCCCACACAAATAACTGGCAGTTTCATGTCACCTGCCCGTACCACCATCAGTGGATATATTTTCAACCATTATACCCGACTTTCTTGGGCTTGATCCCACCCCTCATCTTCCCCTTCAGTTCAAGCTCCCATAGAATAGTGTAAAGTGCTTTGCCCTTCCGATGTAAGAGGCACTATGTAAATGTAAATTGGTAATTTATTGTTAGATTATCATTATCTATTATCAATAGATTGCTAAACACATTAATGCTTTATGTAATGCACTATCATCAAATAGATACCACCATTGTATTTAACTTTTGGAGCCACATAATTGCAAATGCAACATTAAATGTAAATTTGTTTTCTGCATTGCTGCTTTTAATTGTGCCATAATGAGTGAGACTGACATAGGTGTTCATACAATCGCATTTTGTAAGCTAAACGTTAATGCCTGAAACTGACACATTACTCAAGAGTTTATTGCATTTATATTTACTCCCTGCTGTGACTGTTCAGCCTAACAGGCAGTTCATTGGTATTTAAGCATAATGTATGGAGCTGACAATAATGGGTACATCCGTTGGGCATACAAATGCCCTCTGACATTTAGCAGACCACCATGCAAATCAATACCACAATAAACACTTAACAATAAGATAATAATATAGTGTCTTATCGCATCATTGAGATGTCTCAAGGGACTTCACAGAATATACGGTAAAGTGAATTGACTATATATTTTGTGGGCAAAACGCAGCAGCCAATTGCGCTCAGCAGTGTTCCACAAACAGTCAGAGATTGAGAGACTTTTTTTTTAGGGATTATTATCCCACCGAATGCAATACACCAATCAACTAACAACTAGGTTCCTACTTACTGCTGGGTAAACAGAGGCTTTTGGAGTAAAGAAACATGCCTAAGGTTTCGCCCTGCCCGGGAATTGAACCCAGGGCCTCTCGTTTGCGAGATAAGAGCTCCAATACGCAACGGGACTCCACATTTATTTGCATTTATTTAGCACCCTTCACATATGATAAAAGCACTTTACAAAGACAGGGTCAGACTCCTCGTGACCCAGTAAGTCTGTCAAGGAAGATGAGCTATGATGCTATTTACCCACACTATAAGGATTGTAATTTCAGTTAAAAACATTCAGATTGGTAATCATATTCAATATCTACTGGAGCAATGAATTTAAGAGATTGTTTTAAAAACAGCAGAGTAAAAATCTTCAAGAAAATCGAGTCTTATTTGTCACTGTTGACAACTTTAGTTTTCCATAAAATCTACATCTGTCTATTGTTGAGATGTTAACTATTATCGTCAAAAAAAATACCCAGCTCCCGCTTGCAGATTAACAAATTCACAAGCTGTGCGGACCAGTCGACTTGATAAGATGGTTTACACCATGCCAGAGTTCATCATCCTCAACTTTGAAGAGATGTAACCGGGCTGTCAGAATCTGAAGTAGCACCATAAAGTTGCTGTCCCTCGAGACATGCCTACATGTGGTTACTCTAGGATACAAGAACTCTGTAACTGCCTCTCAATGCTCTGTGCCAGCTCAAGCAATCTGCAATTGTTACTAGTAGCGTAGTTTCACACCATTGCAACAAGCCTGAAGAACTCTTTCCTGGACAGTGACCTTTCCTGGAACTCTGTACCTTGTATGCAGGAGATTCAACAAAGCTTACGTTAACTCAACAATTGCTTGACAATGCAATGAGGTATGGAAAATCTACATCACTTTTCAGTGCTGCTCACAACCACTAGCATGATCACCAGGAGATCTCCGTTTGTTAGACTGATGTCAGACTGCATACTATTGTAATGCCACGTAAACACAAGGCAAAATTACTAAGGTGAGAAGAGAGCTGAGTTTCTCCTGGTGTCGTGGCCAACAATCCCCCAATTAGAATTGTTCATTCACTTCATGGCTGTTTATGGGACAACATTGGTGCACGCGAGCTTCCACATTTTCACCTACAAATACTATTTGTACTATACTATTACTCTTTTTCAATATATCCTGTAAAGCGCTTTGAGACATCCTCCTTGACATAAAGGGCATTAAATGAAATGCAAGGATTATTATTATTAGGATCTCCTTGGAGCTGAACTGGCTCCAAGATAGTGTTCTTGGCAAAGAATGCTGGAGTTCAATCAATCCTCTCTGCAGTCTTGATAGTCCAGTTCCTGATCCGGGCAGGCCCGCAGTACTCCAGGGCATCTCTGATGCCAGACCAGCTAGGCTGGACTTGGAGGGGTAGATCAGTCACTCGGAGCAGGAATTCTTCCCATTTAACTCCTGTTAATCCAGCAAATTATACCCTTAATGGTTAGATTGGTCCTAGCTAGTCAAGCAATACAGACAGTGTTTTCAATGGCAAGCTTCATAGTTTTAGCTGGTTAAACTCCAACTGTACCGTAACACGTACTCTGGGATCCTCAAGCCTTGGCTCTTGCCAACCCATGCCTATTACTTTCCAGGATTAGTAAGACGGATACACCCCTCTGGGGAGAGAAGTGCTCATTCTATTCCTGAAATGGGAATTTCCAATGTAAGGTGGGATACATGGAACTCTCAGTTTGGTTTGGATACTCTTAAGCATGGCGATGGGTTTCTGTATGTATCGCACACACGGCTGACCAAAAAAAGTATAAAATGAATATGTTGCCTTCTTCAATGATAAATAATGTATGCATTTTTCTTTGCAAGGAAACTATCGTCGTGGAAACTGCAATTGTCCGATACTGAGGCAATTTCCACACATCCTCCAGACAATGTTGTTTCATCTCTAGAGGGTGCTGTACCACATTGCTGCAATTCAAACTGTACTCTGTGCTAAGTAGTGACATATTTTCTCTGCTTACAACTCACTGCTAAACGCTTTTTGAGAGGAAACTTTATTGCACATTTGCTCAATACCCAGACTAAACGTAAACTTGTCAAATGAATGAATTACATCACAAAATAAAATTCGTAAATTAAAAACAGCTTTTAGAATTTTTACTGGGGGGGAGGGGAGAGGAATTACAAATAATGCATTTATACTGTGGCCACCATGGCAAATCACTGCAGTTTGGCAGCATTTTTAGCATGAAATATGCAGTGTGGAGCCAGCATTAATTGCACTAAAGCGCTACGTTTTGCCCACAAAATGCACAGTCAATTCACTTTACAGTGTATTCTGTGAAGCCCTTTGAGACGTCTCGAAGAAGTAATAAAGCGCTATATCAAATGCAAGGATGCTTATTATTATGGACACCACCTGGAGGAGGTGCTTTTAGAAACAGACTGATTTTTCCTGTTGTGGTATAACTGCAGTGATGTGACTCTCGTGAGCCCTTTAAAACCCTCAGGTCGCCCAGGAGATGGCCCAGAAACTTGCATGGAATTATTCTGCAATATTGTTAAAGGACTGGCTGTTCAGACAACTCTTCAACATATCAGTCAATTACAATATCAAGAAATATAAACCAGGCTTTCTGCCTTACATTGCTCCACAGCCTGAATCGCTGACTTCTCTTTCAATAGTATAAGCACTAAATAAAATTACAAATGAGAACAAATTCTCCCTTATTTCAGCTCTTTTCAGTGCTTTTGATCTTAAGGTTTTTTCCCAAATATTTTGAACAACTCAATGAACAAATTGGCAGTAGTTCTAGCATTGTTAATGAAACATGTCCAAAGCTCTTGGTATTTGTCGATAGGCTCTTCAGTTCAGAATAGTGTTCATTACTGTCAAGCGTCCAAATCCATATGCCTAACAGTCTTCATTTTGATGATGTTACATGTAAAGTTATGCATATCACAAATTTAAATGCATGTGAAACTTGACTGATTTTTATAATACTCTGATTCACTGCACAATGAATTGTTTTTGCTTATAGGGCTGGAAATACAATATTTGAAGCAAATACATTTTACATTCTGGTTTAAAGGACATTGCAGCTAAAATGGTTTTGAGGTGAAACAGAGCTTTGAAGGCATAAGCAATGTAAAATATATCCATGATATAAACTGCGTTTTCTTCAGGGAATTCCCCATATGTCATTCCAACCACATCAAACCTCAACTTTGAGATTTGAATTTGGAGCAAAAGTCATGTGAATCAGCATGATGCACAATCTTTCAACTTTTCAAAAAACAAAGAATTTTCATGCCTCTTGGTTTAACCAACTCTTTATAACTCTACTGATTTAGTGGTCTGAATGGCAAATTTTACATTTCTTCCATTCGAATCCTGCTTCATAGAAAACTGGTTTCCTCTTTAGTGGCACACAACAAAACCCTTTTCCCTTCAATACTCAAAGAGATGTATAAACTTCACCTTTGTTCAAGACTTCAATCCTGCTCTCCCATCAGGGGAACATCTTCTAGCTCCTTGATTGCACTCATGAATGTGATGCAAAAAAAAATCAATTTCCACATCATCCTTCCCTCATCTCCAGACTCAAACCACTATTTCCTCCTTTGCAATTCGCATTTTTTAAAAAAAGTCTCAATACTATCATATATATATCCTCTGAACTTACTTCAACTAATTCCTCCTACCCTGTATGTATGATGTTAACACATGTGGTCCTTCCTGCCTGAGTCTTCACTGTGTTGAATATGTTCTGGTGTTTGCTATTCATTTCTTTGCAGGATAGCAAGTCTGTAACATTCCTTACTTCCTTCAGTCTTCCCATAATCCTAAAATCTACAGTAGTCATCTAATTAGAACAACAACTAGCATTTATATAGGATAGCATCTCAGAGTGCTGAACAATGGCGGAGGCTGTCGTCGAGCCTGGGGGAGGTAACCGTAAACCTGGTCGAAGAGTAAGGTCTTCAAACGTAATCTGAAAATGGGGAAGGAGAGGGCAAGGTGGAGGAATTGAGAGAGAGTTCCAAAGTTTTAGGGCGTAGTACCTGAAAGCACAGCTTCCGATGGTGGAGTGGAGAGAACGAGGGACAAGAAGGAGACCAGGGCTAGACGAGCAAGGTGGCAGGTAGTGGAGTGGTCTGCTTACAACAACAACAAGATTACATTTGTATAGCGCCTTTCACGTCGGGGAGGATGTCCCAAGGCATTTCAGACCCGAGCTGGGGTTAGGGAGGGAGAAGGGAGAGGAAGTGGAGTGACCGATGGCATGGTTGAAGAGGAAGGTTTCGAGGTGGGACTTGAAGGAAGCTAAGGAGGGGGGCGAGGCGGAGTGATTGGAAGATGGAATTCCAGAGGTTGGGGGCAGTGTGGCTGAAGGCTTCCCGCCACGTGGAGCAGGCTGGAGCCAGCTGAGCGGAGGGAGTGGGCAGGTTGGTAGGGGGTTAGGAGGTCATAGAGATAGGGTGGGGCAAGGCCATGGAGACCAGGGAATTAAGGGATTTGTAACGTTGGACAACTTTCTTCAACTGAACGTCAGCAAGACCGAGGCCCTCCTGATTGGCTCGTGCCAGCGCCTCCACACCTCGGGCGCTGGAATCAGCATCCATGGCTGCACACTCAACCTCACTAAGCCAGTCAGGATCCTGGGTGTTTTGTTTGACTCTGAACTTCCCCACATCTGCGCCATGACTGGCACTGCCTACCACCACCTTCGCAACATTGCCATACTCTGCCACTGCCACACCCCTCAGGCTGCCGAAACCCTCACCCACACATTCGTCACATCAAGGCTCGATTATGGAAATTCCCTCCTCGTCGGCCTTTACAACTCTTCCCTTCGCAAACTGCAGATCATCCAAAACTCTGCAGCTTGTGTACTCTCACGCATCAGGCTCCGTGACCCCATCAATTCCACCATCACCCGACTCCACTGGCTCTCCATCCCTCAGAGGATCGAATTCAAGATCCTCGTCCTCACTTTCAAGGCCATCCATAGTCTTGCCCCCTCCTACCTCTCTGACTGCTGACTCCCTACCAATCTGCCCATTCCCTCCGATCAGCGGGCTCCGGCCTGCTCCATGTCTCCCGCCCGACCAGCTCTACCATCGGTGGCTGAGCTTTCAGCCTCTCTGCCCCCACACTCTGGGACTCCATCTCTTCGTCTCACTTTCTCCATTGTCTCTTTCAAGGCCGGTCTCTAGACCCTCCTCTTCGATCGTGCCTTCGGTCACCCTCCCACCTCTCTGCCTTCGCTTAAATTTCAATGATGCATTCTTTAAGTGGCGTTTTCTTCACACACATCATGCTGTGTAATTGATCAGTTTCTTTACTGACGCAATATGAAAACTGCAAAACATTGTTGCAGAAACTGCAGTAGAATCCGTATAGAGTAACTGTAATTCTGTCTAATTCACAATAGACAGGAAGTCATTCTTCTTGACTTGAACAACTTGAACAAGTCTGGGTCCAACATATCCTTTATATTTTTCAGTAAGGAAATGTATCACTATAATGAATATTGTTCTTTTTACACTAAAATTGTTTTATTGTATTGACTTTTTGATGATTTTTTAATATCAGCAACAAGATAACAAAACAGAATGAAACAAACATTTGTTTAGTGCCTTTCACATCGGGAGGACATCCCAAGGCATTGGACAATCAGGAATCCGCACCTGAGCTGGTGGTTGGGATCAGGAGAGGTGGAGGGCAAGGAGGGTAGACGTAGGAGGGTGCCCGAAGGTGCGGTCGACGAGGAGATTCTTGAGACAGGTTTTGAAGGAGGCGAGGGGAGAGGGGGTTGGTGGGGGAGGCGTAGGGACTGTGGGATGGAGATTTCAGAGGGTGGGGGCAGAGAGGCTGAAGGTCCCCCCTCCAAATTTATTTGAAAACTGCAGAATCCAATGAAGATTGAATTTAAGGACCTTCAAAAATTCAGTGTGACCTTAAATTATAAGTCAAAATTAAATTATGGGCTCATATTAGTTTTGTCCTCTTATCTGTACTGTCTAATGGAAATTGACAGTTTGAGTTTACAGATAAGAGTTTGGAACACAAAAAAATGCAAACTAATCCACAATTGTAATTCATGGAAATTTGAAGGATATCGATACAGGATTTGGATTTAATCCTATCAAATGTGTCGCATAGCCGTGATTCCCTAGATTGTCCTAGAAGGAATGGAGCCAATGTTCAATGAGGAGATGAGTATGTATTGCTTTTATTCATCTGGGATGTTCTTTGCCAGGCAAAAGAAATATGAAAAAAGAGAACATGATAAAGAGTGAAACAAGAAAAGATCATTCACTCCAAATTTATTGCCAACACAGACAGTCATTCACTGTATCATGTGCTCCAAACATTTAAGTTTTATGTTATGTCTCCTCAGGGTGGAGGCAAGTGGGGTCTCCTTGGAGCTAAAATGGTGATGTTTGGCAACGGAATGTCAGAATTGAGTCAGATCTCCAGCAGTACCCCAGCCAGGCTGGTTCAACAGCAGGACTTTGGAAGGCAGGCCACTCACTGGAGGCAGGGACTCTTCCCACTCAGCTTCCGTTAATCCTGGAAGCAAAATCCCTAATGAATAGTGTAGTCGTCGCTGGACAAGCAGTAGGAAAGCTTGCCAGGCAGTACTTTCAATGGCAAGACATGTGGTTTTAGCTGGTAAGACTCCAGCAGTATCCCAGCACACACTCTGGGGACCCCAAACCTTAACTCTTGCCAACCTGCACCTAATACTTTCCGGAATTAGAAGCAAAATGCATCCCTCCTGGGAGAGAATGCGCATTCCATTCTAATAAATATCTCTGGAATTTCCATGTATAATAATAATAATAATAATAATCCTTGCATTTGATATAGCGCTTTTTACGTCTTCTAGACGTCCCAAAGTGCTTCACAGAATATACTGTAAAGTTAATTGACTGTATATTTGTGGGCGAACGTGGCAGCCAATTGCGCACAGCAATGTCCCACAAACAGTCATGGATTGAAAATGACCAATTTATTATTGTTTTGTTTTGAAGGGATTATTATTAGGTGTATGGAGTAAGGAAACTTGCCCAAGGTTTCGCCCTGCCTGGAATTGAACCCAGGTCTCTCACTTGCAAAGCGAGTGCTCTAACCACTGAGCTACAGGACTTTACCTCGGACATGGCAAGTCTCTATTCTCTCCATCAGCTGCAGAGATCTGATGTGAATGCATTCTGGGCAGGCTGAATATAGTTCGTAATGGGCACAAGTCTGTAGAGCAAACATGAACCAGCAATCCCATGGTGAAAGAAGCTTGACTGATGTGCAATATAAAATATTAACGCTATATATATATATGTATAGGCGGGATGCGTGGAACTCTGTTTGGTTTGAAAACTCTTAAGCATGGTAATGGGTTTCTGCTTATCAGACACCCGGCTGACCAAAAAAATGTTTTTCCCCATTATCTCCTCTTCTGAAAGTACTGGTGTGTGCTGGTGTTTGCCAGCTGAGCAATCATCATCTTTTACAGAACATCAATTCATCATTGTCCCTACTTATCCTCATAACAACAGAACAACAAATACTGAAACAAGGAGAAAAAAATGACCAGCTTGCATGCAGTAATAAAGAGTTAAGACAAGAAGGTTATAATGGGTGGCACGTTTTTGCCTTAAAGTGTAAGATCAATACCCTTAACAATTGATGGAAAGGGAAAAGACCAAGTGGAATGCCGAAACTAAGATAATGGAACTGTGCACAGGAGGACATGAAATAGAATGAGTGGCAAAGAACAGTCAGCTGCAGGAACTGGCAAAGTGGTGGAATGGCTATGTCTATGATCAGCTTCGTTTATGACCGACTTCACTTATCAGGAATCACACTTATCTGTCCCAGCTGACAAATATCAGTAGGTCATTCAGTCAGGTCTTTAGAAGCACAAGAAGAGCAAAATGGCATGCAGTGGAATGTTGAAGAGTTCAATCAAAAAGGTAACAATAACTGTTAAAATCCAGTAGCAAGTAATACACAATAAATATGGAAGATCAGGAGCAAACAAAATGAGAGACGTAGAAAGATAATTGAAAAAAAAGCAGGGCAGAAACTAAGTTTTCAAAAGTTAAAGTAGTTCACAAAATTAAGATTTTATTTAGCTCCAAAGCAATAATATTGCATTAGATATTCCTAACACTTAAAGTGCAGTATCAGGCGTTTGTTATCTAAAAGATCCTTCCCTCAACTCTTACCTCTCTCCCTCCCTCTAAATCACAAACTATCCTATTTTCCTCTGTTTGATCAATATTGTTCTTTCGAAACTCGAAATACATCAGTCAACATATTCTCCCCTCACCTCCCACTCCCCACCACCACCCCCAGCACATTCTCAGTGTACTACAATTAAAACACGAGTCTGGCTTCAACTCCAACTTATTCTTTCCCAGACGCTTGATTCTTGGTCCCTTATCTATCTTACCTACCTATTTTCTTCTAATTACAAACCTCTGCATAACTTATGTGCAAGCTTTCTATCATCATACCACTACTTTCGATTTCCCTTTGTTTTAATCTAATCTTTTCAACCTTGTTGGATTTTTTGTACCAAGAGCCTTTTCTCTGCACTTTGCTATGAAAAAAAGCAGAAGACATGTCAATGAGATGTCAGTTTTCTAATTTATACCTTCAACAGAGCCGATTCAGTTAAATGCAAAAATGTCTTTTTATATAGGAAAACGGGTTACAAGTGAGTCTCTTACCTAAATTTAGCATTCTTATAGTAAAATAAATATTGTGTAATTATTTTAGCCTCAATCTTTGTAGCCTCAATATTTTTGCTTTATACACACTTGTAAAAAAAATTCTGCAAAATGAAATGTAAATAAAAATTACATCAAGTGAGTTACACCATCATTAAAGTAACCAAGACAAGCGCAATTCATTGCATGAAAATACACATTCATGTACATACACATAATACATATGCGAACAAAAACAATTCTACAGTATACAGATTGTGACCAAAATAAAATACCTACCAAACAATAATTAGTTACAAGGTAATTATATCACTGGGAGTTGAAAAAAATACACTTTTGGAGAGAAGTATGAATCTAGACCCGAGGTGAATTTCTACTTACAACAACAACTTGCATTTATATAGAGCCCCTCATGCAGGGTATCACCCTCAGTGGTGGAGCATGACGCCGAGACATGAGGAGGTGATTGTAGGCACGGTCGAATAGGAAAGTCTTCAGGCCCGAACTGAAGATGGGGAAAGAGGGGACAAGGCGGAGGGGTAGAGGAAGAGTGTTCCAGAGTTTTGGGACATAGTGGCTGGAAGAGTGGCCACCAATGGTGGAACGGAGGGCACGAGGGACAAGCAGGAGGATGGAGCCAGTCAAGCGGGAGCTGTGGGTATCTGGTTGGGAAATAAGCAGGTAGGAGAGGTAGGGAGGTGCTCGGGCATGAAGGGATTTGATGGATGCTGCTGAGCAAAATCACACTGAGTTAAAACACCTAGTTTCCCACAGTTTTGGATAATCTTTCACTTCTTTTGGTTGGCATTTCCTCTAAGGTCTCGATACCAAATTGAGTCTTTGTGAGGTTACAATAAAGAAAAGTTGGGAGAAGAGTGAAAGCTTTATTGTGCACTGGATGTTTCAAAGCTTTCTGGAAATGTCAAAATTGGATTGTTTTTTAAAAAATTACCGTTCCCTAATAAGTGGCATCCATCATATTTATCAGCACAAGAATCACCCCAAAGGTCTTACATTTCAAGCAGAGTAGTATTTCAGCTTACTCACCAGGGTTGCAAGTTTGCATATGGTTGGATGAAACAAACAGATGCTGCCCATTACCAGCCAGCTGTAACCTGACCTAATTTCATTGGTAATGCAGAGTATTGTATAATGGCAGATTTGGTGGGAACACATGTTAATCTCTCTGGGGTTAATAGCTCAATTTGACAATTATTTGAATTTAAAATAAAACAATATAAAGTGCTCTCAGAACAAACTAGAGCGCTTTTTTCCTCTACATTGAAAGAATGTAGTACTGCTCAAAACTATGAGCTGAGCAAATGGGAGGATGCATTTGTACTCTGATGCATTTGTCTCCACAATTTTAGATAATCTTATAATTTTCCACTTCCTTTGGTTGGCATTTCCTCCAAGGACTGTATCATTTCGGCTCCTATATTAGTGAGTCGAGGAACCCAGCAGCAGAGTGCAATGATGTAGTGTTTCACTGTTATGCATGTCCTTCTCAAGAGAAGAGTGCCTGGTTTCTGCTTAACACACCCTCTATGAGTGAAGCAAGAATGGAAACATTATTCTATAGAAGCAACTGCGGTCTTAGATTCTTTAAATGTGTTTAAAAAAGGATGAGTACCTTATATAGGAATCATGCTGCCTTCAGTTACTTTTGCTTTAAATTTACACAGAACAGCAGCAGTGCACACAGGTTCAAATAACAAAATATGCTGAGCTAGTGCATTTTGACCGGGCAGTAAGTGTGCTGAAGCAAGCGGATTCAGCTGGGCTAGGAAGGGAAAATCGGCCAGGATTCTCCCTTCTGAGTGTCATCTAGGAGGTTCTTGTGGAAGATATGTGGATGACAAGTGAGGTCAAGAAGGGGATCTGTGCCATGATTCACATCAAGGTTAATGAATATTGGACACTTGGACAATATACTCTGTGGAACTAAGCCGCCAGAAAGAAAAAACTAATTACAGGAAAAATAGAGGAATAAATTGCTGGGGGTGTGGGGTCGACACCAGAGAAATGAAAGTATGCCCAAACGTATCTGCATTTAGATAACCATCCTATACTATTTATTTACCGTATATTTATCATTTTTCTTTATGAATTAGTTCAATTTCTACAACTGATACTGTATTATTAACATGGGTTAATAATACCTGTAAATTACAATGTAACAATTCTTCAGAGTAATTTAATCGTACCCTTCTTAACCCAAGTCTTCACAGTGTAGCTTAATAAATTCCAAATACAAAATAGCTGATGTTATCAGTATATCAATAGAAAAAGAAATAATGCATTGCACAGCATGTGCATATTGGTAATAATGCAATTCCTCATTCATACTAAAACAAAAGTTGAGGCATTTGTCCTTCCTAGAAATTGATGCCTCTAAAGTATCACTTACCAATATTGATTTTACAGAGTGAACAGATCACTCTTTATTGAGGTATAAAAAGTAATTTACTAGAACAGTTTCCAAATCATTTTTCATTATAGACTTTTTAGCATTATAGTAACATACTTAATCTCTGTAATTTGGTTGAGTTCCAAATTATAGTGATATGTAAAAATCTCTTCTGTAAAGTACTCATTGAAACAACTTTCATTTGCATAGGGCCCTTTATGTCTTGGAGAAGCTGACACAGATGGAGTCAGGTACCAAGAAAGGGAGAAAGGGAAAGGAGAGGATGGAAATAACAATAGGCACTGTTGAAGAGGTAGGGATTTAAAGATAGATGGGGAGGTGAGGAGGAGGGGTAGATAGAAGGAGTTCTAGAGGTTAGGGGAATAGTTGCTGAAACAAACGTGGCTACCAAGCAACTATAAGGAAAACGTCATGAATGTAAGAAATTTTAAGATAGGAAATCATCCCAGCTGACCATAACCATACAAAAAATAGCAGCAATTCCAAGAACCGGCATTTATATAGAACTGTTCATGTAGGATACCATCTCAGAGCACTTAAGAACATGGGAACAGGGGCAGTCCATTCAGTCCCCCAAGTCTGTTCTGCCATTCTATTAGATCATGGCTGATCTATACCTCAACTGTGTATCTCACTTCATTGACAGAGAGCGTGAACCCGAACAGGGTGAGAGATGGAGGGAGGAATAGGAGGGAGGAGAAAGGCGGCATCATAACGGTTGGACCAAAAAGCCCCCCTGGTATTTATAATTCAAACCCAGCTACCTGCCTCTTCAATACATCCTCATGTCCTTCTCTTTCAGAAACACTTCTTGATGACTCGTGAACTGTTTCGACAACAACTTGCATTTATATAGCGCCCTTCATACGGGATAGCATCCCGGAATATTTCAATGAATCTATCCCTGCAATAGTACTGCATAATTCTATTATCTCTGTGAAAAAACATTCCCCTGATGTACCTTTCTGTTTTATAACTTTTGCTCCCAATACAGTTTTTTTAAATCTATAGCATAATGAACAATTTGTCAGAATGAATCTTGTCAAGCTCCTTAATTAATTTGGCAGTTTTTAGCAAGTCACCTCACAGTGCCTTTCCTTCAAACAAGACTCACTTCATTAACTCTTCCTCATAACTTTCATTCTTAAAACCGGATATCTTCTTTGATTCTTGCTTCTGCACTGCTCAAGGCCAATAATCTCCTTCCCAAAATTAGATACCCACTGCACATAGCATTCATTCCAGGTGAGGTCTGCTCAACAATTTCCAAAGCAATAACACAACTTCTTTTGATTTGTCCTCTGTTCCTCTGACAACGTAACCTAGTACTTTATTTGCTTTTTTCTAATACTCGACTGAAGTACTGATAATTGCTCCCTGGCAAATAAACCCAGGATCTTTTTCCTCATCATCATATTGTATAACTGTTCCAGTTACCATTTTGTCTGTTGGTTCTTTGCTAACACACAAATTATTTTACATTATCCACATTGAACTGAATCTGCCACCTTCCAGCCCAACTTTCAAGAAGGTCCAAATCATTCTAAATCTAATTGAATTCTTTCTCTAATTACTTTGCCACCTATTTTGATATCATGGAGATTTTACTTAGATTCTCTCATCCAAGTCTTTAATTTAGACACTTAAAACAGTAAGGATCTCAAGGTAACCTGGTTAGTAACTTTGTTCAACCCAAAAAAGCTTTTTTTGATAGCTACTCTTTCTTTCCTTTTTAAGCCAATTTTCTAATCAGCACTGAACTTTATTCTCTTTTCTTTGCCTCAGACCCACTTAGTTGTCAGCCGGGCTCAGTTTCTAACACTCTCACTTCTGAGGTAAAAGATTGTGTGTTTGAAACCCACGTGCGTTTGAGACTTTGAATATAGATAATCTAGCCTGACTCTCCAATACAGTGCTCCAATCCAATGCAAACCTTGTAGTTGGAGATGCCATCCTTCATATGAGATAATAAACCAAGTGGATGTTATAGATCCCATGGCATTGCTCAAAAAGAAAAGGGAAAGTTCCTCCTGGTGTCCTAGCCAACAAACCCCAAATTTGCTAATTCATTTCACGGCTATTTGTGGGACATTATTTTGTACAAATTGGCCATCATGTTCACCCACAAAACGCAATATCACTGCAGCACAGTATCACCTGCTTTGCTTTGAGAAGTTCTCTTCACATGAATGGCTATACCACATGTAAGGATTATTATTACAAAGCATTCCATAATATTAGGTACTATGAGTATGGGAGAATATCACATTATTTAACATGTCACATAAAAGGCCTGAATATATGACTTTTCCCAACTATTGCTGATGGTGACTAATACTAATAATTTGTGATGTTTAGTTTTTAAAACTAAATGACCACTAGGTGGCAACAGCTCCCCCAGAGTGATGTTTCTTGTTTTTTAGATCAAGATTCAATGCCATTTTTGATATTTTATCTGCAAGAGAAATTTCACAGTAAACTCTGTAAAACTCCAGCTGTTGGAGTCCTTTAACACCACATTTTACTGGTCAAGACAGATTTCTTGTCCAATCGGTAAAATGCTATTTATGGGACATATCACCATGACTCACAACATAATAGCTTGAAAATAAATATTAAACCAAATAAAAAATTACAAGATAATCCAACAACTGGAATTTACAATTAAATATGTTTTGCAAAGATGTGATTGGATCTTGAAAGTCAGGAAGCCCCAATACTCCGGCAGGCTCAGAGTCAGTGCCGACTAACTCTTGTCAGCCTTTAACATAGAACAGGGTACAATCTTTTTAAATGGTCATTCACTCCATGGATGCTTGTGGGACATTGCTGTGTGCAACTTAGCTCAGCTTCAAATACACAGTCACTACTCTTCACAATAAAATTCTTGCGAAGCATTTTGAGAAGTCTCGACGATGTAAAAAGGCACAATATCAAATTCAAGAATTATTATTGCTATAATGTATTTAGAAACATAGGAAAACGGGAATAGGAGGAGGCCATTCAGCTCATCAAACTTGTTGCACCAGTTTATTAGATTTTGGCAAACCTTTTAATCCTAATTCTCCACTTTATGCTTTCGCCAAACCCATGAATATCTCTATTTGTGAACTGTACCCACCATGACGAAGGATGCAAGACAAGCATTGATAATATACTGCAGTAAGACACACTCAGAATGCACAGCAAAACCTTTACATTTATAATTCAAGTGCTCATAGATTTGTACCAAGAATATCTATCTTTTGAAATAAAACATCAAAGATTAAACAGAAGTGAAGACTGACTACCAGTGAGATAAAAGAATAAAATATTGGGATGTTCCTCTTAATAACGTAAACTATATAAATCATCTGTCTTGCTGAGGATATTAAATCCACTTTATTAACCGTAACATTAATTCAAGTCACATAATCATATTGCTTTCAAACAATTATTTCAAACATTTTGTTCTATCTGTCATGACGCGTGTATCAAATGGAAATTCTTTTTTAGCTGCAATCTACTGGAGTTAACCCTTTGCAATGGCATAACTGTATGAAAATAAAAACAAAACAATTGGAATTTTTCAACTTGTTCCAAGAATAATCTGCAACAAGAAATTGTGGATTCTATCATTTATTTTTAATTCTAGTTTTGCTAGAATAATAGTAATCCTTGCATTTTGATATAACACCTTTCATATTGGGAGAACTTCCCAAAGTGCTTCACATGATATATTGTGAAATGTAGTGACTGTATTTGTAGGGGAATACAGCAGCCTAGCAGCAATGTCACACAAACAACCTTAAAACAAATGATCATTTTTTTAAAAAAAATTGTGTCTCCCGTTGCCTGGGACACTGGGAGAAACTCCCTTTTCTTTTTGAGTAGTGCCAGGGAATCTTTAACGTCCACCTGAACAGGCAGATGGGACCTTGATTTAATGTCTCAAACAAAGTACAGCATCTCCAACAATGCAACATAGCCCCAGCAATTTACTGGAGTGTCAGATAAACTACGTGAGTTCAAGTCCTGACGTGGGCTTGAACTTACAACCTTCTGACACAGGGGTGAGAGTGAGATCAACTGAGCTAGCCTGAATCACAGATTGCCTTTTAGTACACAGATACATAATATATAACATTTATTAATGATTTTAAAGGGAGACCACCTGACAATATTTGAAAAACTGTAAAGGACCATGGAGTTACTGGCTTACTTAATAAAGAGTTGAATAAACTCCTACAAATACTAATTAGTCTCTGGCTATTATAGTAATAATGGATATTATCATAATAATAAAATAATAATAATGCTTCCAGAGTCCTTTTTCATTTGAGTTTGAAGGTTTTTTGTCAAAATGTTATGGTTTCAAGACCCCATCAGAATCAAGATCATTGCCACTCTAGTCTAGACCAATACTCCAGCACAGCACTGGCCCCGTCTCATACCATAAGCATTCCAATGTTGGACGTGTTGTTTTTCAGTTGAGATATTAATGGAGATCCGTTGGATGCTAAGGATCATGAAACAATGATGATGAGCCACATGGCCTGTCATGCGACTTTTTTGTTTGGAAAGAGAACTGAGATCCTCTTAACGACTTGGTCAACAATCTTCCAAATTAATTGGCCATTCTTCTTCCAAATTAATTGGCCATTCTTGTCATTGCTGTTTGAGGCACCTTGCCATGCACAAAATGACTGCAACATTTGCCTACAAACAATTACCAATACACTGGACCTGAATTTCTGTTGTATGTTTACCAATGTGATATTGTGAAAACTCAGCTAATTTTCTGATGGTTAGTAGAGTGTAAGACTGCACCACCTATGAATTGCCATCACAGTCAATGAGTTTAAATGTGATAGACAGCCACACAAAAGATCAAATTAGTCGTAAAAGTCAGACACCCGTTAAAAATACTGTTATGCCCTCTGTTTCTCACTCTAAATTTATCCTGGCAATACAATACTATGTTTGAGAATACACATTCACTGGGGAAATGGCTGGTAAAGCCTTACTTCATCTTAGCTTGTTGAATCTTGGCGCGTTTCTATTAATACAATTAATCTGGCTTTAAATGTACCAAGCAGATAATAGAAGTCAGCTCAATTCAAGACGTGTTTCCAAAGCTATACTATAAAGATGTCCTCATCCATCTGCGGTGACCTCTGCAGATCAGAAAATGCCAAATTTGCTTCACAAGATTATTTAACAAACTCAACATTTGGTGTTTAAGTTGCATTGATATTAAGCAGATTGCAATTGTATTGGAATTCAATCTTTGAACAGAATTCTGGTCAGGATGGATATGAATGGAGTTCTTCAATGGAATTCAAAAAACAAAATCATAAGGAGCAATATTGATCTTTTCAATCTACACTCTTTCACTCCATGCAAATCTCACTTCTTACTCCTAACTCATAGTTTTTGTTCTCATTACTAATCTGAACTGGGGTTAAATATTCAATTTTCAATGTGTTTTTTCAACAGCAGAATTTTGCACCTCAACAGCTCGTAAGAAACTGAAATGACCTTTCATTTTCCACAAACTGTTGTTACATTTGTTTTTGAGGAGTATTGCTAGGAGTAGCACTCAGCAATTTTGTCAGCATGTTTGTCCACTATTGCTTTTGTTTACATACATCTCTATGTTTAATAGCATCAGTGGAATTTTGGTCTCTATATTCCTTTTTAGTGATAATGCCTTTGCCCACCTAAATGCAGCATTGGGTTTTAAGCCGTGAAAATGTGCTCTGAAGTAGAATACCTGGAACAATTCTATAGCTTCACCAGTAATGCAAAGATCATTCAGCTTTCAACCACAAAGAAATGAAGACGTCAGCCTGCTGCCTCTGACATCATTAAACATTCTGTAAGAGCCTGTATGTTACAGATTCAATTGAGAGTTCATCTGTCCCATACTCATGCTACATGGCATCAAGCATCCTCAGGGTATAATAAATTCTGTATTATTAAGCCAACAAGGAGAAACAGTGAATTCTGGTGCAGTATTATCATCAAATATTTATCTGTACTGAAAAGTATGCATCAAGCAGCATAGTAAAAAGGAAGTAGGGAGCAAAGGGATTCCCTTGTCCAAATTCCACTCATTTGATGTTTCTCATTCTGCTGCTGTTTCGTTCCAAAAGTGCTAAATAACCTTGTAAGTTAGCCCCAAAGCATCCAGCATATCTACAACCCAAAGTAACAAGTCACACGAAAAACATCTTCAAATATCAAAATCTGCACAGTTTGAAGGCAGAGCTATAGTGCTGCATTTTGGAGAAATAATGATAATTTATGTTCTACAGCAAAACTAATCTTTTTAAACACAAAGGTAATCCCAACACCCTACTCAGGTTGAAAGTATTATAATAATAATCCTTGCATTTGACATAGCGCTTTTAACGTCTTCTAGACATCGCAAAGCGCTTCACAGAATATACGTAAAGTGAATTGACTGTATATTTGTGGGTGAAATGCAGCAGCCAATTGCGCACAGCAGTGTCCCACAAACAGTCATGGATTGAGTGACCAAATTATTTTTTTTTTTTGGTTTGTTTTCATGAGGGATTATTATCAGGCGTGTGGACTAAGGAAAGTTGCCCAAGGTTTCGTCCTGCCGGGTAGTATAATCCCACCCTACATCTGTATGGTATCTCCATCTACATGTCGGTATCAAGCATTGTCAACAACATGACAGAATATCCAATATTCATCAGAAGGCCTAGAGATAGCAAGATTCTAGATTTACAATTTTACATCCGACCTTCAATTTGCCAAAAGCTATTTTCAGCAAACCTGCAAAAAATATTTGACAGTGCAGCATAGCATCCAGGTTAAACAAGCAGTGTCTAGTGGTAGAAAACAGGTTTTACAAAAATATGTTCTCTAGTTACAGTATTATGGTAAAATCTCAGAGCTCTTTTAAAATCTTAATTAGTTGCCTAAGTTGAACTTTTTCTCTTGCACATATAAAATTATTATAAGGAGCCAAGAATTATCCAAAGGCTATGCACAATGCTTACTTAGTTTTCAGTAAACTAATGTATTCAGTTACATTCTATGCAAATTTGAAAGACTTTTTAGAGCCCACAGCAAATAAAATTGTGATACGTACTGGCTAAAATATCACTAATATCAAATATGCTCACTCACAGACAATGTTGCATTAAACTATCTTGTCCATTCTGACTGCCCTATATTTTACAAACATTTTTCATGTCATTCAATCAAAAATTATACCGTTGTGTTTTTTTTCTCAAGTTCCTGCATATGTATCCCCATTTGATAAATAAACATATTTCATCAAATATGAAGAATAGCCTCAATGGGAAATATCAAGTCCTACATTAATGTGCATATCTAAACTGTTCTGTGTCACTCACTGCCAATCAAATGCCAGTATTGTTTTTAAAAATAGTGCCTCTGAGCCATATAAAGAAGATGCAATGAGAGTGTTATATTGCCTGTTCAACATGCCTTTTATAGTATGTCTTAAAATAAAATCTCTGAAGAAGTCAATGAAATTCGCTTGGCCTTTCAAGTGATTTTACCTAATAGACTGAATTCAATAAGCAGTTTTATGTTTAAATCCCTCCATGGTCTTGCCCCACCCTACCTACCTCCTACAAATCTACCACCTCAGCCACTCTCTGCTCAATAAACACTGCCCTGCTTGTTGTTCCCCGCCTGACCCATCTCACCATCGGAGGGTGAGCTTTCAACCATTCTGTCCCCATTTTGTGGGCCTCCATCCCGGAGTACCTTGGCCCCTTCCCTCCCCACCTTTACAGCCTACCCTAAGAGTTTTCTTTTTGACACATGATTTTGGTCTCTCCTTCCTCAGCTCGCCCCAACGGCTCTGGGTTTCCACATGTGTCAGACATCTGGCTGACCAAAAAAAAATTACTTTTCGTTTATCTTAGCTGCCATGATATCCAATATTTCTATTGGTCAGTGTAAAACTATAAAAGTATTGTGATATCAACTGTAGCAACACTTTTGTTCTAGCCTCATTATGTTGACTATAACATGAACTCATTAATGATAGTGAAACAGTGAACATAATTATTAAATGAAAATAAAGTGATCTCTTATATTGTATATAAAAAAGGTAAAATATTAACCTGACATGCATTTAGGATTCAGTATATTAAAATGTGATCATCAGTACAGCTGCATGTATTATGTATCATGAACCTATGCACTATCAAATGAAAAAGCAAGTGTAAATGACAGAACTGTATTTGATTTACTAAATCAGGATTTACATGGATTACTAATTACAACATTCACAGTATGGCAGGGTATTATTCAGTGTTACAAATCCTGCCTTCAAACTATTATAATACTGAATACTGAAGCACACATTCCCACATTGTGCATCATTGTATTTTCCTAAAGGAATACTTGCATTTTGCACCGTATTGCCATTCAAATTACACTGATTGTCCAACTGACAACACTGCATTCATTCTATTCCTCTCTTATCTTTATTCTTACAAGAAAAGTGGCTGTGTGGATGCTAGGCTCATTCAAGAAATAGTGTGATGCTGTATTGTGAAGATGGTAGGGTGGGTATTCTGGAAGGATGAGATCAAATGGGCCAAAAGGCCTTCTTCATTCAAATCTTTTTTCTAAATTTGTGAGATTTTTGCTCCTGCTATGTCTGACCATTTCAAAACAAAAAACAGCTAGCCAGTCAGAACCACTCTGATAAAACACACTTAGTGAAGCAGAGTAATCCCAAATACTCTCTCCATATGCATGAGGTTATATAAAAGGAAGGTTCTATTCCAGATTTATGCAAATTATAACGCAACATGCAACTGTACTAATGAATGTTTAAATAAAGCTTTAATCTATCCTGAACCGTTTTGACAAATAAGCTGATTGCAAATAAATAGAAGTACAATTTGTAATTGTTCTGCACTGTGTATTTGTTTCAATACAGAATGTAATTTACAGCATTAGGCATTGATAATTATTTTAAACCTGTAGTTCAAGTGAGAGTATTCATGCCCAAAGATCACGTACAATCTGGATCAACTGTAATACTATGTACCTCAGGCATTACACATGATACAATTTCAGTAGCCTCCAAAGATACATTTAATACAGCTTATGAAGATGTTAACTGGGTCTGAATTTCATTTTAATTTGTTTCCTGTTTGTTTTAAATGAACTGTTATGAAAATCTAAAACCTGACGATGCTTTTTCTTAAAAAGCTCATGAAGCGTACAGCTGTGCATCATTTGAAAGCAATGATGTGTATTATTACATTATTGATCAGTAAACTAACCATCATACAGCTCCCAGAATGACATGCTTTGCAGTGCATTTTAAAGCTGTAATGTTTCCAGTTTACATGCACAATGTAATTTTTCACCATGTCAAAAAAAATTAAAAAGGGTTTTTAAAATAAGAGAACATTTATATTCACCAATCAAATTGGAAAAAGGGATAAGTATTACCTTTATGCACACTAAATATGTGCAAACAAGCAAACAAACGTGTTTGCTAATACACAGGTGCACAAAACAGTTTTCTAAATGCCAGCTGTCTATATGCAGAGATACATTTAAATTTTCAGTTTGATATGAGTGGTTGCATTTGCTCAGCATCAATGACCATTTAGTCTTTGTAAATATGAGGAATGGAAACCTTTAGAATGCTTATGTTCCCGTTCCTGTGGTATTTTACGTTGTACAGATTCCCTTCTTCAAATCATTTTTCACAAAAATTTCAGAATTGGTAAACCGGTTGTTTTAGTAAATATGCAAAACTGATGTTTTTAGCATGTTGAGTATGTCAGAGTACGTTTACGATTTTATATCACACTTATAAAGGTAGAGAAAATAATGCACTGAAAATTCAGAACCGACCCAATTTTGCAAATTAAATTGCTGTCATAGAAAATAGCACAGATGGAGAAGAAGATAGCTCAAAATACTGGAAGCACATAAATGTGGCAATCATGTGGCAATTGTTCCATGCCCAGCAATTGGCAATGAGATATAAATAAAATCATTTACTATACATATCTTGATTCTTAAGTGACACTGAAATTTACATAGAAGATTTCAGCCCTAGATTAGGTGATGGTTTAGAAGCACAATTAACCATAGTTAATCACCTGTACAGTCTCATACATTTTAGACTTGCTCAACGATGGCTCAAGCTGGGTTATTACCTATAATCGTAAATTTATGATCAGTTGATATAATTTAAAATTAATTTCAATGCCTAGAATTACTAATTGCAATGTCTACTCACACATGGAAATTTAACCCTGATCAGAAATCAGACACCAGCAGCACCTTTGTCAGGTTGGACACATTCTAAGGAACCCTCAAGATTCAATTAACACCCTAACTAACCCATCTATAAGAAGAAATGCTAAATCCAACAGCCTCTGCTATCTCAGATATCAAGGCTGATGTGTGATAACAACATCATTAAGTGTGACATACAAATGTTGCACAAGAATGAGCCTGATGTAACTAATTCATCAATGCTTTCAGTTCTACAGCCAATCAATTTCTAAGCTAATGTTTCCCACAATTCTGTATTTTTCATGCTTTTTGCAAAATAATGGGATTCTGATATCTGCACATAATGTATTGCCTCTAGGCTAAGCCCGGGCAGCCCCCTATGTCACCAAATGTGTACACAGTACTCTAATTACAACCTAATCAGTTTGAAAGCTGAGTCCTTAATACTTTGTCTTCTACCCGACTGGGGATGATGTAAGTCTTGAGGAGCAAAGCAAATTCAATGTGAATACTTATTAGATTATGTACTGCAAATATAGTCCTCTTCATCAAAATTCAATAAGCATTTCATGCATAATCACCCGTGGACAGCTTTGATGAAACATGTACAATTCCTCATCAATTTTACACAGTTGATCTTTCCGAAACCAATTTCACAAGATCACAAAATTACAAAATTGGTCTGTATGAAGAAGCCCTTCTGCCCTTCCAATCTTATTCCTCGAGAACATCCACCCTACACTCACATCTTCACTGCATGAAGCTGCTTTTAAAATGTGTTCTGGCCTCTACCAACTTTCCTGCCAACCTGTTCATAAGACCTCTTCTTGGATCATAACCTTAGTTCTCTAACCATGAAGATCCCAATGAGTTAACTTAACAGTGAAGTCTAATTCATAAACTGGATTTGTTGCATTAATTGCCACTGCATATTGGTTTGTGAGAGTCACAAGATTTCTAATGGCAAATAATAATCCTGGCAAATCTCAAACTGTGGCAACTTTGATCACACTTTGATCACATACTCACATTAATGCAGGAGACATCATGTTTGCTGTAATGCTGGATGTGCATTTTTTTAAAAAAACAAAGCCTGACCAAAGTTTCGATATGTATCTGCACAAGCACGATATTCTCCAAGTGGAATTTTCTGCCTATTCACGATAAGCCATGTAGCTGCCAAGCAGAAGTTTAGTGAATGAGGTAAAAATTCCTCATTTAATAGCATTCTGAGTACAACAAACTTTCTGCTCTATCAATCCCAATGGACTAGAGTTATGATGTCAGCATCAATGCATGTTTTCTTACATAACACTTCAACTTGCGATTTGAGGTTTTCTCAGATGTCAGAAACATTTTGACGACTGAGGGTAAGAAGCCTTGTTTGGTTAAGATGTTCCTTTCAAGAACCACAATATCAACTGAAGCTCTGAGTCATTCTTCCAAAAGTTTAATGTGGAGGTCCACAAGGAAATCTGAAATGCTGAGCCCTCTATGCTCGCACAGCAGGTTGCCTCAGGCTGCTGGCCTGACCCCTGCGACAAAGATATCTAAAGCTCTGTGCAACAGTTTGGTAATTTGTGTAATGTTATCTACATCAGCCGGTCTACTGTGCCTGATTAATGCGGAGTTTGTGCTGTAGCACATTGATCTGGCTGATTTGTTTATGCATTACCTTGACTCAAAGAGCCTGGTAAGAAGCCATTTCCATCTGCAAGTGCCTTGATAATATAGTCTTAAACCACTGCTATACAGTTTTTGTCACTCTCTTTTCGGAAAATCAACACTTTATCTTGACTGGGATTTTTCCTGACCGGAATCTGTACACCTGGGTAGTTTGTAGAAGACTGCATAAACTAGACTAATTAGTAATAATTATACTGCTGTAAAAGCACTCAGGCCCACAAGTGACAGAAGCAAGTTGTCTAATTTATTCCAAACATAACTTGATGGCAAATATGAGAAGTGAACTGGAATACTGGGATTATCTCATCCAGGTATAGGTTTACATTGTCTAAAATAATGTCCTGGCTCACGCAAAACAATTTTGCATATATTTGAGGGACGTGATTATACAAGTCATTTTAGATGAGGAAACTGTACAATTCATCTGCAAGAGTCTGTTGGGAAATGAATGTTGTCATGATTTTTCACATTTAAATACTTCTTGGACATAAGTCTGTTAATGTCCCGCATTAGACTGCAGCCATTTTCAACACCAAATCTTGCAATGCAAATTATATTTCCTCATGTATTGCCTTTTCTCACCAATAGCTGAATTCTGACAGGTCGCCTCCACTACGCTACTGTCAAATGAATGTTAGCATCAAAACAAAGTGTATTTCATTTGGAAAGATATTATTACTGCGTATCACAAAAATGCCCCATTTCCCAAATGCAACTGATTCATTCCCTGAGACCATCACCTGAAAGAAATGCTGCATGTATTAATGTCTCTCGATAGGTTTGAAACACTTCTGTTCCAATATTCCTTCAGATTTAAGTATCTAAATCTCATCACAAGTGTTGAATTCTTATTTTTAAAAAGACACTCAACAATGTGGCTGACATCATCATGTCTCCTGCATGTGTATCTAAACTGCCCTCATCCGCGATTAGAAAGTCAATAAACTGCATTTTCTTCTTCCTAGTTTCAACAACAACTTAGATGTATATAATAATAATCCTTGCATTTGATATAGCACTTTATCACGTCTTTGAGACAGAATATATTGTAAAGTGAATTGATTGTATTTTGTGGGCGTATATAGCACCTTTCACATCAGGAGGGTGTCTCAAAGCTCTTCACAGAGATAACTGCTAGACTAGGATGGGGAATACGAAGACAAAGGTGTGTCAGACAAAGGTGTGAGGCCGGGGGGGGGTGGGGAGGGGGGCATGGGGGCGATTGGTAGGAGAGGGGAAAAGCGAACCAAAAGTGTGGTTGAAAAGAAAGGTCTTATGAACTTTAAGTCACTTCTTACCTGAAATGCTGCAACTTTGGCCATTGGAGAAAGTGTGTTTTGCCAAACAATATTTGTGCTACAACGTGAACCTCTGGTTTGATTTTAAAGTTGTATTGCTAATTTCTAATGCAAGAGTCTATCAATAATAAAAGTCTATCAACCAAATCATTAGAAACTGTTTGATTTACTGACCTGGTACATGCTTTAAATAGCAAAGTACAGAGATAATTGAACATCTAACCTCATGAGGAATGTTCATTGGGAAGAACACCAATGTAGGTACATTTTTAATTGGTTTGACTATCATGCTCGAAGGGGAGATTAAATTATATAATTTTATATATATATATATATTGTATATATAATTATATATATATATATAATTATATATATATATAATTATATATATAATTCATAAATTTTTTTAACAAAAGTGAACAACAAAACCAGCCATGATGCTTCCCTTCAAAAATCTCAGTCGGGAGGACTGATACAGTTTTCTGTAGCCGTAGCAGGAAGAAAAGAAGACTCTGTTGTCTTCCTGGGGCCAGGGTGAAGGATGTCACCGCCGGGCTGGAAATAAATTTAAGGCATTGTGGAAGGTGAATTGTGAGTGTGCCGAATAAACTCAAACATGGTAAAAAGTGAGAGGGGATCAATACACAGTTTATAAATCCGCAAGCACGGGTCGTATAAAATGTCAGGGCAAAGTTCGGTGAAATTTGGTGACCAGTTTGCATTCCTGACCATTTGCCCTAAGTCCTTTGGGCTGAACCCATCCGCTATTCTTAATGTTACATGAGGGTCAGAATTATTACCTTTAAAATAAAGCTGCTCCTCCGTTATCAGAGTACATGCAGCTGCAATACCCTGCGGTCCCAAATAGAGGAAATGAGCCTGAATAGTGGAAGCAACCGCGACATGCTCTTTGAAACGAGTTATGTCCACTTCCTTGTTGTCGACGTAGAAGGCCGTACAATGCAATGGGGAAGTAGGTGGTGTTAAAACATGCTCCAAAAAATAACATTCAAGAAGTGGCTCACTAACATAAAGTAACATGATAGAATATAACACCTCAGGCCTTTTCAATGTCCAACAAAAATAACCTGGGGATTGTAGTTTCTGAGAGCTGGGAGAAACCAAGGAGCACAGTTTTAGGTATTCGCGTTCGGGTGCCAATAAGGTAATGCCATCCGGGGTACATTGGATGATTATCCCCATTTTACAGAGCAGATCTCGCCCACACAGATCAATTGGTAATTCGCTATTTACCAAAAACTGATGATAACCCTCAATCGTACCGTCACCTATATCCTGTTAAGAGGGCGACTTCCTCAGCTGCATCTCTTTCCCCTCTTTCTGGTTTCTTTTTAAGCGCCGCTATTTGTGGGGATAGGTTATGTTTCCTGCAGATACTGCTACCACACCCACTCTGCTCCGATTTGGCATGTACCGCTGCCTGAAGAGCGGCAATACGGTCTTTATTAAAGAACCCGTCTGGAGGCCAGGAGCAAGGCTGACCCTTAGTTAATTTAGTCCAGCTCCGCAGATAGCGAACACTGTGTTGGCCAAAATGGGTTTCCATTTAAGCCGCTGGAGTCCCTTATCGCCCTTTTTAGCCGAGCTAAATGATTGTCCCATGGTATAGTTTAACAACGAAACAAGTGGTTGCCCCAACACAGTCAAAATACAAGCAATTATCTATTTCTATTTTCAACGGCCGATTCCTTATGCATGCAAGACTTTATTTTACTTAAGACGTCTATATACTATTTCTTATAGTATCTCTGGCCAATTCCTTATACCCAAGTACTATACCTTACAGTACTAAGCCGCCTGAAATTATTTAGGTGTAACAAATCGCAAATTTTGTACCTTAAATCGAAGAGGCCAGGAGTCCTTCGGCAACCACGTCTCATCAACACATCAGACACAAACAATGGTAAGAATGCTTACCTGTGCGCGATGTTTGTGCCGAGCGTCCGAAGAGCCGTGAGAAGTCGAAGGAGAAACCCAGTCTTTCGATCTCGGTGGAACCTCCAAATTGTCGAACCCAGTTGCGATGTGCGGTTGCTCTCAGAAGACCAGAGGCTCAACAACGGAGTCAGTGCGGCGTTCACTTAACACACTTTAATTTCATATATATATATGAGGTACAGTAATGTAGCAACAACTAATGATGCTCCCAACACTGCACACCAAATGGGAGCAAGCACCTCACCTTCATACAAAATCTTATCGAGCTATGCGTCAATCAATAATCACGAGGGGGCCCTCTAAATTGGTTACATTTCGATATAGTCTGCCTCGTGACAGGGTGTCTGTTTTTGGGAGACAATTACTCTGTCCCTCGTGATTAGATACATATAGAGAAAGACGACATTTAGAGAATGCGAAAATGCTGAAGCTGCTGAACGTTATCTAAACCCAGAACCGATTCCAGACATGATTCCAGGATGCGGTACTGATACCAGACATCTGCTTATCTATCTTAAACAATGCCAATCACGAGCATTGTGACTAACTTCATGACAACATATTTTTCACTTAAGGCCAGGGCCCCCTGGCCTCTTGCTTAATTTGCCAACTTTGCAGAATGTGCTGAATTCACCTTCCACAGCATGAGGGAGAGTTTCCAATCGTAATGGTACATATAGGGACCAATGACATTGGTAGGACCAGTAGGGACGAGTTAAGGAGCGAGTTCCGGGAATTGGGAATTAAACTAAGGAATAGAACTTCCAAAGTGATGATATCGGGACTGTTACCTGAGCCAGAAGCTAATTGGTACAGGCAAAAGAAGATCATAGATCTGAATGCCTGGCTAAAAGAGTGGTGCGGAGAGCAGGAATTCCAATTCATGGGCCACTGGCACGAGTATTGGGGAAGATGGGAGCTTTTCCAAAGGAATGGGCTCCACCTACATAGGGCTGGGACAAATGTCCTGGCTACACGAATAAATAGGGAGGTAGAAAGGGCTTTAAATTACTAAGGGGGAGGAGGTAAAAACATAGTAAAGTATAGTCCACCACAGTTAAACTTGAGATCAACAAAAGCAAGAGAGCAGATTAACAATAGAGAAGAGCAAAGTGTGTCAAGCAGCGAAAGGAAGTACAGTGATAGAGTGCTGGTGAATAGGGTTAATAGCCGGAGGTCAGAATTAAGGGCGCTATATCTGAATGCACGAAGCATTCGTAACAAGATAGATGAATTAGTTGCACAAATAGAGACAAACCGGTATGATCTAGTAGCCATCACCGAGACATGGTTACAGGGTGATCAGGGATGGGAACTGAATATTCCCGGCTACGTGGTATATAGGAAAGATAGGCGATGTGGTAAACGAGGAGGGGGAGTGGCCCTGCTAATAAAGGATGGGATAAAAACAGTAGAGAGGAAAGATTTTAAATCTGAAAAGCAAGATGTAGAGTCAGTATGGGTAGAGATACGTAACTTCAAGGGGCAGAAAACTATAGTGGGAGTAGTTTATAGACCCCCAAACAGTGGTCAAAGTATCGCTCAAGGTATAAATCAAGAGATTAGTGGAGCATGTAGCAAAGGAAAGACACTAATTGTGGGTGATTTTAACCTGCACATAGACTGGGACAACCAAATTGGGAAAGGTAACATAGAAGAGGAGTTTATAGAATGTATTAGAGATAATTTTCTAGATCAATATGCTGAGGAGCCGACCAGGGAACAAGCCATATTAGACCTTGTTTTGTGTAATGAAACAGGGCTGATCAGCAAACTGGAACTTAAGGCTCCTCGAGGGCAAAGCGATCATAATATGATGGAATTTAGCGTTAAGTTAGAGAGGGAAGTAGTTAAGTCTGAAGCAAAAGTCTTCAATTTAAATCGAGCCAACTTTGCTGGTATGAGAGAGGATTTAGCCAGAATAAACTGGGAGACTAAACTTAAAGATTTGACGGTAGACCAGCAATGGCAGACATTCAAGGAGATAGTGCAAAATTCCCAACGAGCACATATTCCTTTGAGGAATAAGAATGCCATGGGAAAGGTGGTGCAGCCATGGCTAACTAGAGCAGTTAGGGAAAGTATCAAATCAAAAGAAAAAGCCTATAAAACAGCGAAGATGAGTAGTAAACCCGAGGATTGGGAGAACTTTAGGGAACAACAGAGGAGGACCAAAAAATTGATCAAGAGGGAGAAAATAGATTACGAGGGCAAACTAGCAAAGAACATAAAAACAGACTCCAAGAGTTTTTACAAATATATAAAGAGGAAGAGGCTAGCGAGGGTGAATGTGGGTCCATTACAGGCAGAGACCAGAGGAATTATGATAGGGGACAAAGACATGGCAGAGTCATTAAACAAGTATAAGACACTGGAAACATACCAAAAATAGAGGACCAAGAAGACAATGTTAGCGAGCAACTTAGGGAGATTAACATTGGTAAAGAGATGGTTCTAGGTAAATTGTCGGGTCTTAAAACCGATAAATCCCCTGGACCGGATGGCCTGCATCCGAGAGTTTTAAAGGAGGTGGCTACTGAGATAGTGGATGGCATGTCTATAATCTTCCAAAAGTCTGTGGATACTGGAAAAGTTCCCATTGATTGGAAGATTGCAAACGTAACTCCACTATTTAAGAAGGGTGGGAGAGAAAATAGGGAAAATTATAGACCAGTTAGTTTGACGTCAGTTGTAGGGAAAATTCTTGAGTCCTTAATAAAAGATGTAGTTATGGGATACCTGGAAGACCATAAAAAGATTAGGCAGAGTCAACATGGCTTTACAAAAGATAGAAGAGTGGCTATCGGGTAGAAAGCAGAGAGTAGTGATAAACGGATCATTCTCGAACTGGCAGGATGTGACTAGTGGAGTGCCACAAGGATCAGTGCTTGGGCCTCAGCTATTTACCATTTACATCAATGATCTGGACGAGGACATTGAATGTAATGTGTCTAAATTCGCGGATGATACTAAACTAGGTAGCAGAGTGAGCTCTCAAGATGATGCAAAAAGATTGCAACAAGATATAGATAGGCTAGGGGAGTGGGCGAGTAGGTGGCAGATGGAATTCAATGTTAGCAAGTGTGAAATTATTCACCTAAGTAGCAAGAATAAAAGAACAGATTATTTTCTGGAAGGGGAGAAGTCAGATAGTGTTAGTATTCAAAGGGATTTGGGTGTCCTTGTACACCAGTCCCAAAAAGTTAGTTTGCAGGTGCAGCAAGCAACTAAGAAGGCGAATGGCATGTTAGCGTTCATTTCGAAAGGTTTAGAATATAAGAGTAGGGAAGTCTTGCTGCAACTGTATAGGGCTTTGGTGAGACCGCACCTAGAGTATTGTGTGCACGTTTGGTCTCCTTATTTAAAAAAGGACATACTTGCCCTGGAGGGGGTGCAGCGTAGATTCACTCGGTTAGTTCCTGGGATGAGAGGACTGACCTATGAGGATAGGCTGAATAAACTAGGGCTGTATTCTCTAGAGTACAGAAGAATTAGGGGAGATCTTATTGAAACTTATAAGATTCTTTAAGGGCTGATAAAGTAGACACCGAGGGACTGTTTCCCCTGGTAGGAGAATCTATAACCATGAGTCACAGTCTGAAAATTAAGGGTCAGCTTCTTAGAACAGAGTTGAGGAAACATTTCTTCACTCAGAGGGTAGTGAACTTATGGAATTCACTACCCCAGAAGGATGTAGATGATCAGTCCTTGAACATTTTCAAGGCTGAGACTGATAGATTCTTGAAAAATAGAGGGATTAGGGGATATCGGGATAGGGCAGGTAATCAGAGTTAGGTGAGAAGATCAGCCATGATCTTATTGAATGGCAGAGCAGGCACGAAGGGCCGAATGGCCTACTCCTGCTCCTAATTCTTATGCTCTTATGTTCTTATTAAATTCAATAAAACACAAAATAAAATAGTGTGTATCCCAACATCCAATAGGTCTTCATCAAACAAATGAACAACAGTCACTGCATAAATAAATGCAACTCTGTAAACCAAGAAACTGTAAACAGAATACCATCTTCCAGGAATGTGATAAAATATTTATTTTGTTAACCAGATTTGCAGCAGTCTTAGAAATCAATGTAGCATTTTCGAAATAAACACAACAAATATTGAGGTACAGCACCAAAACCAAGGTGTGACCTTTCCTCCAGTTGTGATTAGGGTATGCATCAAAATGTTAAATGTTTTGTCTTTCACATATTAATTTACCCACTGTGCACTTCCCAGAGTTTTCTATTTTAATTTCAGATTTCTAGTATTCATAGATTTTTCTTTCCCTTTTTATTTCTGATGTTTCCAAAGGGATGTTTGAAATTCCCAAATGAATTTACGACCAGGTATACGCATACTGAAAACTTATAACATTTCCTTGAATTTAATGTTCCACCCCACCCCATAAACAGTGGGTAGCTAGGGCTAGAGGGGGTTCAGCCAAATAAATAATAATAATCCTTGTATTTGTTATAGTGCATTGAAATGCTGTACACTGTCCAGCACCTTGTGACGTCCTCCCGACGTGAAAGGCGCTATACAAATCTAGGTGCATTATCATGCTGCTGAGGCGTCTCAAACCACCTCACAGAATGTACTGCAAAGTGAAACAAAACCAGAAGTTTCTGGGAATAATCAGCGGGTCAGACAGCATCTATGGAGAAAGGAAAGTGAGTCAACGTTTCGGGTCCACAACCAACCCTTCGTCAGAACTAAAATTTGTCAGGACTATGTTCTGACGAAGGGTTGTGGACCCGAAACGTTGACTCACTTTCCTCTCTCCATTTATGCTGCCTGACCCGCTGAGTGTTCCCAGCGACTTCTGTTTTTGTTTCAGATTTCCAGCATCTGCAGTATTTTGCATTTTGTTTATACTGTAAAGTGAATTGATCATATATTTTGTGGGAGACACACAGCAGCCAATTGCACACGGCTGTGTCCCACAAACAGTCATGGATTGAGTGATCAAATCATTATTATTTATTATTTTGAAGGGATTATTACCCCCAGAAAGCGATCCACCAATCGACTAACGAGAGTTTCCTAATTACTGCTAACTAAACAGAGGTCTTGGAGTAAGGAAACTTGCCTAAGGTACCTACAGTTCAGCTCTTTGAGGGGAGCTGGGAGGGGAATTTCCTGAGGACGACCACAGCCAGTCCTCCGAGCAGCCCCAAATCGTGGCACCCACGGCCCAGCTCTTAGTCCTCTCTCAACTCCTCATCGGTGCCCACCCACTTCTGGTCTGGAGTGCGTTCATCGGGGCATTCTCACCTCTGGCTGGCCAATGGATCTATCAGTCGAACCAATGGCTCACCAGTCTTAAAGGACACCAAAGCTTTAAACTGAATTTTACTCCCCCCACCTCTCAAAGAATATTTTCAACTGCCACCTATGCACTATCCCCTGATTTTATCTGAATTCCTCTAGCCAATTTAACCTTCTCCAGTACTCTTTGCCTTTGGCAAATATTTGCATCAATGCTACGCAATTCAATGGGGGCAAAAACATGAGCTCAAAGCAAGAAATTATTGATTTGAACCACAATGGTGCAAACATTAATCAATTTTTTATAAATTGCTTTTCACTGGCAGTTTCTTCACACATTCCTATTGTGCTATCAAAATGCATGAACCTAACAAAGGCAAAAACATCAAATACCTAGCGAGAAACAAAAAAGGAGTAAGTGGTAAGAAATTTCATAACATTGTCAGCTTTTAGCTACATTATAGCTCTGTACCTCACTCGTCAATGTTAACTATTTTTCTTGAACCGTGCATAAAGCTCATGTAGCTATGTTCATGGCAATGCAACTTACAGTCCACATGTATTTTACAATGATAGGACTGCAAAATACAAGGTTCATTGCTGTTTAAAAAATGTCTTTAGATAAGTGGAATTTATTCATGGAATTCAATGGAAAATGTACCTTGGTTCAAATGCCTGCCAGTGTTCCAGCTCCTGAAATAATCGTCCTAAAAGAAAATTAAACAAGGCATACAGTGTTTAATGATTATGGTATTTCACATGCCCAAAGAAATTCATGACTTATATATGAATCAAACAAATTGCAATAAATGCACGATTGAAAATTAATACAAACCTCAACCTCCTGTAAGGGCAAGCATCACAAACAAGAAAAAAAAATACCAGGTTAAATAACAAGCCAGTAAAATTGATTATATACAAATGTATAAAGTCAACAGAATTACCTCCAACATCACTTTGTAAGATTATAGTAATAAACATTATTTGCATAATACTTCAATATTACTTGTTTGTGAATGAAAAAACATCATCATGCACATTCTTCAATAAGATATTGGAAAAGACTCAAATATGAAGCAAGTGTACCTCCAAATCGAACGCTAATCTTTAGCAAAATCATTCTTGGCCTTTGCATTAGGTGTCAGATTTTGCAAAATATTTAGACTAAGCTTTTTGTTCTAGTTTTAGAGAAACAAACTTTATCCTATTTTGAAAATTATGGAATGTAAAGGAATGCATTGAATTAGTGACTGCTGAAGTATGATTTACCATACAAACTACTTCACCAGCTCCTTAGTGGCTGTGTGGGTAGAGGTTCTTTTAGTGTAATATTAAACGATAAGGTTCCAGGTTCAATTCCAAGTAAGTTAGCTCATCTCAATATTTTCAGGCCAAGGGGAAGAAATTCAACTCTGTCTAGATTCAGACTTTTTTCATAGTACTTCGCAGCATGCAAGTTTTGGACAACTCTTAAATTCAGATGTTATTATTTTAACATATGATCTTGGGGCTAAGAACATGAAGAAGCTTTACAACCGCCCAATGTTTAGAATCTTTACATAAAATTACAAATAATCTACTGGACCAAAACAGGCCATTCAGCCAAAGTAGTCCAGGCCAGTATGACTTTTAGGAGGTGACAGCCATCAGTATGTTAATAGTATAGTGTAAGTGGAGTCTTGTTATTGTCTAAACTCCCAGGGTTTTTAGAGATATAAACCTAATCAAATGTTTTAAAGATGGTCCCTACAGCTATGAAATGGATTTAAAATATTATTATGTTGAATAAACTACGCATATGCATTTTCTTACAATTCTTTTTAATACATTATGACTGGATAATAACTGATTTTATGGACCCATGTCCATGTCAAGATCGGGTTCTCCTTTCAACATAAGACTGCATTAACTTGCTTTCAAAATAACAAAGTTGTTAACATTCCCTATGTTTTCTAACAAACTCCAGTTAACTCTTGAAATATTCACATCTACAACATTAAATTGATTTTATTGATCTATGAAGAGGATGCAGCCAATCAGCATTTGGTTTCTGATGCTCCATTAAAATAATAATACTCACGTGAAACTCTTCAGAGAGACTGCAGTAAGGGAAAGTTTGCAAAGGAGGTTCAGTGCTGAGTTATTAACTTACACTATCCATGAAAGTGCATTTGTCTTTTTTGAACTAATTTGGCATTCATCTAATTCAACAATTGAAAATAGTTCAAAAGGTTAATGCATTATTAACGTGGAAAGTAGTATTTGACAAAACTAAAGGGGGAAATATATGAGGTTGATTGGAGTTGGAAAGCAACTGAGGATTTATTCTGCTAATCTAAAACCGAAGGTATGATTTCACTTATAATTCAAGAACAAAATTCTAATTTTGTATGATATTTATAATAATTCTTGCACTTATGTGGCCCCTCATCACATCGTCAAAATCTTAGGATTTACTGTAAAGTATCTAAACAGTATTAACTGTAAATCATATTTATTCAGTATACTCTACAACTGGAACTGACCATAAGATTTTGGTTTATTTTGTGAGGCCAGAGAACAATGTCTTATTAATGCAATGTTTCACTCCTTAGTTGCTTTGAGTACCTCACTAATCAACAGTAACAGTCTATGACCCACTTGTTGTTCTACATGGATGTGCTACTTGGATATGAACTGCTATTAATCACTGCAGGGTTGCAATAACCATTCTGCACAGCAAAGAAAATACATTGAATCCATTGTCTTTAATGATTAAGAAAACATTCAAGAACACACAGAATTATAAAAGCCATTTGAAATCTCTTGGGAATACATGATTAACTAACATTAGGAAACAGTTTAATAACCAAATTGAGGATTAAACTCCAGGAGATACAGAACCCTCTCTTCACACAATCTGTGTAAATCATGACATGGTTTTCCCTGTGGTGATAACTATAAACTGCAATTATCATAATTAGTATATTGTATTCATAGAAAATAGGTTCAGGACACCAAAGCAAAGCGCTGCAGGAGAAGTATTCCATTTTCGTGAAAAGAGACAGAAGTTAATATAAGTACTGCGTCAACACTATAAATATCAGTGTAAATATTAATTCTTTAAATATAAGCATGTTCATGACATGTAGTGTAATATGGAGTGTTCATAATTATCTATACAGTACTTGCATAATACCTATCAAAATTACTCTTCCATAATTCATCTAAATGTACTTCAACTGTCTATATTGTATTAGGAATCTGTTACTATATGATTTTTATACCTAATTAATACTCCTTGCAAATGTTCACTTTATTCCTGCATTTAGCTGCCCTTAATCATCACTGCCATTCTTTTCATGAATGGTGTTTTCATAAAAATGAGGAATGTAAGTGATGGGAATTGGAACACTCTTATCATTTTGTTAGCAAAAGTCATGAGATACAAAATATATTGATTCATTTTATGAATAAAGCTGGTATCCTAAGAACTGGCACAAGTTTATGCTTTCAGTTATTGATTGGCCACATTGATGACATTTTTCAATCATGGGTGAATTATTACATCAAAATTTTGGAATGTTTTATTTTTGTTAAATCTTAACAATAAATAACCATTGCGTTTGATAGAGTCTAATCACATCATCCATGTGTCTCAAAACGCTTCACAGGATTCAGCTGTGAAGTATAGTGACTGTGTACTTGCAGGTAAACTGTGACGAAAGGGTACCTTCAAATTTTGTAAGACATGCAACCAAAAATGTCATGATATTTTACTGCATTTACTTTGTAGCAATTATTTTGTTCAAGTTACAAGACCTCAGTTAACACAGCGAAGACCATTACAAGTAAAAGACAATGCATGGTTTACTGGCCTCTGGCCCTTGGATACTCGTGGCAGAGGCAATTCAGCTTGAGAATTTTTTAGTTTGCAATATAAGACAGACAAGGCAGAAGAGGGCAAACCATTGATTGTTAGTTTAACTCGAAAACATATATTCATTCTGAGATCTCTGAAAGATAAAATTGTTTTGTCTCTTACATGAAAGAAGTGATGTAGAAAAGAACAGGAATTGGAAGTGTGTCCCTGAGCGACACATACGTCAGCTGTTTTACAAAAACAAAGTGCTTAGGTTACTGTTTGTCCAGGACCTCAGGAGAAATAAGACCTGAGAGGTGCAGTCCCTATGTGAACCAGATGCTCGGGCAGTCAAGAATTATAAACCACAAACATGTGCTTAACTGGGGCACTTCCCCCTGGGATTGGATTGTACAGATGAACTCAGAAATTCCTGGAGAAGGATATTTGACAAAACAATTCTATTTTCCTCGTGCATGAAGAAAGTGGAGACTTGTATCAGCATCTGTGGCTAACTAAATGATATAGAGTAAATAATAAAATTACTCCCACAGTGGGGAAATAGAAGTGATAGCTTGATCTTTGCCCTCAACAAAATATCTCTTGCACGTCAAGGGCCAACATTAGGAAGAGTATACAGTGTACAGCACAGCAATTTTACATTGCATGTTGAGAGGACACCTTAAAGCACTTCATGCAACTGAGTGAGAGCCTGAGCTGGGGGTGGGGCCTATTAATATGAATTATATAGAACTTTACAGTATAGAAACAGGCCATTCAGTCCAACTAATCAATTTAGGCTCTGCTTACACTCTACCCTCCGAATCCCCTCACCAATACCCAATAAATCTCTTCTCCCTCTCAGTCAATTGATTTACTTTTGAATAAACTCTTACATTCCCATTGTTTTCAAGAATAATAATCCTTCCCTTTGATATAGTTAGTAGGATATCTCAAAGTTCTTCACAGGATTTTATTGTAAGCTTTGGTACTTGTATTTGTAGACAAACAAGACTGCCAATTTGTGCGTAGCAATGTGCCACAAACAAGCATTAAATGAATAAGATAATATGAGATTCAGCCACACATGAGATACATTTATTTCCTCAAGATAAAAGCATAAAAATGCTCTGAGATTTGATTCTTCAACTAGGAATCTATACAATAATGCTGCAACTGTTTGAAAAATATAAATATAAAAACCCTTCAGTTCAGTCGTCTCCTTGCTGGTCTCCCTAGTTCCACCACCTATAGCTTCCAACTTACCCACTTCCTCACCCATACCAAACTCTGGACGCACGTTACCCCAGTTCTCACCAAGCTCCATTGGTTTCCTGTCTCGCAGCAGATCAATGGTCCCTGCTCGCCAATCACTACTTGGGAAACTCAAGCTTGCTGCGTGTCTCTCATCCTGGATCGGTGGCTGAGCCTGTAGATTCTGTGCCTTTATCACTCTGTCACAGCCCTTCTCTTCTTATCTCTTGACTGTGTTTAAGCCCATCTCCCATTTCCCTCCTCTCCCTTGCTGGCTGTTCAAGTCTGTCTTTGTAAATGCTCCAAGACATTACCCTATGTGAAAGGTGCTATATAAATTCAAGTTGTTGGTGGTGGTAGTTATATAAAATTAATAATCCTAGAATTTGACATAGAAGCTGTTATGTCAGGAAGATGTTTCAAAATGCTTCGCAGGATTTACTGCCAAATGCAGTGACTGTATTCTGTAGGCAAACGTGGCAGACAATTTCCACGCAGCAATGTCCCACTTCAGCCATTAAGTCCTTAGAACTTTAACTCAAAAATTAAACATCAAAAGAGTAAACAAATTGTAACATTAAGAATACTAATTCCTCTGTAACGGTCTGCAGCACTTCAGAATTTGAATTTATTGAATCATAATCAATTAAACTAATTTCATTGTCATTAATTTAATAAATTAAATTAATTTATTAGGTAATTGTCAGATTCAAGCAATGTGGCCATTTTATAATTCAGTTATTGAGCTAGATGGGTCTGCAGTACTCCAGGGCACAGACAGCCTGGCTCAATAGCAGGACTGGAAGGACAGACCAGTCCTGGGAGTAGAGATTCTTCCACTCAGCTCCTCTTAACATTGCAAGCCAAAGCTTTAACTGGTAGAGTTGTACTAGTTGGACAAGCAGCAGGATAATTTACCAGACAGTACTTTCAACGGTAAGGTATGCGGTTTTAGCTGGTTAGACTCCAGCTGTACCCCAACACACATTATGGGGTCCTCAAGCCTACAGTCTTGCCATCCTGTACATAATACTCCTGAATTTGGTAAGCAGGATGCATCCCTCCAGGGAGAGAGTTCATTCCAATACATATCTCTAAAATTTCCATGTGTAGGTGGAATGCATGGAATTCTTTGTTTGGTGGCTTTCTGCATGTGTCAGACATTTGGGCTGACCTCAAAAAATTATAAACTAAAGATTGATTGGTTTGTGGTAACTTTCTGACACTATAGAAGGAGTGAATAGTCCACAATGCAGCTTTCAGGAAGAATTTCATTCCAATTACTCATACTTTGACACCCTAACAAGCCACAGATCAGTGAAATTCATTTGGATTTTGACAGCAATTCTTAAAAAGACCTGTGGAAAATTGGCTTTCAGACTCAGATGAAAAATATTTAAAAATTCCACACGATCCTTAATTTAAGGCAACAATCTTTAAACTAAAACCAAGAGAAATTTCACAGACCCGATGGTATAAAAATATAACGATTCTAACATTTGATTTCACAGATTGATTTCAAGATCCTCACACTTGTTTTGAAATCCGTTCATGTTCTGGCACCTCCCTACCTCTCCGACCTGCTTAACCCCCAAACCACAACCCGCTCTTTCTAGCCTTCTGCATGTCCCTCATGCCCTTTCCACCACTGGTGGCTGTGCTTTCAGCCACTATGCCCCGAAACTCTGGATCACTCTTCCTCTATCCCTTCGTCTTGTCCCATCCTTCCCCTTTCTCAGGTCGCACCTGAAGACCATGCTATTCGACAGTGCCTACGGTCACCTCCCCCTCCCTCCGCCTCGGTGTCGTGGTCTGCCACTGTCAAGCACTCCGGGATGCTACCGTGCGTGAGGCGCGCTATATAAATGCAAATTGTTATTAATATCTTTACATCAGAAGGACATCTCAAAGTGCTTTATGGGATGTACTATAAAATGTAGTGACTGGGTAAGTGTAGATGAATGTGGCAGCCAACGTGTGCACATGAACGTGGGGGGGGGGGAGATCCTGGATGGATGGGAACCATTGCCCGTGGAATTGCATCCTATTAAAAGGAGGTTGGAGACGAGGAGCATATTCAAATAGGAAAAATATTTTAAATAATTAACTGGAAGCACCAATTTTTTGAAAATGAAGACACTTCAATTCTCAAATCTCAATTTCAATAACAGCAACAATAACTTGTGTTTATATTGCGTCCCTCACCGGGGGGAGCATCCCAGAACATTTCAGGAGCAATTTGAGGAAGTGAACTTCTAATAATATTAATATACTGTACTTCTTATAAGCAGTTTCTTGATTCTCTCAATTCTCAGTGTTTGTGGAAATATAAATCAAACAAATGGCTGATGTCAGTGCTGAGACCCCTTCAGCAGCAAGTGATACTGGGCTTTAATAATTGTATTTCATTAATGAAGGCAGAACGCAAGGATGAGAGAGTCCATCATAAACAAACTATATACCAGTGTGATGTTAAAGTCTAGCATACAACCAAAAGATTTTTTAAATAATCACTTCATCAATCTGTGAAGTTAATAATTTGCTTAATGACTCGTATCAATGGAATACATTGATAACATTTATGGCCCATACATTTGAAGTTTTACATTAAGAAATAAAAGCCCCATTTTTCTTTCCTCATGCATGGTACGCAATTTACAAATGTTGGTTACTGTCAAACATAGCATTATACCAAGTGTAGCAGCAGCAAAATGATTTGTGCATGTTCTGCTCCAACACCTTGCAACCTAGGGCACCTTTAGGATGGGCATTGCAGCATGTTTTAAGTTTAAGACAGATTGGCTATTTGCATGCTCCACTTAGTTCTGCAGTTTTCTCCTCTACAGCAACTACAAAAAAATCCCAACCCAATGGGCAACTAAGAGATTCAGACACCTATCAGCGCCTTGGGATGTCCTCCCGACATGAAAGGCGTTCTATAAATGGAATCTTGTTGCACAGGGTCTACTATAAAGTGTAGCGACATGTATTTATAGGCAAATTAGGCAGCTAATTTGCATGCAGCAATGTTCTACAAACAGTCATGAAGTGAGTGACCAATTTTATATGGAGGATTTTTGGTAAGGACGCCGGGAGAAACTCCCTCCTCTTTTCAATAGTACCATGGGATCTTTAACATTCACTGGAACAAGCAGGCCAGACCTTGGTTTAACATCTAATTCTGAAGGACGGCACATCTGACAATGCAGCACTGCACTGGAGTATCAGCCTGGACTGTCAATTCAAAGACCCCAAAAAATGGAATTTGAATCCATAACCTTCTGGCTCAGATGAAAGAGTGCCAGGCTAACACTAGTTATACACCTGGTTTGATTTTAGAACGTGTACCAATTTAAATAAAATGAAGGACTCCTTCCCTGAGAGGCTAAAAGGATTCTAGCATCTAAGAGTAACACTGAAAGTGAAAGTAATCAAACAGAAAAAAAAGCCAAAGGCAGACATGAGGTGATAAATACATACCAGATGTGAACAGCACCTAGTCTTAACTCCTGCTTGGAGATACCGAGATCAAATTTGCAATGACATTTCGAACTGAACAGCATGGAGGCAGATAGCTTCTCTTCCTGCCCTCTCCCCACTGCCCCTCTCCCGCCCTCCACCCACTGATGAAGTCTGAGAAGCTGTATCTGCAATTTTGAACATTTAGCTTCGACTGCAGAAAACTGCCTTTGAACAAACCCAAACACTCAAAAAGCCCGTCAACACTGGAAATCCAACACAGGCTGACTGATCAGACCTCACCATTAAGAACTGCATTTGCGGAGGTGGGGATCTCCAGTTTCCATTCCTTTTGATGTGATAGGTATTCCATGAACCACAAAGTTCAACCCAATTATATAAATGGCTGTCACATTGGAGGCCAGACACCTGATGCACTTCACTTATGCTGCCCTTTGTAACCTGGTTTGTAATTCCATCTACTGTTACTCAGTCTGTAAAATATTGAAATGAAGGATTATCTAAATTATGGAAAATTCTTAAATTCAATCTTAATTTAGAAGCTGGCCCTTTTTTCTGCACCACCTTACATTTTAAGAACAATAAATGGTCTAATGGGCTAAGATTAGGTGGAATTTTGACCCTCACAGGCAATTATTCTACTTCAGCTCTCACAAAATAGGCCTCCCCATATCCAAGAAAATAATACTAAAAATAATCCTTGCATTTGATATAGCACCTTATTACGTTTTCTAGACATCTCAAAACGCTTCACAGAATATTTCGTAAAGTGAATTGACTGTATATTTTGTGGGTGAAATGTGGCATAAAAAAATTAATGTAATTCTTCCTGAGATACTCTCCCTGCAACTTTTGTAGACTAACATGGATGGTCTGAAATATAGAATCCTGTTGCTGGAATGTCAATTTGTTTTTACCTCATAGTCATTTTGCACAAGAACAAAAGCTTACATTCATATTAGTGGATTTCACGTTGCAGGTATGCCTTAAAGCGCTTCACTTTGAAGTTCATTTAAAAAAAAACATATTTAGAAGTAAGAAAAGTCAACAATTTTTTTCCCCTTAGCGCAACTAAAATATCTTTTTTTTTTGATATGTCAGTGGAATTAAATTCAATATTGTGAAAAGTGCAGTGAATTTCCTAATTTTTCATTCACAAATAGGTGTGTAACATTCTTTACTGTTCTTCCACTCTTTAATGAATTGTAAAGGCTAGAATATGAATGTAAAAACAGTATTTATCCATACAGCATATTCACATCGATATGTATGCATACAGGATCATCCAATTGTCTACATAACCACACAACATAGGGTTTGCTTTTTGCTATCATCTGAATATCTCCCATTAAAAATAACTTTCTCAATTATTTGAACAAATAAGGAACCATGTATTCATTTAATGCAGCAGATTGTATGTCAGCCTGACTCAATTGGTATCACAGTCTCAGATAGCAGAGACTCTCATCTACGCTGATACTTCAGAGCGTAGGATTGGGGAAGCACTGCAATGTCGGAGGTGCTGTCCTTTGGATGAGATGTTAAACTAAAGTCCATGGCCCATAGCACTAGTTAGAAAGAGGAGGAAGTTTCTCCTGGTATTAAGGTCAACAGCCCCCCAGATAAAATCGGTCGTTCAATTTATAGCTCTTGTGGAACATTCCTGTGCACAAATTGGCAGACAGGTTTGCTACAATCGCGACACTTTACAATAATTCCTGTGAAGCATTATGAGACATCCTCTTGATGTTAAAGGTTCTATACTGAATGCAAGGATTATTCTAAGATTCCAGAGTGATGAACGAGCAATGTTAAAGGTTGATAAAATTACAATGGGTAGAATATTAACAATTGACAGCAAGATATTGTGTAAATGAGTAATTTGCTATGAAATGTTGCTTATTTTCTCATAATATATCATTCATGGCTACTTGCAAACAATTTAATACAACCTGACATAACACTTTTCTCAGATCAGAAAGGAGCACTACGTGACTATAGTCCTTTCAATTAAAGTGTTCGCCTTTCTTAAACAATGGAGCCATTATTCCCAACCGTTCAGTCATCTACTGGAGACTCATTTGTCTAAAAAAAATAAACAAGCATTGTAAAGTTATTTGACCGCAGGTTCACCTCCAACATTCAATAATTCTGCATCAAAGTTGTCAACACCAGTACTACCCCCATCTTTAATTGCTATATTTCTTCCTTTATGCTTGCACGTATGAGATTCCCAGAACTGAACTCCACTCCGGGGCTGCCTTCATTAAATACCAAGAAGAAACGGGTTTCATTTCATTAATTTTCATTCAAATTTTCCGTTCTTTTCTTTCAACTCTCCACTGCAGTTCTAAATCAAGTCTGGTGGTTGAATTGCGTTACAATAAATTATACATTGCTTTTGTTATGCAGAGAAAATATCCTGTAGCTTTGTTGGTTAAAGCACTTCCTCCTAAGGACCTGGATTCGATTCCCAGCAGGGCGAAATGTTAGGCAATTTCCTTACTCCACACAGCCCTGCTTACCTGGCAGTAAGTAGGATCTCTGTCATTAGTTGATTGGCAGATTGTTTTTCCGGGGGTAATAATCCGCTCAAAAAAAAATGTGTTCACTCACTACTTAGAACGAGTGCAATTGTTTGTGGGTCACTGCTGTGTGCAGTTGGGTGCAGCATTTTGCTCACAAAATACAGTCAACTCACTTTACAGTATATACTGTGAAGCACTTTGAGCTATTCTGCTAACGTGATGAGGTGCTATATCAAATGCAAGGATTATATATTATCAATATTAAAACTGAAAGTGTTATTGAGCATGAGGAGGAAGAGAAAACTAATGAGTGAGCACCAGCGAGGGACAGACAAACAAGGGCGGAATCAGTAGCAAAATAGTAAACTTCAAAGAAATGAAAGAAGTATTAAAATACATTTAACTAGGGAACAATAATCTTTGCATTTGATGAAGGGCCTTTCACATCAGGAGAATGTCTCAAAGCACTTCACAGGAATTACTGCGAAGTGTAGTGATTATGTATTTTGTAGGTGAACGTGAAAGCCAATTTGTGCACAGCAATATCCCACAATGGCCATAAAATGAATGACTAATTTTATCTGGGGGTAACTTCCTTGTTGCTGAATGTTGCTGAAAGTCATCACAGTTGAGAAAAAATGAAATGCTTTTAAAACAGTAATGGTGAGTAAGCGCGTTAAGTGTACACCAAAGAAAATAAGCATAAGTTCAATAAGCATTCTACAAAGTAGATGAATAACCCAATTAAATTAGGAATCCAATGCAAAAAAAAATTTAATCTTTAATTCATTTAATATATCCTTAAATTTGTAATCATCTTTTTCTGCTTTTAACATTCTACATGTTTGGTTAATAAATTCTATTTGTTTGTGAAATCCTATTAGTGACTTATGTGATCGAGTTTTAAATCGTGTTTTGATCTTTTGATTTTGAAGCTTCCCTTTAAAACAGACCAGTCAACCTTGCTCATTGGCAGGTCTTGGAGAAGGAGAATGGTAAGTGGAAATAATAATAATCCTAGCATTGAATATAGTGCCTTATCACGCCTGTGAAGCACTTCACAGAATATTTTGTGTATTCAACTTTATATTTTGTGGGTGAAATGTGGCAGCCAATTTGGCACAGGAGTGTCCCACAAACAGCTGTGGATTGAGTGACCAAATTATTATTATTAGTTTATTTTTATTTATTTTGTTTAGTTTGATGGGAAGCTTGCCAGACATTGGCGAACCATGTGGTTTGACTGGTTAAACTCCAGCAGTACACCATCATACATCTCCAAGACTTGTTTAGGCCTTGCCAACTTGGGCCCAATACTCTCCAGTATTAAAGAAGCATGGTACATCCATCCAGCGAGAGAGCACACATTCCATTCCATTCACATTGAAATTTCCATGTGTAGGTAGCATACATATGTGGAACTATCAAGTCTGATTTGGATTCTGTTAAGCATGGTTTTTGTTTGAGTGAGACACCCAGCTGATTGAAAGAAAACAAAAATTCTTCAAAACATTGTGCTTGTGTATCAGCCTGGTTCAACTGGCAGCACTCTCACCTCTGAATCAGAAGGTATGGGTTCAAACCCCACATCAAGATGACACTCCAGTGCCATGCTGTGGGGAAGTGGGGGGTTTGCATTGCCGGAGGTGCTGTCCTTCAGAAGATACAATACAAAATTACATTTGTAAAGCACCTATTACATCCCAAGACGCTGATCAGTCAGAGATTAGGACCTGAGCGGGGTGGGGGGTTAATCAGGGAGGGTGGAGGGCAGAGAGGGTAGGAGGGTGGCTGAATGCACAGTCGAAAAGGAGATTTTTGAAGTGTGCCTCCGAGCCACAGGGAATGTGGGCTGGAGTTCCAGAGGGTGGGAGCAGAGAGCTGATGGCCTGACCGCCGATGGTGGGTCTGGCCTGGCAGGGGATATGGAACAGGCCGGAGCCTGCTGAGTGTAGGTAGCGGACAAGTTGATAAGGGGTTAGCAGGTTGGAGAGGTAGGAGGGGGGCAAGGCCATGGAGGGTCTTGAAGGTGAGGATGAGAATTTTGAACCTGCGAGGGTGGGTGTGATGGGATCACGGAGCCTGGTGCAGCAGAGGACACAAGCTGCAGAGTTCTGGATGATCTGCAGCTTGTGGAGGGAAGAGTTGGGAAGGCTTTGGCATAGTCGAGCCTGATTGTAACAAAGGCATGTATGAAGGTTTCGGCGGCCTGAAGGGTGAGGCAGTGGTGGAGTTGGGCAATGTTGTGGAGATGGAGGAAGACAGAGCAGATCATAGCACGGAATTGGGGGAGAAAGAACAGTTGAGGGTCAAACAAGACACCTAAGTTCCTGATTGACTTGTTGATACATTAAACTGAGGTACTGCCTAGCTGTTCAGGTGAAGTTAAAGTTCGCTTGGCACTGCTTAAATAAAGAAGGGAGTTTCTCCAGTGTTCTTACCAGCAGTCCCCAAATAAAATTGGTCATTTGTTTCTTGACTGTTTGTTAGACATTACTGTATGCAAATGGGATGGCATGGTTACCTACAAACACACAGTTACTTCACTTTACAGTCTTCTGAAGTATTTGGTTGAGATATTCTCGCAATATGAAAGATGCCATACCAAATGCAAAGATTATTATATTTCCCACACAAAATGATAAGTAGTGTCGGTAGACTTAGGTACTGCCCTTCAAATATCTGTCATCGTGATTCTTCTGCTTCATGATTATTTGTAAAACTAATAAACAAATGTCCACGGGCTATCTCTGGGGTAATCTGCCAGTTACAGTTATCCAATCAGTCCCACCTCATCAATCACACCCTTGGTTTCCTTTTACTTAGCCGATTTATTATACAATATACTACTTCCTTCATTATTACTATGATTATTATTATCCTTGCATTTGATATAGCGCTTTTCACGTCTTCTAAACATCTCAAGGCGCTTCACAGAATATACTGGAAAGTTAATTGACTGTACATTTGTGGGTGAAACTTTTTTTTAAAAATTATCTCAACAGCCTTCACTTTAGCCTTAAATCTCTTGTTCAGCTGAAATCAACATCTAAAATATCCACCACATTACCATCCTCTACTAGCTCTGTTACATCCTTAAATATTTCCAATAAACTTACTCAGCCTTTCATAAATCCATGTTGGTTTAAAGTTATTACCTTGTCTATTAAAATGTGTATGAACTGCTTCCTTTACCAAAGATCTCAATGATTTTCCTTTTATAGATGTAAAGCTGACAGGCTTATTAATTTGCTGGATCTTTTCTGGCACTGTAAAAATCTGGCTTCCAAATTAAAACCGAATGAAAGAATTTTCCAACATGCTGCACGGTCTTAAATCTTATGTTGATGCTCTTAAGGCTAAGACCATGAGAAATATCGTGCCTATGACTTTATTAAAAGAACTAGAACATTAGTTGAATTTCATTCCTCAGCCTCTACATTTAACTGAGTGTGAAATAATTTCAATCCAAGCAGCACATCCATGCATTTCCTGCCTCTCAAGGGAAAGGGAATGAGTATGCTGTGTTTTAATATTGAAAATGGTTATAAAGTAGTTTTGTTTAAAAAGGCGAAGCACAGACTAGGTGGAGGACTTTGAGATCAAACTACAGTTCTGCATTTAGACCCCAAAAAATCAGGATTCTACTGTTGATTTTCAATGCTCATCATTTTCATCATGAAACCAACCAAAAAAAAGTCCACTTCAGTACTGCACATTACTGAAAGCTGCAAAAGGTGAATTTTCAAGATAAAGTTGAAGTTCGCAGAAGTTCTTAATGAATTGTATTAATGAAAGGCTTTATTTAGCCCATCGTTGGGGTAGAAATTCCATCTGGGCAGAACTTGTCTAGATTTACACTATTAACATAGCATTTCGGAGTGTGCACAATTTGGCAAATTGTTAAACTTAATTTTAACTTTGAAGCCAGTTTTCTATCATTCTTAAAATAAACATGCAGAAAAGCACCTTCAAAATTAAAGATTACATTTAAAAAAATTGATGAACGTAAAATATTAGAAAATGTTCAAGTCATCCACTGTTCCACAATCCATCTACTACTCCACAAATCATCCAGTATACCAAAAATTATATCTAATCATCTCAAATAATGTAGTACAATACAAACCATCTAGTATATTACACTCCCACTCACTCTCCCCTCTCTCAACCACACAGATTCTCTCTCCCCTCTCATTCTCAATCAGTCTCTTTCCTCACACACACAGACTCTCTCTCCTCACACATTCTCTCTCTCTAAGTCACTCTCTCTGTCTCTCTCCTCCCCTCCTTCTATCTCTCTCCTTCCCTCCCTACCTCTCGACTTTATCTCACTCAGCCACGAGGGTCACTGTCTGCAGCGGCAGGAGCTGGCGTTGGTAAGGACGTGGTGAATAAGGACACGTGCTTGGCTGTCAGGAAGCCCCTCAGCTCGAGAGCAGTTTCCTGACAGTCTGCAGTAACGGCTGGTCATTATTTCTACTCCTCGCACTGCGTCCTTCCAACTGTTGGCTCCTGCCATGAGAAGCCACAAGGAGGGAGCGAGTGTCCTGAAGTCAAAAATGGTCTTGGGACGGATTAAATCACCTGCCGGGCCGGATGCAGTGCACGGGCCGCCAGTTGGACCACACTGATCAAGTTCATCAAAAATCAAAAATGGGGGATTGTGTCTTTGCTGACAACCCCCAGATAAAACTGGTCATTTACGTCTTGTCTGTTTGCAGGACATTGCCGTGCGTAAATTAGTTGCTGCTTTCACCAACAAAGTACACAGGTACAACACTCCAGTGCTTCTTGTGAAGTGCTTTGAAACACTTCAATGACATGATAAGGCGCTATATCAAATGCAAGGATTAGTATGATAAATAAAACAAAGCTGTCTTCTGCCAGTACAGTTAGTTTATGTTTGCACGTGGGGGAATAATTTGCACTGATAGTACTCCTAGGCATTCTTTATCCTTTAATGTGCTATCTTCCCACTAAGGTAAACAAACAGAAGCTGGCATGACTTAAACTGAATCGTTCTAAATAGTGGTATAGATTTCTCTTGAAATACTAGATTATGCATTCTTACAACCCACATGAAACATTTTACAGATCCTTAGGGAGCGATGCACATTATCATGTTTCACAAAATCACAAAGCCATAGGTTTAACCCCTGCTGGCAGCATATTCATACTGCATCTAAGGTGATTTTAATTGTTGTGCTATACCAGGGGGCTGCTTCTAAAGAGTTAGTAGTCGATATAGTGGTTGGATGAAGCATATAACACAATAAGATTGTTCTATAGAGTAAACGAGTCAATACAACTTACAAATGGCAGGTTATAGAGATTTAAGAACTCATTAATGCAATGAAACAGCTGCTTCTCTGGTTCATCAGGTTATGAGCTGAACCTGAAGTGAGAGCATATTTTACAAAGTTTGGTCAAACTCCTTTAGCTTCTTGTTTCCAGTAACTGAACTGGAATGAACACTTTTATTTTAGAAAACAAAGTGCATTAAGACAATCCATAAGCGTGCAGGCAGAGATTAGATATTGCATCAATGGAGGCAGTGGTTTCTATCGATCAGGCCTCCAGTTTCTATAAATTGGTTGACATATACAAATTTGATAGTGGAAATGAGTCTTCAGGGACTCGTAACTTGATTTAAATTGGTTATATGGTCAAACATTATACTGTTTTAGCTGTATCCCACATTTGTTATCCAAAGGAAGTCAGGACTCAAAGTCTCCTTGTGACCAATAAGTTACTGTAATAGAGACATCATTCAGTTCATTTTTTTTCCAACCAACAATCATTATGAACCGGATCCATCACATTCCCCAACTGCTCAGTGAATACATTTGCTTTGTGGTTGATCGTGGTTTTCCCATATTATCCAGCAGTTAGAGGATTCCAGTTAGAGGTTTTCACTCAGGCCCGGGTTCAACTCCCGATATGGGAATCAACACAAGGAAGCTTCTCTTTACTCCAGGAAATGTTTCTTTATACAATTAGCAATAAAAAAGCATTGGTACCCTCGGTTTGCATCAGTCTGTTAAGAATGCTGATTGCCTACTCAAACTTACTGTTTTCAGCTGTTAAAGATTACATTGATGTGGAATTTTAAAAATACCTTTTAAATTTATATCCACCTCATGGGGCAGTATGGTATTAGAGGCAGCAGTCTGGTATTAGAGAGCTGAGTCTGCTCTTGGAGGAGGCAGACTGGTGTTAGATGAGGCACTCTATAACAAAAATAATCCTTGCATTTGATATAGTACCTTATCACGTCTTCATGACGTCTCAAAGCTCTTCACAGTAATATACTGTAAAGTGAATTGAAGTATATTTTGTGGGTGAAATGCCGCAGCCAATTGCACACAGCAGTGTCTCACAAACAGTTGTGCATTGAGTGACCAAATTCTTCTTCTTATTATTATTTTTAACTTATTCCACACAAAATAAATAGAAAATAAAATAGAAATACCTTCTCATGAATCACCAGTATTATAGATGGGGAAGAAATGAAACTGTAGACATGTTTCCTCCCATTAAGAGTGAGTGCTAGCTTTAACCATAGCAATTTCTATCCATAAACAGTAAGGTAACCACAGGACAAATAAAACTGACATTATACAGGTAACCTACAAGTTATCTCATACAGGTAAACTTATCCAGAACTCTGCAGCTTGTGTCGTCTCCCACACTAGACTCAGTGACCCCATCACCCCCACCCTTGCCCGGCTGGTTCTGCATCTCTCAGAGGATAGAATTCAAATCCTCATCCTCACTTTCAAAGCCCTCCACCACCTTGGCCCCTTCTACCTCTCTGACCTGCTAACTCCGTATCAACTTGTCTGTCTCTCCGTTCAGCAAGCTCCGGCCTGCTCCATGTCTCCCACCCAACCAGCCCTACCAAAGTCGGTTGGGCTTTCAACCTCTCTGTCCCATCCTTTGGAACTCCATCCCTCAATCCCTTCGCATTGCTCCCTCCCTTGCCTACTTCAAGGCACGACTCAAGACCCTCCTTTTTGACCGTGCCTTCAGCCGCCCTCCTACCTCTCTGCTTTCCCTCATCCCATCCCTGCGCCCCCACGCTCGGGTCCTGATCCCTGACTGTTCAGAGCTTTGGGACGCCCTCCCGACTTGAAAGGCGCTTTACAAATGTCATTCTGTTGTTATAGATTTGCCAACTAACAGAGAATAAGAAACGTTCACCCAGCAAAGTTGATAAATTTATCAACCAACGTTGAGCCATCTCTCATTTGTCTACTGCAGGGGTGTGAGGGATTAGACTCCAACACACTCTTTAAATAAGCACCATTCCTATGGAGAATATACTGCTAGAAGCTCACTGAGCAGATAGATCTTCCTGTGATGTAGAAGGAAAAGTTACAAGGCATTTGTCCCTGATGGAAATAAAAATGATAGAGGATAACCTGCTGCCCAGGAGCAGATATAGAATATTTTCAGTGGCAAAGCAAAGGCATAGATTCTCTCTAGTATACAGTAATTGTTTCTCCACTATTAGCAAGTTACCTTCACTTATTTTAGCTGCATTTAAAGGCTATATCTAAGTGGTAGCTTCTGTGGAAAAGTACCAAAAAAGCCCAATTTCTCTTCAACCGTGCCTTCACCCCCCCCCTCTCAACTCTCTACCCCTCCTCAATCCCTCCCTTCTTTCCCTCACCCTGACCATTTCCCCCCTGCTCGGGTCCCGAACCAACTGTCCAGCGCCTTGGGACGTCCTCCCGACGTGAAAGGCGCTCTATAAATGCAATCTTGTTGTTGTTGTTGTTGTACCTAACTAATGTTAGGGGATTTCATAACTTTGGAAACTTGATATAATAGCTGTAATGATGTATTGCTTATGAGAAAACTGTTACAAACACAAAAATGATTGTAACTGACTGTCTTGATGTATATCACCATATCCTGCAATATATCTGCAACCACACAGATTACTACATGCTTTATTTTCTGCAAGACACAAATTACATTTAACAACAGACTTAAATCTATCTAAACATCCACTTTGGACATAAAGCTGTGGTACTTCAGGGATTTTGCAATTGAAGTAATAAGGCAATAAATCCTAACTTAATTCTAATCCAATATAACAGTTAGAAAGTCTGCTAAATCTGGTTTGAATTGTGACTAGGCCTATGTTCTTCTGCAGGGTCCCCTCAGCTATATAATTGCTCACAGTGATCAACAGACATTACACCACAGATACTACGCAAAAGTAAATGTAAGCAGCTGTTATATAAGGCACTAGGAAATCTGGCAGATACAAAATAAGGGGCTTTACATTGTCAGTCTCAAAGGACACAATTGCCAAGACCTGCCAGGTGTAATATATTGGATTTGAGACAAGAGTTGCATAGAACAATATTTACATGAAACAAGGCTTATGTATCATAAATTACTCTATGAAGAACAAATCTGGAAATTGGCGACAATTTCCTAAATGTTCCTCAGTACACGTGCAATGTTATTTTCAGTGTGTTGTCACTATGGTAGTTTCTGTCTGTGTCCAATGTAAGTGGTGTTTTATATGCACATTATATGTACAATTTATTGACAACAAGCAAAGCATATGTCTGATATGTATTAGCTTGCCTCAGTTAGCCACATTATGAGAATACAAGAACGTAAAAATTTGCTAGGTGAAGGAAGATCAAGGTCAACATCCAGTTCGCCTTCCACCATCCTAGCAATTGCTTGACACGTCGTGTCCCAAACTATATATTGTATCCCAAGATATTATTTTCCAGCAGAAATCTATCCAATTTGTGCTTGAAACAAATGATATTTTCTGCTTTCAATGTCTCTCTTGGAAGCCTATTCCAAAAGTTTACTACTCGCTCACTGAAGTAGTGTTTCTGCAGATTTGTTCTGAATTGACCCCCCTTCAATCGCAGGTCGTGTCCTCTGGTTCTACTATTCTCAACGTTTGCTTCACAAGGTCCAGGTTGAATAGTACAAAAGCATTGCATTGTGAGAAGCTTGAGCTGTTAAACTGAGGGCCCCTCTGCCTGTTTAGATAGGCCCCAAAGATTCTGGAATATTCATCAAAAAGTGAATAGAATTCTTCTGGAGTCCTGTAGCTCAGTGGTTAGAACATTCGCTTTGCAAGTGAGACACCTGGGTTCAATTCCAGGCAGGGCGAAACTTGGGCAAATTTCCTTACTCCACACGCCTAATAATAATCCCTCCAAAACAAAACAATAATAAGTTGGTCATTGACTGTTTGTGGGACACTGCTGTGCGCAATTGGCTGCCGTGTTTCGCTCACAAATATACAGTCACTTTACAGTCTATTCTATGAAGCGCTTTGAGATGTCGAGAAGATGTGAAAAGCGCCTTATCAAATGCAAGGAATATTTATTATTATTATTCTGTGTTTCTGATCAATAATTATCCAGACAAATTGGTCATTTATCTAATGGCTATTTGTATCACTTTGCTTTACGCATAGTGACTGCTTGGTTTGGCTTCAGATACACAGGTACTGGAATAACAGCAAATGCCTTTGAAGTGTATTTGATATGATAGGCACTACAACAAATGTACGGGTTTCCATCATCTCTGGTGGTACAGTTACAGCATCCTGTGCTGCATGCATTCCTTCGTGGTCCACGTTCTTCACGTTGGACCTGGCAAAGCCAAAGATCAAATTTGTTACAAATGTTTATGCCTGGTTTGCACAGTTACTCTCCATCCTTGTGGAGACCTGTAGCTCAGTGGTTAGAGCACTCGCTTTGCAAGCGAGAGACCTGAGTTCAATTCCAGGCAGGGCGAAACCTTGGGCAAGTTTCCTTACTCCACACAGAGCCTAATAATAATCCCTCCAAAAACCAAAAACAATAATAAATTGGTCATTTTCAATCTACGACTGTTTGTGGGACATTGCTGTGCGCAATTGGCTGCCGCGTTCGCCCATAAATATACAGTCAATTCACTTTACAGTGTGTTCTGTGAAGCGCTTTGGGACGTCCTCCCGACGTGAAAAGCGCTATATCAAATGCAAGGATTATTATTATTATTATTATTATTATCCTTGGGTCTGAAATTCAAATCCAATCTGCAGACAAAACGAGTCAGCAGCCTCAATTCAATTCACAATAAATGAGAGTTCACAAAATAAAACTATCCATGACTTTGTACTATTCGGACAAATGCATAGCCAAGCTATAAGAATGGTTGGGTTGAGTGAGGTGGAATTGGTTCACTCACTCCTGTAAATGCTTCAGAGAGTGAAGGGATTTCATTTTCTGATGTTTGACCTTCTTGTGGTCATCCTAACAATTGAAGATATTGCTGGCAACTGTGGCATTTAAAACAAATCCAGCTGCTGAGTGCAGAATTTCAGCGTAGAATGTCACAGGAAACCCCACCCCCCAAAAAGTGATATGTTTATATATATGGAGTTGGCTTGCATCTGAACCACATGCAGATGTTGACTTGAATGCACATGAATGTCTATTCTGCTTGATATAATCACAATGTTTCAATATTATTCACCACAGCAATTGAGCAATGCTGCTGTGCATCCACCCATTTTCTTTGGTTTAAAATAAGAATGTCAGCAGAGCAACCTATCATTTTCTTCTCAGTGTTTGATGATTGTTTCCCTGATCACCTTTTATTGATCCAACACCTCCTTATAGAAGTGAGAAAGAAAACAAATCCAAAGGGCAGAAAATAATCTGTAAAAATTGGATCAATATAATAAAATCTGCAGTAAGGTTGTATTCAACTTTAGCCTAGATTTTTTTCTGGGTCGAATGATTAAATGCCGGATGATATTTTCTAAAGATATGTCATTCTAATTGAGTATAATGGATTGTATCATAAAAAGATAGTATACCTTGGGTGAGCTGAATAATACAATGCTTATGTGTCCACAGTGAAGGAGATGACAAAAGTAGATGCTACAAATTAACAAAGGATACCCGCTAATAGCTCTGAGTGCTTACCCGTACGTTTGCAAGCTTCTGTGTTGGGGCAAATATGAATGATTGACAGCAACTTGCATTAGCACAAATTAGGCTGCGTCTTCTCTCTACACACTATTTTCTCATATCTTGCACTGATTGAATACAATTGCTGCAGCTGCTGAGCAAAGAACCCACAGACTGATGAGATCACAGCTAAGAGAATGGCATCTATTTTCTGCTACGATTGCAGAGGCAATTTCCTACTTGGGAATGTTAGGAAAAATGTTGTTGACCTGTAAGCCTGCCTGGATAATGCACTGGGCTGGATGCTTTAGATAAAGGGCTATTATAGGGCGGATGGGTTCAAGTCAACCGGAGCCAAAGACCAATGGAGTTGCTAATAAGAGTGCTTGACAAGCAGAATGAATATTTTAAGGAGATGTTTTCAGTAATACATCCGCGGAGTGTAGAGTTTTCATATTAGTGGACCAGAGATATCACTGCGAAAGGCACAATTCACAGAAAAAACTTGAATGCCCTTAATGCATCCAATAATAGCCAGAAGTTAAATTTTGTTTTCAAGTGGTGGGGTGCCAACCCCAGAGATAGTGAAAGTAATGTAAGAGCAAGGTCACGACAGAAGGTTATGAGTGGAGCTAGTCAACAATGCCCTTGAGAGATCTTCAAGGAGGTGGGAGGAGTCCAAGAATTAGATTCACAACGTCAAGAAGAATGCAAGGGTGGGTGTTTAACACTGATAGCCAGCCACGGTAATGTAGAACTGTAAAGGACATGGTCACACTTAAAGTTGTGCCATAAATCAGTGAATGTGAGGGCAATGGTCTCAGGAGGGATTTTAATGAAAAGTGTAACTGAAATATTGATGCTGATGAAAGATTAGAAATATATTACAATCCATCCGTAAGAATCAAGACTCTTAAATAGTGCCCATGGGTGATATTGGTGAAGGGCCATCAACTCAAATATAGTTGATGACGCACAAGAGAATGATGAAGATTTCTGGGTGTATGAAGATAGTGAAAGTAATGTAAGTGACTGCTGATTTGGACCAATATTATAGTTTTTCTAAACAAAAGATAAGTGTTCAGAACACAAAATACTGCAAATGCTAGAAATCTGAAACAAAAACAGAGAGAGCTGGGAAAACTCAGTCGGTCAGGCAGCATCTATGGAGAAAGGAAAGTGAGTCAACGTTTCGGGTCCACGACTCTTCGTCAGAACACAAAAGATAAGTGTATTTTTGTTTAAATTGTAACCACTTATATGTTTATATGATACAACACTATAATTACAACATATCCAAAGTTATCCTGAGTATGATTTCAGGTCTTTATCTCCATTTATTGATAGCCACATCCATAGGTTGTCTAAGCCCCTCAAGAGAGGCAATGACTGGGAAAGATAGGAAAGAGGCATATCGTCTGTACTGAGTCCAAGTGTAACATCAGGTCCAGCATTATTACTTACATGTGCACACACCAGCTCAGCTACTAGCATGGCCATCTGATGAAGGGTCAACAAGAGGTGATGAGGGTGAGGAGATAAAAGTGGAGGAGGATTCATAGGAGCATTAATGGAAGGTGGAAAGTGCAGCTCAGCTCCAAGGAAACATTGCTTTATTCCATTCCCCAAAAGAAGGATACTTTTGGGGAATGGGGTAAAGCAGATGGACTGATCAACGGGAGCTGGCATCCTCCTGATAGCTCAACCAGAGCGGTCTGTCCTTAAACAGATCTTTGAGCAGCAATACCAGGAGGCTTCCCAAAACCTGTATCAGTAAGTCAAGCAACAGAGTAATTCCATCTAAGTGTACTGGGATTTATCTTGTGCTTTAATTCTGTTGAATAGAGACATCACCAGTACACATTATAAAGAGATATTGTTAGTATAAGAAAAGGTTAACAGAATTGATGGCTCATATGCAGCGACCTGTGAGTAGGGCGCCTGACTAGACACCATGGAAATACAAGGTTATGAAAACATACTGAATGAGGAAGAACAGAGAGTACGGACAAGGAGCTAGATAAGGAGGAAAACTAGTCTCAGCAGGGCACATTTGCTAGTGGAAAAATACCATCATGAGCAGATCACAACTAGCTGGGTATAAATACATCAGACACACAAAGAAAAGTTGAGCTCCACAGAGTAAGAACTACAGGTTGCTGAGCCGAGTGCTGGTCATCAGGCAAGACTGCTTATCTGGTAGTATATTCTGTTACATTGTTGAATAAACTGTCTTGATTGTACAACTCTGCGTTCAGATCTTTATTAATTAATGGTGAGGATCCAATTACGGTAGAAAGAACCTAACAACATCATAGAGAGATTGTTAACGAAACTATCGTAGCATCCTGACACGAGTTTTGGATGATATGGAAGTGATGTAGTATTCTGTTGAAATTCTTCATTAATACAGATAATTGATCATTACAGCACAAGTTTCTCAAGGTTATTGTTAATATTGCCTGTGTGACGTTGCCAATGGAAACACAGGGGAGCCAGGGAACCGGAGTAGCTTTCGAGAAGTTAATAGGAAATTACAGATGTGGTAAGATGAACGGCTGTGGAAGAACAATGGAATGAGGGCAGGATGGGGATTTGTGTTTCACATCTTTTATAGATTGTAAAATGTTAGACACAGGAAAAAAAAGCAAACTAATAAAATCTTTGGGTATATTGATCAAAGAGTTTGAGTGACATGGAAGACTGCTCAAGTCTACAACTGTACAAGGGAGGATACACCCTTGGGTATAAACATGTAGTTGTTTTGAAGCTTTACATTTATCTGAATGAAAAAGTATGAAGAAACAACAACAACAAGATTCCATTTATAGAGTACCTTTCACGTCGGGAGGATGTCTCCAGGCACTGGACAGTTGGGTCAGGACCCGAGCAAGGGGGAAATGGTCAGGGTGAGGGGAGGGAAGGGAGGGAGCGAGGAGGGGGAAGAGAGTCGAGAGGGGAGCTGAAGGTAAGGTCAAAGAGAAAGGTCTTGAGACTGGCCTTGAAGGAGGAAAGGGAGGAAGCAAGGCGAAGGCACTGGGGGATGGAGTTCCAGAGCCTAGGGGCTGAGAGGCTGAAGGCCCGGCCACCGATGGTAGGGCGGTTGGGGCGGGGGATGTGGAGCAGACCGGAGCCAGAGGAACGGAGGGTACAGGCAGGTAGGTAGGTCGGAGAGCTAGGAGGGAGCAAGGCCATGAATGGCCTTGTAGGTGAGAATGAGGATCTTGAATTCAATCCTCTGGGGGATGGGAAGCCGGTGGAGGCGAGCGAGGGTGGGTGTAATGTGGTCGCGAAGCAACCTGCTCAGAAGCACAGTCTTCATAATGGATCAGCCATCACCTAATAATCTCAGTGCTATTCTCAGTGTTATTGAGCTCACATTATTGAGCTATTCACAATGTTTTTCTGAAGAGTGCAACATCTCCATTCCCAATAGCCGTGTTCAATTTAACAAACAAATAAACAAGTCAGTGTTCCATAGATGGGTACTGTTTAGCTGACAGCCTGGAGCCTTGCCGAAGCATAATGTGTCTAACTAAATAATTGTCTCTTATTAGAGTCCCAAACTGAACCTGGAATCTAACAATTAATGTTGATGTGCAAGGATATGTATAAACTTGCTCTCAGCATTACTCGATGAACGCAAAGCCCAGGTGCACTGATTGCACTACAGGAATGGATTTCTTCCTTAAACATCCAACGTTTGCACAATGGACAAATCATGACATACCATGTCTGTGCCTTCAGTATGCACAGCACCACTCTGAGTCCTGCACAAAAAATGAGGGATAGCCTAGCAACTCAGATTGTGTTAAATAATATGCCTCAGGCACATTAATCACAGAGCCGAAACAGGTTGGCAATGAAAATGTAGTGTAGTTTTGGTACATTAAAGTACACATTGTGGTAATGTACAAAGAATTTGACTGTGTCAATGCTTCAAAAATATGGACTTCAAAAGAGAATACGAAGTGCAAGGGAGACTTGTTTTAAGTAAACAGGTGATAGCTATGCTACCAGCACAGGAGATGAAACTTGGAACTATAAAGGGTTTGAAAAAGAAACTAGATAAGCACCTGAGAAGTAAAAACATTCAGGAATATGGAGGAAGAGCTGAAAAGTTTAATAAAACAAGATGACAGAAAAACAGGTAGCAGTGGCACATAGGGGTGAATGACCTTCTTCTATGCTAAAAAAATGTCTATGATTCTTGCTGGAAATTGAAAAAAATCATCAACAACAAATGCTCCCATTTACATATAAACAATACAAGGCAATTTACATTTATATAGCACCTTTCACATGGGAGGACATCCCATGGGGTTTGGGTGTCCTGGCTTGGCACCCAAGATGGAATGGGAACTGAGATGGGTGGGGCGGGGAAAGATGACTGAAGGCACAGTCAAAAACGATCTTGAGATGCAACTTGAAGGGTGCGAGGGAAGGGGATGAGTCAGAGGGACACTGGGATGCAGTTCTAGAGAGTGAGAAGATAGGCTGAAAGCCTGACCTTCGATGGAGGAGCAGGTAACTTGGGGTGTATGAAGCAGGTCAGTGCTGCTAAGCAAAGGAAGTGGCCAGGTTCGCAGAGTTTGAAGTGGTCACGTAGATAGGATGGGACAAAGTCCCTGGAGACATTTGAAGATAAGAGCGAGGATCTTGAACTCACTGGGGCATGAGGAGCCAGTGGAGTGGTGAGGATGGGGGTGATAGGCTCGTGGAGGATAGTATGGGAAAGGACACAGGTGGGATAGTTCTGGTTAATCTGCACTTTGTATAGGAAAAAGTCGGATAATCCTCATAGCACCTTTTACATAGGATAGTGTCTCAGAGCAATTATTAGCAATGAGATAGATGTATCAAAATGAAGGCAAGATGAATCTATAGTATACTCCTACTTTAAACTGTTATATATTAACATAATAATAATAATCCTTGGATTTGATATATCACCTTAGTATGCTGTTGAAACATATCAAAGCAGTTGACAGGATATACTGTATGATTGTACTTTGTGGACAAATGTGTCATTATATATGAATTTAACCTATATTATGTATTCGGCCTGAGAATGCTTGCAACTAAATTTAGTACAACAAGTGGTATTGTGTTCTGCTCCTCGTCAGTAACATCTCTGACCTTGAACATCACAAGAACACCCTCATGCTTCGCAAGAGACAGGACCTGAGTTCGATTCTCGGCAAGGCGAAACATTAGACAAGTTCCCTTGCTCCACATGCCTCTGTTTACCTCGCAGTAAATAGGAACCTGGTTGTTAGTCGATTGGCTTTTCCAGGGATAATAATCCTTCATAAAAACAATAATTTGGTCAATCCCAACTGTTTGTGGGACACATTTAGCTGCCAGGTTTCACCCACAAAATATAGAGTCAATTCACTTCACAGTATGTTCTGTGAAGCACTTTAAGATGTCTCAAAGACGTGATAAGGTGCTATATCAAATGCAACGATTATTATTAAGAATTCACACAAAAAATTATCAACCACCATTTTTGCCACATCTGCATACACAACAATATGAAAAGTTTGCTTTTTGATCCAAACCAAATATTTTTTAACTGAATGTTGAAAAATGCAGTCCTGCGTCTAGCCTTTAACTGTTGTGCTTCCATGCATGCATACATATTGGTCCTGTGCTTTTATTCCCCCTGTACTTCAGCTTGTGGTCAGAACAGAAACGTTCTGAATTTGATCAAATGATACTCCTTCAGGCACTCTTAAACTCGCATTGCATTCTATGTACAATTGTTCTCTGCTAGCAGGCAGCTGTGAACATAAACCAAGTTTCTAAAAAAAATGTTTTATCTTTATTTCCAGTGAAGTAACAACCCATAGCCAAACAAAATTCATCATTATCTTCCCAGTAATCAGTGATCTTTTAGGAGACTGGTAGGAGAGTACAAACAAATTTGAATTAAAAAAAATTAAAAGCATTTTATCTTGCATTTATTCCATCAGCCAGGCCTCACACTTAACCATTTGCTGATATAATAATAATAATAGGAATAATAATCTTTGCATTTCATGTTGCTCTTTTCACATCTTCTAGATGTCTCAAAGTCCTTCACAGAATATTCTGTAAAGTGGGCTAAACCAGCAGCCAATTGTGCACAGCAGTCCCACAAACAGTTGTGGATTGAGTGACCAAATTATTATCGTTTTTTGGGGGGATTATTATCCCTGGAAAAACGATCCGCCAATTGACTAACAACTGGGTTCCTTACTGCTAGGTAAACAGAGGTGTGTGGAGTAAGGAAACTTGCCCAACATTTTGATTTGTCGGGAATAGAACCTAGGTCTCTCACTTGCGAGGCGAGTGCTCTCACCACCGAGCTGCAGGACTCCGTGTAAATAATTGCAATGAACAGGTCAAGCTCCCTGAGCGAGATGGATAATTTCATCAAGTCTTGGATAACTTGACGCTGAATAAAAACACAATTTGAACGATTGACCAAGTCATTGCCATAATTCAACCAAATTAACTTCAATTTTCTAGCAGTCAGCTGGTTGAGAAACTAATGTTTGGAGTCAGTTTTCAGACAGTCAGCAACTATATTTTAAAGCTATGGATTTAAAGTTCCAGAATTGTCTGTGGAATATGGGTGCTTCAGGAGAATACATATGTTTCATTGTTGAAACAACAGAAATCACAAAAAAATGTTTTACACCGTTAAACCACTGCAACTAATTGCATTCATTCATACATTCTACTTTCTAGATGTTTGAGGCCAGGATGCTGGACTCATTTAAAGCACCCCTGGACACAGTAATGGGAATACAGTAAGAGTTTTTTTCTGAAAGGATGAGATCAATTGGGCCAAAGGGCTTTCTTTCTCCAAAACAATCTTGTGATCTTGTAATTGTGACAGGATTGACTTGGTTGCAACTATAATGGAACCTGTCATGTTTTCCATGTTTTGTTGGTTGTAAAATCTCCTTGCAAAGCTGTTTTTCATTCTATGAGAATCTTCCAGCTGAGCTGGTTCCAAGGTGATGTGCTTAGCATTGCAATGTCGGAATCAAGGCACTCTCTGTCGTCCGGCTCCTGAGCCAGGTGGGTCCGTAATACTCAAGGACGCTGCTGCTGAGAGCCCAACCAGCCTGGCTCATCAGCAGGACTTGGGAGGGGGCAGACCAGTCACTGGGAGCAGGATTCGTCCCACTCAGCTCCTGCTAATTTTGGAAGCCAAAGCCCTGACAGGTAAGGGGATCCCACCTGGGTTTCGTAAGTGGCAGCAGAAGCTTGCCAGACAGCGCTTAATACCACTGTGTCCACATTTTATGGGATTGTTAAGGCTCAGTGTGCATGGTGAACTTGCCCTGGGAGTACCAAATTAGTGAACTGCTGCCTGTCGAGGGATTAATCTATAAAACAAAAAGTAACTATACATTAGCCAATACCTTGTAAACATTAAGTATCATTTTTGTACTGCATAATAAGCTTTATTCTATAATGGCCTCCAACTCATTCACAAAATTCCTGCATCCAATTAAGAGTTTTAAAAGGTTTAACTCAAATCTCCACATTATGACTGTTTGGCTTTGAGCTGAAGACATGCTAATTTTTCTTCTCTTTAAATGTTAAGTTTTTTTGTAATTTGACAAGATGATCAGAAGAAACATCAAAAAGGGTTGCTTTATTAGGCAGGAATTGTGTTCATGTCAACAGCCTTTTGACTATAAAGTTATCTATATATTTGCACAATAATTTTATCATATATATATAAATATATAGATATATAACCTCTTTTCATTGTAATGACGATATATATCCAGTAAATCAAATCAATTTTAAATAATACTCAGTTTTAATAATTTTTCAGTCCAATCTATCTATCTATTTCAATCCTTTTTCTAATAACCTAAACTTTTAATATTTATTTGGTTTCTATTTTTTCTTAGTTTTCCCTCATCCATTTTGGATGAAGTAGTAATTTGTTTTTAAAATGTGGTTAAATCTTTGGTTTAATTTTTTTTTGAAAAGCTGTTTTCCAGTTAATAAAAACTTAAAACTTAAAGTTCAGGATTGATGTGGTGAAATCCAAAACTACTTTTGCTGTGTTAAAATTTGTCAGATTAGGAAGGGACTCTACCATATACTGGTCACACTTAATAATAATCCCTCCAAAAAACAAAATAATAATAACTTGGTCATTTTCAATCCACGACTGTTTGTGGAACACTACTGTGCGCAATTGGCTGCCGAGTTTCGCCCACAAATATACAGTCAATTCACTTTACACTTTACATATTCTGTGAAGTGCTTTGAGACATCTAGAAGACATGAAAAGCGCTATATCAAATGCAAGGATTATTATTATTATATATAGTTAAGGCAGCTGAAGGGTACAAAACAAATACGGTAAATTCTAATTCCTTTGAAAAAGCAAATGATTACCTTTTTATTGGACAAGATGCTGCATCAGGAGTATTCTTGTGCTTCAAAAGGATTTTGCCTTCAACATTTCATGCTATAGCAGAAGGCAATCAAGCTAATTCCCAATTGAACATACAAAATGGCCAATGCCAACTCATTCAGCTGATCAGAAAATGTATATAAGTATGCAGACAGTCCTGACCATGCATTTGTAGACCAGATGCAAAAACAATCATTTTCTAAGCAGAAATGGCAGTCAGGTGGACAATGGTAAGAGATTGGGCAGTCAATAACCATATGCATGAGAAAATCTCCTTCATGAGGAGAATAAGACTCCCAAAAAGTCTACTATGTGAAAGCAAAGTCCAAAAGAGATTGTCATATGCAGCTTAAGCTGTACATTAAAGTGAAAGATAATATATTCCCAGAACAAGCATATTTTTATGGAGTGCTTTAACAGGATGAAAAAGGCAAGTACTACACAATGTGACTCACAGACCTAGTCAAAAGCATGTAGGATAGGAGGAAAGGGAACTATTCATGGGGAAATCAAATGGGAAATGAACTGGATCACTTCATCAAAACCCACAAAGAAAATCCCATAATTTTCAAGAAAAAATAATTTGTTTAAATCAGAAATTCACATTTTTCATCTAACTAATGTGCTATCCAGTACCAAAAATAGCACAATTGCCATTTTTTTTAGAACACCAATTTGACAGAGGTCAATCTGGATTGCGTAGTGGGTTTCTGCACCTTTTTTTAAAATCTCTCGACTTGCATTTGAATGCACCAAATGACTGAGAACGAGAAGCTTTCCATTTTTGCCAGCTGTAAAGGTTCTGCATCAAATTAATTTTGAGTATTCACAACCCAGCATCTCATGATAGTGAGTTTTGCATAGATAACACAAATTAAACTATGAATTGCTTCCCAGGGCCAAAAGTAACGAAAATAGAGCAAGGACTAATAAGACAATGCAGTCGTAAGACGATTATGTTATTGGAAATTGGGATAAACAGTATCATAAACAAAGGATTGAGGAATTAAAGGAAAAATATACCTGAACCTATGCGATTTTGTTGTGGGCATATTGTTTCAGGTTTACCTTTCTATCCCATTTAGAATCTTGTATGCCTCCATAAACACTCCGAGACACTACCTGCTTGAAAGACCTATATAAATGAAAGTTGATGTTATAAGCCTTCCTGTGAGATGTCTCTTTTTGAGACTGACATGCTGAACCTTATCTAATTGTTCCTTATATTTCATCCCTTTAACAATGGGTCTCTTCTCTGCAATGTCTTTGCATTGTCACAGATTTTCGGGGAGGGGGTTGATAAGCAGAATGAGAGTCAATTATCTAACAGAAGATTTGTTTGGATGAATGGGATTTCCATTTCTAAAGGATGGATTAAAAACATGAACAATATTCCTCGATTTGAACCTTAGAAAAGCATCAGTTTCCCCCAGTGAGCTACGATAGTAGTCTAAGAGTAGCTAAGTAGCTAAGACACTGCCCAAATTGAAATCGAGTCCTACAAACCCAATGGGGGCAGTACAATTGTCTTCAGCATCTCTAAGATGCGGGTTGGTTGGGGTATCAGTTAGCTTTCTCACTGGTAATCACTCTCCAGTAATCACTGCTAGAAAATATGGACACGCTTAGTTTCGATTTCAATGCCCTTGAATGAACAGTCTGTCCACATTCTCTGTCAAGCCCATACATCAAGAATGTCCACTTAGGTAAGGATTATTGGAGGATGTCCAGCATACCCCAACATGAACCTGCACCTTCAGGAGACAGAAGGAGAAAATTGTAGCGAGCAAATTCACCATTTACTGTGATGGTTCTGTTTCCTTTACTTGCCAATGGTGATGGCATCTCCAAGTGAGACTGCCAATTTTAGTCAAATTATGTGCAGTTTTGTGCTAATGTTTCATGCCTAATTGAAGCTACTACAGTTAAAAAATATCCAGTTAATTTCACTTAGAAACCTTGCAGTCAAACAACAGGGAGTTCAAACAAAAAACGTTTTCTGCATTGATTCAGGACAAACTCAAGTCCCATGGTGAAATGACACTGCTCTAACTTAATTTCCCACCAGTTCAATTATGAATAATTCAATTGCTTCTGTTGTATGACAAACTGTCTGATAGCGCCTCAATGATTAGGCCAACAAGAAGAAATTGTGCAATTCCACATTAGATCATTAGCTGAGAATGTCAACACATTCATAGTACAGATTTAGAGAAGTTTTACTTCATATTTAACAACTTTATTTTCTATATCTCGTGGTCTTATTCACTTCTGTACCTCAATTTTCCTAACTCGCATTTCAGTTTTGCATTTAATGAAAGATCTGCAATTTGTATTCTACTGTTCCTCCAAACTAACTGATTGTATGAGATGGAAGTTAAAATTTGCATTGTCTAAAAGTCTACAATTACCCTCCATGGCCCATGACTTCATTTTGCCCTTGAATGGCTGTGTGATCCCTCTGTGTGGTGTAATAACACATTTACATTACTAGCGAGAAACCGTTAGCGAGAAAAACATTTTTGATAAAAATAGATTTTACCATATCCATTTTCCCCATGATTGAGGTTATCAGTATGCTAACATTCCTATTTATATACAATTCTGATCTATAATCCTATCTGCCCTGGCTGGGTGAGATAATAACAAGCCGACCTGGTCCAATGTCTTTGATAAGCTTCTAAAGTGCGTCATTCCACAGCTAACCCAGCAGGAAGCAATCCCCTTTAGTGTTGAGTAACTAGCATTCTCAAAACTAAAATAACACAATGGGATAAGTGGGACTATCATTCCTGTGGTTTGCAAATATATTCCTCCTCATCTTTCTTTTTTTACCTCTGGAATACATACAGTTTTTAAAATATTGATTTATGGTAAGCACATAACCAGCAGGTGAGGGCCGACTCATACTGGGCTTCGATTAAACGGCTAGTATCTAGGAAGTCTGGTAAGCAACACTGAATTTGAACCTCTGGAATATCAGAGTAACTGGTATGTGCTGATGTCCCTCCACTGCTGCTGTCTGGAATATGGCATTATACATAGTAACACACTTTGAGTGTAATTAGGTTACTCACCATACCGCTCAGGAAGTAAACATGTTACATCAATAGAGCTGGATATAAATTTGCCCCAATATTTGAACTTGATAGGCTTATGATGGTCAAAGTGACCATTAGACTAAAATGACCCAGTTAACCTGCAGCAGTTTTTTGTATATTGAGGGTTAGTTTTCTCTAACAGATAGTAAAAATGGCAATAGGCACAGCTTCTTTTCCTATCAGAACTATAAAGCAATGTCCAAGTCTGTCTGAAGTCTGAAGTTATTTAACTGTGAAGTTGGGTGTAACTCGGAACTCATGTAAATGCAGCCAAGACTTGGTTGGGGGGGTGGAATACAACAACAACAACAAGATTCCATTTATAAAGCGCCTTTCACGTCAGGAGGACGTCCCAAGGCGCTGCACAGTTGGGTCATGACCCGAGCAGGGGGGAAATGGTCAGGGTGAGGGGAGGGGAGGGAGCGAGGAGGGGGGAAATGGTCAGGGTGAGGGGAGGGATGGGAGGGAGCGAGAAGGGGGAAGAGAGTCGAGAGGGGAGCTGAAGGCTCGGTCAAAGAGAAAGGTTTTGAGACCGGCCTTGAAGGAGGAAAGGGAGGAAGCAAGGCGAAGGCACTGGGGGATAGAGTTCCAGAGCCTCGGGGCTGAGAGGCTGAAGGCCCGACCATCAATGGTAGGGCGATTGGGGCGGGGGACGTGGAGCAGACCGGAGCCGGAGGAACGGAGGGTACGGGCGGGTAGGTAGGGGGATAGTAGGTAGGAGAGGTAGGAGGGAGCGAGGCCGTGAATGGCCTTGTAGGTGAGGATGAGGATCTTGAATTCGATCCTCTGGGGTATGGGGAGCCAGTGGAGGCGAGCGAGGGTGGGAGTGATGTGGTCCCGAAGCCTGGTGCGGGACAGTACATGAGCTGCAGAGTTCTGAATGACCTGCAGCTTGTGGAGGGAGGTGGCGGGAAGGCCGGCGAGGAGAGAGTTCCCATAGTCCAGCCTTGAGGTGACAAAGGCATGAACCAGGGTTTCAGCAGCGTGAGGGGTGAGGTAATGGCGTAGTCTGGCGATGTTCCGGAGGTGATGGAAGGCGGTGCCAGTTGTGGTGCGGATGTGAGGGAGAAAGGACAGCTCAGGGTCGAACAAAACGCCGAGGTTCCTGACTGGCTTTGAGAGGTGGAGAGTGCAGCCTTGGATGCTGATGGTGTCGGCGCCTGAGGTGCGGAGGCGCTGAATAGTCACTTGAAATAGTTTTAGGTAAGTTTTAGGATGTAGGTAGTGTATCATTAAAGTGGAGAAGGATTGTATCTCCTTATCTTATCTTATCTTGGCCAAGAAAGAAAACCAAAACCAGCAACTCAGCTTCTGTGATTTCTCCAAAGCTGGAACCAGCGACGATGGGAACTAAAATGTCAGAATGAAGGCTGACCAAACTAAATACAAGTACTCTAATGCCATTTTTTTCCTATTTGCGGTTCTAGCCACGTAAATGGGTTTATTTCAGAAATGAAAATGAATTATTACACTGCCTTAATTCTATTGTGGCATCTCCCAGGACATTAGCTAATGTAGCTGGAAATATCTGTACAATATTTAGTTTGAAATCATAAATCTTTGTACATGGGAGTATACCAGACATTGAGGCACCCTATTACACCATTATATAGATAACTACATTTCTTAAAAAGCATTACGTTGCTTCTTATAACTGCACAATAACTTAATAATGAAGATAGAAATGAGATGGAGGCAAGAGTGGGGGAAGGAATCTAACCATAATGAATCATGAACAATTGTCTTGCTCCTGTTCTGTCTGCAGAATTGCAAGATTTCCAAAAGAAGATAGCGTGAAGGATAAATTATTACTGGCGCGTTAAATGATATTCATTCCCTAAATGTGCAGTGACTGCTAAAAAATACATTTTTGCATGCTTGAAAACTTTATACCTCAAATATATTGATATAGCTATTTAACATTAATCATCCATTGAATTGGAGATTATAATTTATAAAACAAATTAATTTTACGTTGGTCACGAATAGTAATGTAAAGGCCCCAAAAGTACAACTTATTAATATACTATATTGTTCAGGGTATTAATCAGACCATTGCAAGGGTCACACCCATAACTTTCATACCCGCCAAACAAACAGCCAGATCACAATCCTTGGAACATTAAAGTGAGCTTTCATGGATGTTTGAAAGACCGCAAAACAAATAGTTTGACAGTAGAGGTATTAAGGAATATGGTACAAAGGTAGGGCATTGCCATTAAACATTCTCTCAAGTTCAAACAATATCCAATAAAGTTAATAAAGGGAATAGATAATGTAGACCACGATAAGCTGTTTTACCTTGAACTGAACAGTAGAACCAGATGACAAGGCCTGCGATTGAAATTCTGAACAAATCCGCAGAAACACTACTTCAGTGAGCGAGTAGTAAACCTATGGAACAGGCTCCGTAGGGAGACAGCGGAAGCAGAAAATATTGTCTGTTTCAAGAATTGGATAAATTTCTGCTAGAAAATAATATCTCAGTGTACAGTATATAGTTTGGGACACAACATGTCAAGCAATTGTCTGGATGGTGGAAGGTGAACTAGATGGACCTTGGTCTTCTTTCACCTAACAAATTCTTCTGTTCTTCTGTTCTTATAATCTAACTCTGGCTTCCTTTAGGTCTTCCACCTTATCCACCCACCATCTGTACTCCATCCCATCGGCTTGCCCCCTTCCCTCACCACCTTTAATACCCGTCCTAATGCCTATATTTTTGACCATGCTTTTGGCCACCTTCCCCCTCCCCCAGCTCAGGCACCATCAGCTGAGTGAGGTATCTGGACACATCCTCCCATGGTGAAAGGCCCTATATCAATGTAAATTTATACTAATGAATTTATATTTATAAATGTCCCGCACTAGTCTCTGAGAGCCTATCACCTCCATCCTCATCCTCAATCAGAGGATTCAGTTCCAGATCCTTATCCTCACTTTTAAGTGCCTTCAAAGTCTTATGCCACTCTATCCCCACAAACTTCTTAAACCCTACCAACGGCAGTCACTGGCCTGCTTCATGTCGCTAGCCTACCCGCCATCAGTGGTCAGGCTTTCAGCTTTTCTACCTCCACTCTCTGGAATTCCATCCTGGAATTCTTATATCTTATATCTCATATCTTCTCTCACCTCCTTCAAGGTCTGCTCAGGACCTTCCTCCTTGACCACATTATCGGTCATCTTGCAGTCAACTTGTTTCAGAGATTACGCACCTTCCCTCTTGGCCTCATGAATTGGAGAAAAATAAACATCAAAAAAATTACAGGGCAAATCTCTTTCAACAAAAAAAGTTTATTACCATTGGAAAGAATGGGGTAGAATCAATGAGCTTGCCAAACTCGCTTGTAAGTTAAAGTGAAGCCTCTACTTAATTGGTTCAGCCTACATTTATCCCACATTTATTTCTTCATAGAGTATTCACTCAAACGCCACGAGCCTCCTAAAATAAATTCAAAACAGTGCTCTGCAATGATTAATATTACATTGAATTTATGTGCTGTGTGATGTAAAGCACTTTTAAAGTAAATCAGATTCAATCAATCTCCATTCTAAGAGTACAGTGATATTGCAAATATATTTTAAAAACCATATCGAGACAGGAGTTCTAATATTGTAGTATTTACGTTCAGTGTTTTTATCACCCAGAAGATACATTTATTATATTATTGGTTTAAATATTGATCTTGAGTGATGTAGAATCCACAGCTTTGCACATTATAAATGTACAGATTACAAGTGACAGATTAGTCGGGAGAAACACAATTATATATGTCCTTTTAAAATAATTTGGAAATACAGTCATCTATAAAACCAATCTGACGTTTAAATATTATGAGTTGATCTGTTGATAAGATAATTTTCGCTGAAGTCGATAACATCTGTTATGATCTGGTTATGATATATACGCCACTACATATATCAAAGCAAATTATAAAGCACATTTTATGAATAAAAATATACTAACAGTATAATAAAATGTATATTTTATATTCCTTGCTCATACATAATGCTTTTTACATCATAATCCTTGCAGTTGATATAGCCTCTTATCGCATCGTTGAGACGTCTCAAAGCGCCCCCAGAATATTTTGTAAAGTGAAGATTTTGTGAGCGAAACGCACCAACCAATTGCGCTCAGTAGTAGCCCACAATCATGGCTTGAGTGACCAAATTATTATTATTATTATTATTTTTTTGAAGGGATTGTTACCCCTGAAAGCAATCCGCCAATCGACTAGTTGACAACCAGATTCCTACATACTTCTGGGTAGCGTGTATAAAGTAAGAAAGCTGCCTAAAGTTTCACTCTAACCGGGAATCGAACCCGGGTCCTATTGCTTGGGAAGCAAGCACTCTAACCACTACGGTTTTTTAATCAAATATTATTCATTGATTGCAATTCTCAGAATTAAACGATTAATTGTGAAAAATTGTCCTCCTAATAATCCCAGTGTTACATATTAAACAAGTTTGATTCATTAAAGTGATCGTGGTGGACATTCAACCAAATGAAACAAATAGCATAATTCTAAGCCCTATAGACAAGGATGGCCATTCAATACTTTCCCTGTACTAAGTTAGAGGATCTCAGCTGAGAAGTTGTTGAAGATGCTGAAAGTGACTGTGTTGATAACGCACTAATTTAAAATATTGGCAATATAATTGGCACCATGCACTGAGACAGTGCCTCAAGGTGTAAAGTACATCTCTTCTAGGGAGCGCCACGGATGTCACACAGACTTGTGAAAGCTTGGCTTCAGTGAGATTTTGAATTGGAACTGAATTCTCAGAAGTCGGCACAATTTATATAGGGTACCCTGCAGGACATGGACTTTGTAAGTCCTGAAGACTTTTTCCAATTGTGAGTGATATTTACACTGCTGTTTTTCCAATGAGAGCTTCGCACCACAATTCTCTCTCTCTTTATCCCACATCATAACCCTGTCTGTCTCATTGCCAATCAACACTTGTTCAGATATTGGGCCTTCAAATGCAGACACTCATGCAAAAAAGATAATTCTCCTCAAGGAGATGATAAAATATAAAGTTGCTTCCCTTGGAAATAAGATTGATCCAGAAGGCAAGCAGCAAAACTATTGACTGATAGTGCATGCCAATGTAAAATGAATGAACAAGCTAAATGTTGCTACATCTAAAATCTCCTGAGGATCAGACTGAAGAAAACTTGTCTTTCTGTGCACTATGAAGAGCAGTAAAATGCTGTGAATGTTTGTCCAAGGAGGCATAGCTGGGAATAATTGTTCTAGTCTTGGGAGACTGGGCAGAAAATGGGTAGTTTCCTCTAAGATTTACAATGTGCATCTTACTAAAACTGCATTCACAAATATGCATTGTAGATACTGGAACTAATCTGATATCAGATTTAATAAATTACCTGACTTGTCCTTGAGAATTTTACAAGGAATATTGTGTAGGGAGGGGGAAGAGGGAGGATGATAGGAAACATAGATTTGAGATCAAGATGACTGGAGCATATTGTTTTATGTGTCCAGTACTCCAAGTTCTGGTTAACAAGAGTTCAAAGCTGTCTGAACTAATTTCACTTAAGACCATCACATGCATGAGATGCTTATCCCACTTAAATGGCCTAGAGTCTAACCTAGGTCAAGCAGATGATAAGACAACGTTCTGCCTACTGCAGCATTCTGTTTTGAAGCACAGAGCATTTCTACCGATTTTCCTGAATGTAGGATACTTTCTTTAGAATTAGATTGTATATACATATGTAGATGAACATGTTTAATTCTTCAAAGACATAAAGTTTGGAATCACTGATAAAAGCTTCATCTCATGAACAATTAGATTTTATGCACTGAATAAGCCTGGACTGCTATCTATAGGAATTCGGAGAAAGAACATTAATTGCTGGTTCATGTTCAGAGCTGTTTATGTTAAGGGAATTTTCATCAGCAGGAGGGGCAGGTATGGTTGCCAACTTTTCAAGGGAGCAAGGATTGACAAAAGGCAAGAAACAAAGTGCATTGCCCATAATTTAATACTTCAATTAAGTACTTTGTGACATATTTCCTACATGATAGGCATTACAGTACAGTTCCATTATAATGTGCTTCATTATAATCAAATTTATGATGTAAATTTGGTTATAATGCAGTTGCAATGTTGGATGGTATTCAGTGCTCATGTGCACAGCTTGCTGACTCAATTACACTCAAACAATGCCTGAAGCCTAGCTTGGTAGCTCAGTGGTTAGAGCACTTGCTTTGCAAGTGAGAGACCTGGGTTCAATTCCCAGGCAGGGCGAAACGTTGGACAAGTTTCCTTACTTCACGCACCTCTGTTTACTTAGCAGCACGTAGGAACCTGTTGTTAGTCGATTGGCGAATCATTTTTCTGGGGTTAATAATTCCTTCAAAAAAATAAATAAAGTGGTCAATCAATCCACGACTACTTGTGGGACACTGATGTGCGCAATTGGCTGCCACTTTTTGTCCACAAAATATGCAGTCAATTCACTTACAGCATATTCTGTAAGCGCTTTGAGATGTCTCGAAGACATGATAAAGCTCTATATCAAATGCAAGGATTATTATTATTATCATCAGGTCACTTTTTGTTTTGCACATACACAGCAAACGGGAAGTAACATTCATGGTGACCCAATGACTCAGAAGTTGGCTAATGTATTTTATCAAGGGAACTGCCCATACTGAGCAAGACAGCTGGCCCCATGCATGTGCATTGAAACAAACTATTGCACTTTGCTAAAGCACAGGGTTGTATTTTATTGATCCAACAATCGCTTTTTAATGACGGTCAACGGTATATAAACGCCTGGGGTCTCACTATGTCTCTGTAAAGCACTTTGAGACATTCTCCTTCTATTTGAAAGGTGTTATATAAATTCAAGTTGGTGTTTTTGAAAAACACAATATAAGTGCAAATTGGTGTTGCTGTCTTTAATTTGCAGTGCTTGTTTAGTCTAGCAGTCGCAATATCATAGCATTTTCTATGAGTATCATAGCTTATACAGAATGCGGCACACATCATGATTCATTTATACCCACAGCATGGGTGTCAGTATGCGTAATTTTAATCACACTTAATTCTTTTTTATAAAACAATCTCTACATTTAAATAAATGTATACATTTCTGTCTAGATTTTAAAAAAATGTGTTGACTTGGTTTTAATGATTTACAACACAATAGTTTTCAGCTTCACTAAATAAGTACTGATTAATAGATTTTTAAAAAACTGAATTTAATGGCTACATTTATCAAGAGTTTCAGTTATGTTACTATGAGCCATCTGATCCCCAGTCTTTTCTAAAGACTTATTCCTTTCTCACTAGGTTACCTCATTCTGCACTTGGGCAACTGTCCGTTTTGTCATCAGCAGCTCATAATAAATCAAAATAATAATCCTTGCATTTGATATATCACCTTATCATGGCATTGAGAGGTCTCAAAGTGCTTCACAGGATATAGTGTAGAGTGGATTGACTGTGTATTTGGGGGTACTACAAACACCCATGGAGTGAGCTACTAATATTATACGGAGGAATGTCGGCCAAGACACCGGGAGAGTGGGGGTATCAGGTTAGATGATGTGATTCCAAGTTATGACGTGGGACTTGAACCCACAACCTTCTAACTCAGAAGTGAGAGCACTACCACTGAACCAGGCTGACACATAAGCAAGATGTTTATATGTTGTAGGTTTAGGACAGTTTCAATATGAATACCAAGAAGGTTTTCTTTACCCAGTGGATAATTAATAACCGTAAATAAGGATTGCACTTACAAAAGCTAGTGATTTTATTTAGTTACTGATAAAGAACATTAGCCTACACATTTTAAAGTCATCTATCGGCCATGGCATCATTTGAAGTCGGTACATGGATATGAATGGAAGAATGACAATTGGCAGTCAACTGCAAGAGCTGGTGCAAGGAAGAGTATATTGGCAAGATTTTATGGTATCAATGACCAGGTTCGTTTCGCCAACCAACTGTTATTATTTTTGTATAGATTTGCCCAGACACAAGGAGCAGTAAGTTGCCAAATAAGGGGAAGGGGTTCCTGGCAAGAATCCAAATATGCCATGCTGCAATATGCCCCAAAGCACAGATGGGACCTTTTCTAAAGAATGATGACAAATACATTACTTTATGAAGAAGCAAATGCAACACGACACAATAATAAAGATGTCACTACCAGCTTCTGCTAATTCCATCAGTCAGCAGATGGGAATCATAACAATTTTTAGACAGCAAGATGTGTTTTACCTATCCTGTTATGTTGGCACTACATCTTTCATGGTGTAGCCCAGCCCCTACCCATCCCTCCCTCCACACCTTTGAACCTGTCTCCCCCTCCTCTATCATTAACACCAAAATCCATATGAAACAAACCATCTGCTCCCTCAACCCTATCCCTACTCCTCTCCTTACCTCCCAGCTCCACCTTCTTGCCAATCTACTCACTGACATCGTAAACCTCTCCCTGCCCTCTGGTACTATTCCCACCCAATTAAAAACTAGGGTCATCATTCCTATCCTTAAAAAAACCCTCCTTGGATCCTTCTCTACTCCCTAACTACCGCCTCATTTCTAACCTCCCCTTCCTCTCCAAGGTCCAGGAACAATTTGCTGCTTCTCAGTTTCGCTCCTTCCTCTCCCACCACTCCCTTCTCAAACCCCTCTGCCCACAGCACAGAAATCGCCCTGGTCAAAGTGACAAATGACATTCTGTCCATCTGCAATCAGGGCTGCCTCTGCCTCCTCGTCCTCCTTGACCTCTCTGCTGCCTTCAAAACCGTCGACCACTCTATCCTCATCCACCACTTCTCCTCTCACCTCAACCTCCACGTCTCTGTTCTTGACTGGTTCAGATCGTACCTCTCACATCGCCTCCACTTCATCTCCACAAACGGCTTCTCTTCTCCCCCGGGATCGTCTCGTGCGGCGTTTCTCAGGCCTCTGTCCTTGGTCCCCTGCTCTTCATTATCTATATGCCCCCTCTTTGTGATATCATCCACAGACATGGGGTCAACTTCCACATGTATGCGGATGACACCCAACTCTACCTCTGCCTCCACCCTTGACTCCAGGACCACTGCTGTTCTGACAGAATGTCTGTCAGACATCAAGTCCTGGGTGAGAACTAACTTTCTTCAGTTGAACATCAACAAGACCGAGGTTCTCCTGATTGGCTCCTGTCAGCGCCTCCTCACCTCAGGCACTGACAGCATCACCGTCCATGGTTGCACACTCCACCTTACTAAGCCAGTCCGGAACCTTAGGGTCTTGTTTGAACCTCAACTCTCCTTTCTACCCCACGTCTGCACCATGACCCGCTCTGCCTTCCCCACCTCTGCAACATCGCCCAGCTCTGCCACTGTCTCATACCACAGGCCGCCGAAACCATACACGCTTTCATTACATCGAGGCTTGACTATGCAAACTCATTGCTTGTTGGCCTCCCCAACTCCTCCCTCCACAGGCTGCAGATCATCCAAAACTCTGCAGCCCGCGTCCTCCCGCACCAGGCTCCGTGACCCTATCACCCCCATCCTTGCCCAACTCGACTGAATCATAGAATTGTACAGCAGAATAAGAGGCCATTTGGCCCATCGAGTTTGTACCGGCTCTTTGAAAAGAGCAATGTAATGTCAATCCCACTCCCCAGCCCTTTCCCCATAACCCTGCAAACCCGTCCTCCTCAAATACCCATCCACCGCGTTTTTAAAAGTTGTTATCGAATCGGCCTCAACCACCCTCTCAGGCAATGCGTTCCAGATTCGAACAACTCGCTGCGTGAGAAAATTTCTTCTCACCTCCCCTCTGCTTCTTTTAGAAACTATTTTAAATCTGTGACCTTGAGTCACCGACAAACCCACCAGTGGAAACAGTTTTTCCCTTTCTAATCTATCAAATCCCCTCATGATTTTGAAAACCTCTATTAGGTCTCCTTGTAACCTTCTCTGCTCCAATGAGAATAATCCCAGCCTCTCTCGCCTTTCCTCATAATCAAGGTCCCTCATTCCTGGTACCATCCTCATAAATCTCCTCTGCACCCTTTCCAATGCCTTACTATCCTTCCTATAGTGTGGTGCCCAGAACTGGGCGCAGTATTCTAACTGAGGCCTAACCAGTATTTTATACAGGTTAATCATAACCTCCTGATTCTTGTACTCTATGCCCCTATTTATAAAGCCTAGTATCCCATATGCCCTTTTTACCGCTTTATCTACCTTCATCGGCCGTGTGTCTGCCCATTTTACCATTCTGTCTATGTCTTCCTGCAGTTGGCTACTATCCTTCTCACTGTTTACTACCCTACCTAACTTTGTGTCGTCTGCAAACTTGGAAATGGTATTTGCTATACCCAAGTCCAGATCATTTATATATATTAAGAAGAGCAGTGGTCCCAATACCGATCCCTGGGGGAGGCCATTGTACACTTCCCTCCAGTCAAAAAAGCAGCCGTTCACCACAACTCTCTGCTTTCTGTCTTCCAGCCAGTTCTGGATCCATGATGCCACTATCCCTTTTATACCATGGGCTTCTATTTTTCTTACAAGTCTTTTATGTAGCACTTTGTCAAATGCCTTTTGAGAGTCCATATAAAGAACATCAACTGCACTACTTTCATCCACCTTCTCCGTTACCTCATTGAAAAATTCTATTAGATTTGTTAGACAAGATTTGCCTTTAACAAATTCGTGTTGGCTGTCCCTAATTAACCCATATTCTTCTAAGTGAAGATTTATTCTGTCCCGGATTATAGTCTCCAGGAGTTTCCCCACTACTGATGTTAGGCTGACTGGCCTGTAGTTTCCAGGTTTGTTCTTCTGTTCCTTTGTTGTACAGGGGAGTAACATTGGCCACTCTCCAGTCCTCTGGCACCACCCCTGTGTCCAACGAAGATTGAAAAATTGTAGCCAAAGCCTCCGCTATTTGTACCTGTGCCTCCCATAGTAACCTTGGTTGCATCCCGTCCGGACCGGGTGACTTATCTACCTTGAGCCCAGTCAACCTTTTCAGTATTTCCTCTCTGTTTATACTTATCCTATCCATTTCCTCTACCCTCTTCTCCATACTGCGGCATTTGGTGCATCCACTTCTTTTGTGAAGACAGATGCAAAGTACTCATTCAGTAAATCAGCCATGCTTCTGCCTCCACAATAAGATTTCCGCCTTGGTCCTTAATTGGCCACATCCTACCTTTGACTAACCTTTTTTTCTTGATATTTTTGTAAAATATTTTAGGATTCCCTTTAATGTTACCGGCTAACCTTTTTTCGTATAATCTTTTTGCCCATCTTATTTCCTTTTTCAGTTCTCTTCTGTACTTCCTATATTCTATTTGGTTGTCTTCTGTATCTTGGACTTGACATTTGTCATACACCTTTTTCTCCTTCATTCTAGACACAATTACCTTCGTCATTTGGACGACCTTTTGTGGGACTGGCTTCCCATCACACAGAGCATACAGTGCAAGATTCTGGTCCTCAATTTCAAAGTCATCCACGGTCTTGCTCCCCACTACCTCTCCGACCTCCTTACCCACTACCATCCTGTTTGCTCCCTCCACTCGGTAAGCTCTGGCCTGCTTCACATCCCCCGCCTCGCTCCCCCCACTATTGGTGGGCAGGCCTTCCGACATTCTGCCCCGACCCTCTGGAACTCCATCCAGCAGTCCCTCCGCCTTGTCCCCTCCCTTGCCACCTTCAAGACCCATCTCAAGACCCTCCTCTTCGACCGTGCTTTTGATCTCCCTGCTTCCCCCCATGCCTCCACGCTCCCCCACCCTGACCCCCAGCTCAGGTCCAAAATTCTGCCTGTCCAGCACCTTGGGACGTCCTCTCGACTTAAAAGGCGCTTTACAAATGTAATTTTGTTGTTGTTGTTGTACATACTTACTGAAAATTACTGCATCGCCATGTACTCTAATGTACAAATACACAGTTGCTCCACTTTGCAGAACACTTTGTAATGCACTTTGAGGCTTTATTCGTGCAATAACAAAAGGATTACAGATCAAAAAGAATATTATACCCCATGTTACAAAATATAAAAAATTATAAAAACTCAAACACGTATCCTTGAAACTTATTATTAGAAACATTTTGTCTTCCTTGGGATGCCCATATGATATGGGTCATATTTCGAAAGGTAATCTTTCAGGGGCTGATGTGAATTATTTTCTGCTTCTTGCATTTATGCAAGTTAGGAAAATCAGATTTTGGAAAACTGTCAGTGGAAAGCTTGTGATCAGCTCTCCTTTTATTCAGTCCTTGATCAGGATGCACATATTACTTATTTCAAATAATCTCTTTTCACAGAAAAATATTCCCTTTGAAGTTGAGTTTCGTATCTTACATATAGAAAAATGATTTAGTAGCTGTAAAGTTTTGATCCATGTATTTATGATTTTGCTATCTACTTGTTCCATGGTTGGTCTAAGTTTGCAATTCAAGGCTTCTTCCCACTTATTTACTGACTTGGGAATACCCTGCTCTATCTCTCTTATCTCTCTATTGATTTATTTACCAACCAATTTCTAATTTCCTCTTGAATTGCTGACACTATCTCAATCCACTACTTCCCCAGACACTTCATTCCATATATTTACCACTCAATCTGTAAGGTAACTAAATTTGAATTGTCTAGACACCTTCAATCTTCTGTGTTAGAAATAAATTCCTCCTCAAGCAATATTATTGTTTGTGTATAATTATAATTGAATTGAAAGATTTAAGTTAAACTCTGAGGAATGGAGAAAAGTATATTTCTGCACTCCCAGCAATGTCTGTGGAAATTTTGTGAAGCAATGTTCCTTGTTGTGGTTGAGGACACAAAGACAAACTAGGAAGAAATTGTGAAAAAGTTCCACAATGGTGTCAGCAACAAAGCCAACAATCCAGAAACTGCAAAAAAAACACGAGAGCAATAGAGACTAGAATGAGCCACAAAATGATAAGCAATTGGCTGAAGCATCGACACACTCTTTTTGCATTTGCATATAATATAGTGCCTGTGATATCAAGATTTCATAAATAGTACTATTGTTAAGTTTACTGATTAGGTAGTTGTAGGAAAATTGTCAAACCAGACCCTAGCTTTTCAAGGCATGCCAAGCTCCCTCTTATGTACAATTTTGCATTTTCCTTTTGCTTATTATACAAGACTAACAAACATATGAAAGCAATGAACTGATAAAAAGATAATCTGGTCCATCAAGTCAGCTCCTTCTTCAGACTGCATCTGCGGGTTTCATAAAGCATTCAATGTAATGAAGATTCATTAAATAAGTTATGAAATACTGCAAAATTCCAGGAATTTCTAAATAACTGTATCATTACACTTCTACACACTGGAAGCATTCTCATTGTAAATGTGAATGTAAACCTAGGTAAAATAGTGTTGTATTGAACCAACTATTGTATGTGAAGTCCAGCGATGATGTAATAATAATAATAATAATCCTTGCATTTGATGTAGCGCTTTTCACGTCGGAAGGACGTCCCAAAGCGCTTCACAGAACACACTGTAAAGTGAATTGACTGTAAATTTGTGGGCGAACGCGGCAGCCAATTGCGCACAGCAATGTCCCAAAAACAGTCACTCAAACCAAATAAGCACCTGTATAAGTGATTTCTTTGGAATGAGTGGCATAACAAGCCAACTTATTTAAATCCAATACTCTTCATCAATAGGCTTCCATAGAATAAAAAATAGCTAACCAGGTACAAAAACTGTGTCCGATCAACTACAATCCACAACATTTTACACGTTATCATACCTATTCATTCAGTACAATTAATCTCTTCAGATGATCAATCCTACAAATGGTAGATTTGTCAAAGCGTGGAATGATCAGTTTATTCCATTTAACCACGCATCTACAAAGCTTTCCTGCGACCATTTCAAAACTTAAAAAAACCTGTGAAACACTTTGAACTTGGCAGTCACGTGAAACAGTGTAGCATTCACATAAGATGGTCAAGACACAATGGGTTCAGATAGAATATAAGAGTACATGCTTGGTGGATGATCAGCATGTAGAACATAATGCAGTAGTTCTCCATCCTCTCCCCATTTTACTCTGTCTCGTCTTCTCCTGAAGACAGTGACTCATACTTGATGTGCTTTACAGGATGCCTCTGGTATCTCACCAAAGTGAAATTGTTTGTGTGTGCACTCAGGCAGTGAGTCGTATCAGGCTACACATCATGTGTTCATTTCTTCATTACATTACAGCCAATACTAACCCAATTCTTTTCACTCAAACCCCATACACTTTCCAACTGAATCACTCTATCATGATCAGAATCTAGACACAATGAACCTAGCAGTTCACTTTTCAAAGTAAACAGAAGTATTTCATATTTCCTTCATGTCATCATGTGTCTTTTACATGATAATAATAAATGATACACAGTGATGAGTGAAACAATAACAATTCCTGTGGTAACAAAACAAATGCTTTATATTCACTATAATTATGCGAACTAGATCCATTACGATCTGGAGACAAGTGTCATTTGAGCCTTGCTTCATTTTGATGTCAAAGTTGCAATGTTTGAAACTTGTGCTGGATGCACAAACTGAACTACACAACATCACGATGCCTGTTAGTGTAAGTGCCAATTTCCTCATCTTTCTCTCAGTGAAAAAGTATGGAAATGATACTATTAGTACAATAAAATACAACACAAATTTACATTTTATATATTGCCTTTCACGTCAGGAGAGCCTCCCAAGAAATGTAACTGTATTGGCTTGGCACCTGAACTAGGGGTGGGAAATAAAGGCGCAAAGATGACCAAAGCGCATACCGAAGTGCTATGTCTTGAGACAGACCTTGAACAAAAGGGGATTGTGTTCTGCAATGTGATAATTATCACCAATGATAACAAGGACAGAAAACACAGTTAAAATACACTTAAAGGGTGTTCTAATTAAGAGAGTTGGGACAGAGCAATCACCCCCCCTCCTCCCTCCGGTACACCTCTGGAGGATGATTTCTCCCTTATGCATTTTCAATTTCTCAAATTAATGACATGTTTTAAGAACATTTTTATCTAAGTTTTCTACCAATGTAATAGTTTTCACTGATGATGTTTATCACATCATGTAACACATTCCCCTTGCACATATATGAAAAAATATATGCACAAAAAATGTTTAAAGCAGATATGAAATACATAGAATGCACATCAGTGGGAAATAGAGCACAGTAAATTACTGATCGATGTGGATGACTCATGAGATGGCTGATTTCATTCGCTAAGAGATATCCATCTTACCATTTCTCTACAATTTTTTAAACTTAATTATTTTCATGTCATTGCAAAGAAATGTTCATCTATAAAAAATGCTGAAAGACTCTAAGGTCTACTCCAATATCATTGCTTCTTCAGCAATTTAAGTGAATGTATTTAATAGTTTTGTTTTTAAGTTAATTTCTCAAATTTGTAGGTCAACGTCCCTGAAAAAATCTAACACAATGAGAAGTGGAAAAACTGAGCTGAGTAATTGTGCCACGGTGCTAAACAAATTGATAATCATTAGTGTAAAATCAGATACTTGACAGAACGCTGCACAAAGAGCACAGCTGCAAACATGTCTTAGTGAAATAACAAATTAACTGGTTTCAATTATTCTGTCATCTATTGTTTGTACCAAATGGAAACAAACAGCTGAGTCCCTTGGAAGAGTTATGAGCATTTTTTTCATCCCACAATGCTGGTGTAATGAAGCTTATGCTAAAGCTGTCGTGCTAGAAGTAAAAGTGTTGAATGAACTATAAAAACAATGAGAAGATGTTGAACATCGTCTTCAGTAGGTAGTCCAGTCATTAGGTGAAAGACCTCTGTTGCTGAATTTAAGTTGCCTTCTGCGAGTTCCTTTTGTGCAGCAAATGAACATATATATCAAGCTGATGCACCTGCTTTTGTTTAATAGATCGGAGAAAAGGATCATTGCAGGAAACAAAGAGGCTGTGTGACAAGATGACAATGTTCCCTTTGATTGTCTCATACAGGCTATACTTAATAAAAGCTGAAAACATCCCAATGCTTCCACCAACACTCTTATCGATTGGTGGGGGAAACGCAGTTAAGTCAGGATTTGCAGTCTTGAGATTCCGAGAAAGAATGATTTAAGAGCGGGAAACAGTGCACCAAGGCTTGATTTTTGATACAGATATGATGGGAGCAACAAAAGAATGTAGGATATGCATTCAGATCTCGCGACAATCTTAGGTCGGGGGTGGAATGCACAATTTCACTGGGTTAAGTGTGAGGGGGGTGGTCCTACCTGCACCATTTATTACTGAAGCAAAATGATTTTAAAAAAAACATTTAAAAATGTTACAAAATGTTACAATTGTTAAAAATCAAGAGTAAAATGTTAATATAACTATATTACTCTTATGTTCTTATATTTCAAGATTATAAACTTTAAAAAATTATATAAACATATACACCAAGTGTTTACTGAACATATTCACAACAGATTCACAATGAGGAGGAAAGTAGCCTAGATGGATGGTGTTTTCTAACAAGTTTATCTACAACTTGATCGACGTCTATTCATATCATAATAAATGTGCACCAAAGTAATATTGGTCATTCTTTCTTATTTCTCAAGAATGTTTTGACTCTCCTATATTCAGAGTAAGATCTTTCGGTACAAGTAACTAGCAAAACCAATGCCAGTATCATTACAAGCAGTGGCAAATTAAAAAAATTAAACTAAAAGAAATCTTTGGGCGCTTCTGTCTCTGTTTGTCCCTGTTAGCCAATGTCACAAGGGCACTGACTGACATAGACAGACACAGGCTCCAATACACAGAGAGCAACCCAGAGGGGTTTTAGTTTATTTTTTTGAATTTCCCGCTGTCTGTAATGATCCCTGTACAACCCTCATTACAGACAGTGGAAACTTAAAAAAACCCTAAAAAAAACCCTCCAAATTGCTTTCTGTATCGATCAGAGTCTATGTCTGTTCATGTCACTCATTGAGGTCGCAATGGATAAAGAGGCAAATGTTTTGAAATGAATTTTTTGAATTTTCCACTGTCTGTAATGATGCAGGCATTGGGCATAACACCAGTGACATTACACAGCAGGAAAAGTTGGTGATTCAAATACAACTGAAGACATTGTTAAAAGTAGATATGGAGACTTAATTTCTGTGCTTCCATTAAATATGATCAAAGCTGAAGAAATTCACAAATATTTTTTACTCGAGGAAAAACAGCTTAAAATAAAAATAAATATTTTGGACGGGAATGTTGGGTGGCCCAGGCCCCTTTTGGCCTCTCTGCTTAGATGAATATTCATAGTTGCCGTATCACATTGTTCAAAATCATACGCAGGATCACATACTAATCTGTAATTTACCTTTGCCCAGCCATGATCTCATATGAAATATATGGAAGCTATAAAAAAAGCATGGACATGTTTAATAAACATGTCAGACTGGAAAGAGAAACACCAAGTCCATTTATTTTGTCCTAGGTCTATGCTGGTCTCAAACAAAGTGAACATGACAATCTCATTACTAATCCTTATCCAGAGTCTACAAATAGATTTTCAGTGATTTACGACCACAATAAACATAATTTGCTACTATTGATCAAAGGAGCAGAGTGTTGGTTTGTTTTACTGAAAATGTGCCACAATAGCTTGAAAACAATTGCAATTTTGCATGTGATTTTACAATTGGATCTTGAGGGTGAACGGAAGAGAGAAAGATAATGATCATAATTACAATGTAATAATAGGAGGTGCAATAAATTATGCAATGAAATTGATCTCAAACATTATTGCATTAATTTTAATTGCTGCATTATTGAATATAGAAAGTATAGTCAGATCTTGTCCTAGCTTGGCATTGCTGAGAATTCTAGAGCAGTTATTAATAGAAATAATAACAATAATAATCCTTTCATTTGATATAGCGCCTTATCATGTCTTTGAGACGTCTCAAATGCTTCACAAAATATAATGAAAAGTGAATTGACTGTATATTTTCTGGGCGAAATTTCAATAGCAGTGATATTACTTATTAAAACCAAACTATTGAAGGACTTGAAGGACATGGCTGGGCAAGGGCATGTGACTACTAAGAGAGAAATGTGTTCGTAATAATTTTGTTGTTATAAAATGATGTTTATGACACTTGTGTTGTTATAGGCAGTTTTGAGTCGCATGAGTAGGATAACATGCTGAATCAGCACTATTTCTAACAGCATAAACAAATTCAGTTACACAAACTCAACCAAGCTACCCCCATAGGACTTTCATTGAAGCTTAATTTAATCTGCCAGTGATCCTGGTACCTGCAGCAATACAACGGGTAGATACACAGATATCTATCTTGACAGGCGATACAAGAGGTGCTATGGAGAAAAGGTACATGGGACTGAAAAGATTGCTCTTTCAAATTGGCAACACAGAGACAGGGTGCGAATGGTCATCTTCTGTGCTGTGAATTTCTAAGGTTTTATTTTTCTTAAAATGTGGCAAAATTCTGGTTAAAAGCTATACTTTTCATATTCAACAATGCAGCAATTACATCCTTAAAATATTAAAAACACTTGAGTATCTAGATTGGGTTAATTCACAGAAATTTTGTTGAGGATCAAAACATTTGCCAGACAACCAATTTCACAACCTGTAGACAAATGGAAAGTGGTGCATTTTGGAAAAGATCAGGGAGCAGAACTATATACTGGGTGGTACAATTCTCAACGCAGTGGAGAAACAGAGGGATTTGGAAGTATACATATCCTGTGGTTCGTTAACAATAGGACTGCAATTTAGAGAAGGCCATTAAATGAGCAAATAGGAGTCTATACAGAGCTATTGAATACAAAAGAAAGAACAGACAATATATATAGATTACATCAAGCCACATCTGGAATAGTGTGTGCAATTTTAAGCACTACATTATAGAAAGGATATAAAAGCTATCAAGATAGTGCAGCGAAGGTTTACAAGATGGTTCGAGAAAAGAAGGAATATTGCTGTGAGGAGAGGCTAAATAGGTTAGGCAGAGAAATTTAAGGGATAGAATGATAAACGTGTTTAAGTTACTGAAAGAGTTTGAGAGAATTAATAAGGAAAAACTCTCTCGACTGGTAGGGATTTTGAGAATAAGAGGACACAAATTCAACAACACAAACAACAACAGCAACAAAATTACATTTGTATAGCACCTTTCACGTCGGGAGGACGTTCCAAGCCACTGGACAGACAGAGTTTTGGATCCGAGCTGCGGGTTAAGATTGGGGAGGGTGGAGGACGGGGAGGAAGCAGGGAGATCGAAAACATGGTCAAAAAGGAGGGTCTTAAGATGGATCTTGAAGGTGGCAAGGGAGGGGGCGAGGTGGAGGGACTATGGGATGGAGTTCCAGAGGGTGGGGGCAGAGTGGCAGAAGGCACACCCGCCAATAGTGGGGCGGTCGAGGCAGGGGACATGAAGCAGGCCAGAGCCCGCTGAGCGGAGGGAGTAGGCAGGATGGTAGGGGGTAGAAAGTCGCAGAGGTAGAGGGGAGAGCAAGACCATGGAGGGTTTTGAAGGTGAGGACCAGGATCTTGAACTGTATCCTCTGTGTGATTGGAAGCCAGTGGAGTTGGGCAAGGATGGGGGTGATAGGGTCACAGAGCCTGGTACAGTAGAGGACGCTGGCTGCAGAGTTCTGGATGATCTGCAGCCTATGGAGGGAGGAATTGGGGAGATTGACAAGCAAGGAGTTTGCATAGTCAAACCTCGATGTGATGAAAGCATGTATCAGAGTTTCGGCGGCCTGCGGTGTGAGACAGTGGAGGAGCTGGGCGATGTTGTGGAGGTGGGGGAGGCAGAGCGGGTCATGGCGCAGATGTGGAGTAGAATGAATAGAAACAAAACAAACAAGACCCCAAGGTTCTGGACTGGCTTAGTAAGGTGGAGTGTGCAACCATGGACGGTGATGCTGTCAGTGCCTGAGGTGTGGAGGTGCTGACGGGAGCCAATCCGGAGAGCCTTGATCACATTGACGTTCAACTGAAGAAAATTAAGCTCTCATCCAGGACTTGATGTCTGACAGACATTCTGTCAGCACAGCAGTAGTCCTGGAATCAAGGATGCAGGCAGAGAAGTACAGTTGTGTGTCATCCGCAAACATGTGGAAGTTGACCCCATGTCTGCGGATGATATCACCAAGAGGGAGCATTTAGATATTGAAGAGGGGGGGACCAAAGACAGAGCCCTGAGGAACACCGCACGAGACAGTGCGGGGGCTAGAGGAGAAACCGTTTGTGGAGATGAAGTGGAGGCGGTGTGAGAGGTACGATCTGAACCAGTCAAGGACAGAGGCGTGAGGGTTGAGGTGAGATGAGAGGCTGTGGATGAGGATAGAGAGGTCGGCTGTGTCAAAGGCAGCAGAGAGGTCAAGGAGGACGAGGAGGCAGAGGGAGCCCCGGTCGCAGATGGACAGAATGTCATTTGTCACTTTGACCAGGGCTATTTCTGTATTGTGGGCGGCAAGGAAATCCGATTGGAGGGGTTTGAGAAGGGGGTGGCGGGAGAGGAAGGAATGAAGCAACAACTTGTTCTTAGACCTTGGGAGAGCAAAGGAAGGTTGGAGATGGGGCGGCAGTTTGTGAGTAGAGATGGGTCCATGGACGTTTTTTTAAAGTTAGGAGTGACGAGCGTGGGAAGGGGAGATGGGAAGGGGGTAGTAGATGGAATGGCAGAGGCATCTGAGCGGATTCGCTCGACTTTGGATTCGAGGAAGTCCAGCATCGCCTCGCAGTTGGCATTTGAAGTGAGGATGGGCAAGGCGTGAGAAGGTGGGCGGAGGAGCCAGTTTGTGATGGAGAAGAGGAGCCTGGGGTTGTCCTTAGCCAAGATTGTCTTTGAGTAGGACAACGATTTAGCGGAGGCGAGGGCGAAGCGATAAGATTTGATAAGGTTCAGGCAGATCTGCCGATGTACCGTTAAGTTTGATTTAAGCCAGGTGCGCTCAGCGGCACACACCTGTGCTTTAAGGGCGTGGAGGTGGCTAGTGTACTGTGGTGGCATACGTGAATAGGAGACGGCTTGGGAAGAGAGGGGAGCAAGGGAATCGAGAGTGGAGGAATGGGAGCTGTGCAGAAGAGTGATCAAGGAGGATCGGTCATTGCGGGAGGAAGCCCAGAGGGGAAGGAGTTTAGATGACTCCACAGCAGCCAAGAAAGAGGTGTGGGGAGATTTTTTTCCAGGAGCGGTAGTAGATGGAGGTGGAGATGGAGGATCAATGAGTCTTGTGGCAAGAATGGGGGATAGGGCAGTCAGAGTGTCTGCTGTTGGACAGCCAGTGGCAACTCACACGGTGGGCCCGACAGAGGATTTGCAGATTGGAACAGAGGGAAGCAGTGGGATGGTCGAGCGGGGATAGTAGTCGGGGAGGGCGGTGGGAGAGGAGGACCGAGCAGGAGTAGTGGAGGGTAGCAGGGGTGGGAGCATTATGGGGAAGCAGCTCAGGTCGGTGGCGGCAGCCAAAGTGCGCACCCCAAGACTAAGAGCGAACGGCGGGGGTCGGGTGGGGGGTGGTCAGCAAGGCATGGTTAGCCCGCTGGCGAGGATCATCATGGGGAGAAGGGACAATGTTATAGTCCCAGTGAATCCAGGCTGAGAGATTCAAAGGTGGCGGGCGGATTGTAATTAGGAAAATAAAAAGAGAGAAAAGGCAAATACTGCAGATGCTGGAAATCTGAAAAAGAAACAGAATTCTCTGGGAACACTCAGCAGGTCAGGCAGCATCTATGGGTAGAGGAAAGTGAATTAACTTTTCAGGTCAATGACCTTTAGAGTTCTGATGAATAAAAGTGAGGGTGAACAGAGCAAGGAATGATTTCCTCGGAATGAGGGTTAGAACAGAGTTGATTTGGGCATTTTAAAAAAATTGAACAAACACATGCAAAGGAAGAGTATTAGAGGGTATGGGGAAAGAGCAGTGAATTGGGATTCAGGTGGATGGCTTTTTGAAGGAGCAAACACCAACATGATAAGATAGGCTAAATGGCCTCCTGCTGTATTGTATCTTTCTTTGGTTCTCGGGACTTTAAATGGCAAAGTGTGAAAATGTAGCAGACAAAAAGTAATTACCAGAAACACTTCACTCATATTGTCTTCTAAATACAAACACATTCCTGAATTCTCAATCTATGAGGTAAAAATAATACCTGACAGCACAAACAATTTAGCTTTGCAAACTAAACAGCATTTAAAGAAAATAAGGTTTCAATTGCTCTGCAGGGAGAGATAACTGATCCAAGTTTTGTAAAGCAGGGATAAGTTGCACATCTCCTCTAGTGTTCTGTACTGCAATAATTATCCGCAAGATTTACACCTTATAATAAAAAAAACTCTTAATCTATATGGTGCCTTGAAAGAAAAACAGACTAACATCACACATCAAGCTTGAAAAGGATCCTGCTGAGCGGTCAGCAGCGATGAAATGGCTGGAGTGTTTAATGCCTGCAGAAAAATAAATTTATCTTTTCCATTTCCCATCATATTGATCCCATTTTTCATTCTGACATTGTGCACTCCAACCGTCCTATTCGGGACTGTGTACGGATTCTCCAGATCCTGACAAAATCTGCGGTTTAAAAAGTTTGGTCTGCCAACCACTTCACAATTTGCAGTTTGTGATTGACTTCAATCTCAAGAGTAAACAATTCAGCTTCTCTCACTCCATTAAAAAGTCGGATGGAATAGTATTCCTTGTCAAGTACCTCAAAGTTCTGTTCCCAAATCCCATTAGGTATATCCGTGGCTCGATTCAAAAACTCTCTTTTCTCCCCTTCCCCCCACGCCCACCGTCAATATCAGAACTGCCTGGTCTCACAACTAACTGCTAGCTTTCTTCTGTTCCCAAGTGCTTGTCCTGCTTCATGCATTTAGTTTTATAGTTTTGTGCAAGGAGCAAAATTCCACAAGTATATCAAAAAGCACAGCGATTTTTTTCACACAATTTGCTTTTGATTGTAAGGTTCATAAATTACAACAACAACAAGTTGCATTTATATAGCACCCCTCACGCAGGGAGGCATCCCAGAGCACTTAGCTCATAAATTATGTTCCGCTTCGCTCGTACTTTTTATATTCTTCTCATTTTGAAATGTTTTGGTAATTACTTTGTCTGAACCACAACTGCAGATAACGTTCCGTGCAATACCATCCTACTTCCGAGCACAACCAATTGCCAGGGTTTCTTTCTGAATATCAAATGACAGGAACTGCATCTAGGAAATTCCATTTATGTTTTAAGCCCAGTATAGATACAGTTCCACATTTGTACAGGTTACATTTAGTACATGCAGGCTATAACAATAATCCTTGCATTTGATATAACACCTTCTCACATCTATGAGACGTCTCAAAGCGTTTCACAGAATAACTGTGAAGTGAATTGACTGCATATTTTGTGGGCAAAACGAGGCAGCCCATTGTGCATCGTAATGTCCAACAAAGAGTCGTGGATTGAATTACAATCAGAAGCTATTGCTGATTTTGAGGTTAAAATAAACTTGATACCTTTACAGAATACTGCAATTTTTTTCTAAAAAGTACCATCTCAAAATTTACCTTGAAAATATAGTCTTGGTCTGCCTAGGTATACAGCCAAGAGCTTGTGGCCAATGTGGGTTGATGTTGGCCTGGGAGCTGGAAACTAGGTGAGGTAGCGGAAGTGGAGCTAGAAATTGGAACTAATTGATATTTGGTCAGAAAATTAGTACACTGCCAAAGGCATTGTCAGCCACTAATGGCATTTCTCATTATAGACTCTCATTGTCAAAGACCCAAGGCATAAGTCTGAACAGAATTTTTAACCCTCGTTGTGATGGGAGCAGGAGATAAATGCATATGTAATTCTTTTTAAAATACTGAGGTACTCATAGTGAGTGAAAGATTCATAATGTCCAAATTCCAGATTCCCAGTACTTTATTAATTGATCCTACAAACGTAGTTTGGGTAAGCAAAAGGAAAATACCATTATTTTGTAGGTGTCTGTCTGCACTACACTGTCAATACACTTCACAATCCCATGAAGCACTTTGAGACATCCTCACAAATAAAAGGCGCTAAATTATATTCAAGGATTATTTTTATTATTATCAATATTTCCCAGTCATGGTCCATGACTGAACGCAAAGAGAAAAATAAGATGCTCTTTCCTTACAAAGTGTGTAAATTTAATGACATTTGATGAATAAGCCTCAATGATTTATAGTGTCTCTCGACTCTAGGACCACAGCTGTCCTCACAGACTGCATGTCAGACATCAAATCAAGGATGAGAGCCAACTTTCTCCAGTTGAATGTTCTCCAACAAGACCAAGGCCCTCTTGCTTGGCTTCCATCAGCACCTCTATAATTCAGGCACTGACAGCATCACTCTTCATGGATGCACTGTATACCTCACGGAGCCAATACGAAACCTTGTCATCCAGTTCAACCCTTATCTGCCCTTCATACCCCACATCTGTACCATTATCCGCTCTGCCTTTCCCCACCTCGGCAACATTGCCCGGCTCTTCCACTGTCTCTCACAGTAGGCCGCTGAGACTCTCATCCACGTGTTCATCACATCCAGGCTCGACTACACAACTTTGTGCTTGTTGGCCTCCCCAACTCCTCCTTCCACAGGCTGCAGATCATCCAGAACTCTGCAGCCCATGTCCTCTCCCACACCAGGCTCCGCGACCCTATCACCCTCATCCTCGCCTGACTTCACTGGCTCCTCATCACTCAGAGGACACTGTTCAAGATCCTGGTCCTCACCTTCAAAGCCCTCCACAACCTGGCTTCTACCTAGCTCTGTGACCCCTTAACCTCCTACCAACCTGTCCGCTCCCTCCACTCAGCGGGCTCCAGTCTACTTCATGTCCCCACCTTGCCCATCCCACCATTGGTGGCGGGTCTTCAGCCTTTCTTCCCACACCCTCTGGAACTCCATCCCGCAGAGTTAGAGACTCTGTCAATACCCATCTCAAGACCCTCCTCTTTGACCGTATCTTTGGTCACCCTTCCCCGTCCTCCATCCCACCTTCCCTGCCTTCCATCCCACCTGATGCAAACCACCAGCTTGGGTGTGGATCTCTGACTGTCCAGTCCTCCTGACGTGAAAGGCGCTATGTAATTTGTTGTTGTTGTTAGCTTGGCTCAGTTGGTGACACTGATGCTTCTTCATCCAAAGTTTGTCGGCTGAAACCCCACATTGAGAATTTATCTCACTGTCTATCTAGCTTGACATTCTAGTTCAGTACTGACAAAGTGCTGCATTGCCAAAGGTGCAGACTTAATAATAATAATCCTTGCATTTGATTATAGCACTTTTCACCTAATCTGGACGTCTCAAAGCGCTTCACAGAATAGACTGCAAAGTGAATTGCCTATATATTTGTGGGCGAAACACCGCAGCCAATTGCACACAGCAGTGTCCCACAAACAGTCATGAATTGAAGTGACCAATTTATTTATGCTTTTTTTCTTGAGGGATTAATATTAGGCATGTGGAGTAAGGAAACTTGCCCAAAGTTTCGCCCTGCCTGGAATCGAACCCAGGTCTCTTGCTTGCAAGGCAAATGCTCTAACCATCGAGCTACAGGACTCCTGCAGGACTAAGTTAGAGACTTTTGGATAAGGTGTTAAATTGAGGTCCCAATTGTTTAGTTAGGTTGATGTTGAAGATCCCAAACCACAATTCTCCTAGCTTCCAAGCCAAGAATCCTTCCGATTAATTACATAATGTGCTTTGTCTTTAATTTACTTGTCTACAAGTGAACAGTCCCTCCACTTCACAGTGAAGCTTGTGAAGAGCTTGAGATGTCTTCCCGATGTGAAAGGCTCTTTACCAAATTCACCTTTCACATTACTACTTTGGGGTTAATTATGAGACTCTATTATTGCAAATGGCACTACCTTTGCCTACAGCAATGATGGTCAAGTCACCTGACAGTATTTACAGTGAAGTGCTTTTCAATGTAATAAATTGCAAATTTTTACATCTATGTTGGTCAGTTTTGAAAATGCATAGGGAAATAATTAGCTCATTGAGCGTTACTCTGATTCCTACATAAAATGCTCAAATCTTTCCATTTTGAAAAACTTCTGTAATGTGAAAAATAAGCAAAAATGTTTCTACCATGAACACAAGTTGTACTATTATTATTAGTCTTCTATCTCCAAAAGTTTTCTATGATTTATTCACAGAAATACAAATTATATTTACTTAATAACATATTTGGATCATTTCTTGTGGCAGCAATCTAAATATTACTGCAGTTATGATAAATAGTGAAACAAAAAACAGAAGTCACTGGGAACACTCAGCAGGTCAGGCAGCATCAATGGAGAAAGGAAAGTGAGTCAACGTTTCGGGTCCACGACCCTTCGTCAGAACTGGGACATGTTGGGATGGAAAGGCTTTTAAAGGCTAACAGAGAGGGGGAGGCAGGGCAAGGAAGACAAAGGAGAAAATGGGGTAGAGGACAGGGGATGATGGGTTAACGAGGGATTAATGATGCAAAACAAAAGTGGGGGGGAATTGCAACAAAACAAGCAGACCAGAGAGAGAAAAGGTGTGACTGGGACCCAGATGATGTAGTAATGGTCACAGAAGAACGGGAGGGGGAAGGTGAGTTGTTATGGTCTGAAATTGTTGAAATCAATATTGAGGCCAGAGGGCTGTAAGGTCCTCAGCAGACAGATGAGGTGCTGTTCCTCGAGCTTGCGCTGTGGCTCATTGGAATAGTGTAGGAGACCGTGGATGGAGAGGTCAGAGTGTGAGTGGGAGGGAGAGTTGAAGCGGCAAGAAACTGGAACTCAGGGTTGTACTTGCAGACAGAACGGATGTGTTCAGCAAATCAGTCACCCAATCTGCATTTTGGCTCTCCAGTGTAGAGGAGACTACAGTGTGAGCAGTGAATTCATTAAAAAAAGCATTAAACTGTGGAGTCCTGTAGCTCAGTGGTTAGAGCACTCGCTTTGCAAGCGAGAGACCTGAGTTCAATTCCAGGCAGAGGGCGAAACCTTGGGCAAGTTTCCTTACTCCACACAGAGCCTAATAATAATCCCTCCAAAACCAAAAACAATAATAAATTGGTCATTTTCGATCTACAACTGTTTGTGGGACATTGCTATGCGCAATTGGCTGCCGCGTTCGCCCACAAATATACAGTCAATTCACTTTACAGTGTGTTCTGTGAAGCGCTTTGGGACGTCCTCCCGACGTGAAAAGCGCTATATCAAATGCAAGGATTATTATTATTATTATTATTATAAACTGCATTGGTGGCAGTACACGTAAATCTCTGTCTCACTTGGAATCTGTGTTTGGGGCCCTGGACAGTGGGAGGAGGTGAAAGGACAGGCATTGCATCTCCTGCGCTGGCATGGGTAGGTGCCTCTGCCGCATCTGGTCTGACGATGCCATCTTTCACACCAGAGCAGCTGAAATGTCTTCCTTTTTACTCGACCAAGGATTCCCATCCACTGTGGTAGGTAGGGCCCTTGACCGTGTCCACCTATTTCCCGCAAATAATAATAATAATAATAATCCTTGCATTTGATATAGCGCTTTTCACGTCGGGAGGACGTCCCAAAGCGCTTCACAGAATATACTGTAAAGTGAATTGACTGTATATTTGTGGGCGAACGCGGCAGCCAATTGCGCACAGCAATGTCCCACAAACAGTCGTGGATTGAAAATGACCAATTTATTATTGTTTTTGGTTTTGGAGGGATTATTATTAGGCGTGTGGGGTAAGGAAACTTGCCCAAGGTTTCGCCCTGCCTGGAATTGAACTCAGGTCTCTCACTTGCAAAGCGAGTGGTCTAACCACTGAGCTACAGGACTGCACAAATCTGCCCTCACCCCTTGCCCCGCTTCCCAGAACCGTGATAGGGTCCCCCTCGTCCTCACCTTCCACCCCACCAGCCTCAACAAATAATTTTGTGCCATTTCTGGCACCTCCAGTGTGATTCAACCACTAAGCATATTTTTCCCTCCCATCTGCTCTCAGCATTCCGAAGGGACCATTCCCTATGTGACCCCCTGGTTCATTCCTCCATCATCACCAACAGTTGCTTTCCTCCCCCCGGCACCTTCCCATGCCAGCGCAGGAGATGCAATACCTGCCCTTTCTCCTCTACATTGGGGAGATGAAACGCAGATTAGAATACATTAGAATATACAGTACAGAAACAGGCCATTCGGGCCAACTGGTCTATGCCGGTGTTTATGCTCCACATGAGCCTCCTCCTGCCCTTCCTCAACTAAGCCTTCAAGCATAACCTTCATTCCTTTCTCCCTCATGTACCTATCTAGCTTCCCCTTAAATACATCTGTGTTATTTGCCTCAACAATTCCTTGTGGTAGCATGTTCCACATTCCCACTACTCTCTGTGTGAAGAAATTTCTTCTAACTTTCCCATTTGATCTATTTGTGACTATTTTATATTGATGGTCCCTGGTTTTGGTCTCCACACAAGGGGAAACATCTTTCCTATGTCTACCCTATCAAAACCTTTCATCATTGTAACGACCTTTATCAGGTCACCCCTTACCCTCCTCTTTTCAAGAGAAAAGAGTCTAAGTATGTTCATCCTTTCCTGATAGGTATAAACTCTCAGTTCTGGGTTCATCCTTGTGAATCTCCTTTACACCCTCTCCAGTGCCTCTACATCCCTTCTATAATGTGGGGACCAGAACTGCACAGTATTCTAAGTCTGGTCCAACCAAGATTCTATATAAGTTTACCATAACTTCCCTGCTTTTCATTTCTATCCCTCTAGAAATAACCCCAATGCCTGGTTTGCTTTTTATGGCCTTATTAACCTGTGTTGCTACTTTTAGCGAATTGTGTATGTGTACCCCTAGGTCCCTTTGCTCCTCTACCCCATTTAGGTTTTTATTTTCCAGGATGTATGTGACTTCCTTATTCTATCTACCAAAATGAACCACCTCACACTTTTCTACATTGAAATGTATTTGCCATTTAAATGCCCATTCAGCAAGTTTATTAATGCGATTGGGTAACCGATTTCCCGAACACCTCCGTTCTGTCCGTAAGCACAACCCTGAGCTTCCAGTTTCTTGTCACTTCAAGTCTCCTTCCCACTCACGCTCTGACCTCTCCATCCACGGTCTCCTACGCTGTTCCAATGAGCCACAGCGCAAGCTCGAGGAACAGCACCTCATTTATCTGCTGGGGACCTTACAGCCCTTTGACCTCAATATTAATTTCAACAATTTCAGACCATAAGACCTCACCTTCCCCCTCCCCCTCTTCTGTGACCAGTACCACATCATCTGGGTCACAGACAAATCTTTTCTCTCTCTGGTCTGCCTATTTTGTTGCAATTTCCCCCACCCCACTTTGTTTTGTATTATTAACTCCTCAATTCTCCTATTTTGTTGCAATCCCCCCCTTTGGTTTGCATTATTAACACTTTAACACTCAGAGGATCGAATTCAAGGTGCTCGTCCTCACTTTCAAGGCCATCCATGGCCTTGCCCCCTCCTACCGCTCTGACCTGCTCCCTACCAACCTGCCCGCACCCTCCATTCAGCGGGCTCTGGTCTGCTCCATGTCTCCCGCCCAACTCACCCTACCATCGGTGGCCGGGCTTTCAGCTTCTCTGCCCCCACAGTCCTTTCACCTCGCTTCCTCCCTTGCCTCCCTCAAGACCGGTCTCAAGACCCTCCTCTTCGATTGTGCCTTCAGTCGCCCTCCCGCTTCTCTGACTTCCCTCAACCCTACCCCACCCCTCCTCCATGCTCAGGTCCTGACCCCTGACTGTCCAACGCCTTGGGAAGTCCTCCTGACACGAAAGGCGCTCTATAAATGTAATTTTGTTGTTGTTGTTGTTTATCCGATCATTCCTTGGCCTCTCTCCCATTTTCTCCTTTGTTTTCCTGCCCTGCCTCCCCCTTCTCTATTAGCCTTAAAAGCCTCTCCCTCCACAGTTCTGCCCCAGTTTTGCCAAAGGGTCATGGATCCGAAATGTTGACTCACTTTCCTTTCTCCATAGATGTTTTTGTTTCAGATTTTCAGCATCTGCAGTATTTTGTGTTTTGTTTACATGATAAGTAGTGCATTGCTCATGCTGTGATTAGACCAAAATATTAGCTCACTACTTCACGGTTTTAATAATGCATTTGTTTTCAGGAAACTGTCAGGGCTTCATAAAATTCTGGAATAAACAGATTTCCAGCCTGGTTGTAAAAAAGGGAGAAATTTCTGCTGGGTCTAAATTTACTGCATTTCAGAGTATTCAGATTATGGTAAATTGTTGAAGTCGGTCTTAACTTTGAATTCAGTTTTCTGCATTTTACAAAGCATTTATTTCAAAATTAAGACCGTGTTTTTTTTATAAAAAATGGCTACATTTTAGATGTATTTAAATTGCAACATAAATAGAGTAAATCTAGACCTTGGGGCAATTTCTCCCTGGTTGTGAGGACAAGTTTAGAACAAACACCAGCGAATATCTGCATGGAAGCAAATCAACATGGAATTTCTTAATAAGGGAAACTAGATGTTGACTCCTTCTGGTCCGTCATAAGAACATAAGAAATGCTAGATGAAAAAAGACCAAAGTCCATCTAGTTTTCCTTCCACGTTCCTGGCGGTCGCATGCACATGTGTCCCGAACTACAAACGTACTATATTCCATAATGTTATTTTCTTAAAAGGAAGCTATCTAATTTGTGTTTGTACATCAGGCACCTTGAGTCAAAACCACTATAGAGGTGGACTGAGTCAGCATATCATACTTCCAGTTTCCTTCTTAAGGAATCCTATTAGAAATCTCCATATATATGAATTTTCACTGAAGCTGGTTTGATCAGTTCTCAGAAAGGGTGTACAACTAACCTCTTGACAGCTCATCATAAAGCAAAATTGACAGAAACGATGTGGAGAGGTCAGTGACCTTGAGAAAAATAAATTGTTCCACCTGCTGGCTGAAGCAGCAGCATGGAATAGCAGGTGATCCGCAATTTCATTTAAAATCAAGGTTTAAGAGAAAGGGAAGAAAGCAGTGATAAAGATTTTGTTCATTTTCTATTTATTTGGTTTAACTGGTATCCAATCTGACAAAATAAACTAAGTATATTATTAAAAAAATTAGTAGATTCACAATCCATAAAGAATTGCATCTTTTTGTACGTCATTTATGAACAAGCCTTTCTAGCACTAACAATGGAACATCTCTGAAGATTTTCATGGATGGAAAAGAGACTGATGTAGTCAATTACACTGACAGATCCATTTTGGCCAATATGGGAAAGAAGATAGAAAATTCTATTACTTAAAGCAATTTTGTGGATGACAATAACTGAAATGGTGCTGGACATACCCTAAATCTAAAGAGCTAGCAAACATTATTCACACTTCACTGGAGTGACTGTTCGCATGTCGTCCTCCGTCAAACTCAAGGGAAACAGACAAGCATAAAGTGTCTCTGTCAAAATACAGATAGGCATGATTTACATCACAAAGAAGCTTTTATATTAAATATACTTTTATACAATATCTGTAATATTATTACATTTCATAATTTCTGAACCAAACTATTTTTGTGCACTTCCATACCATCAAACAATCACATAACTCCATAATTCCCAAATATGATTTGTTTTGTTAATACATCAGTATCTGTGGTACAAATTTGAAAAATCTAAGGCAGACTAATATTAAACCCATGTTTACTAACTGGCCAAATAAATACTATTAATACTAACTCACAGCTCCAGCAACTCATTATAAGCTTTATAATATCGGTGTGTTAGTAGACCTTTTCAACGGACAGTGGGTTTATTCTCATATCGATTAGGGGCAGTGAAATTGTAGGCAACATTTATAGGTGGAGGAAAATGATCTGTGTAATGAGTTATGATTATCCGGAAAGCAAGTGGTGTTGCAAAACGATATAGTTGGTAAGTTGAAGCATTTTTATGATGAACATAAAGATGTACTGATTTTTCTGGAAGATAATACCTTCAATTACTGTTCCATAACATAAATTAAATAAGGACGCTGGTAAAGAGTAGGGCACTGAATTAGCGGAAGTGAGTGGATAATTGGGGATGTAGATAAGTGAGGTTTCAGGAGTGCTACCTTATCTTTTCTTATTAATCTTACAATATTGAACTCTCCTGCTATTTTTCCAGAAATACGGCAACTTATCAACTGACATGTTATCATTCGTCAAAATGTTAAATTAGAAAAGTACAAAAGTCAAACCTTTCAAAAAGTGAACTGATCAGACATTTATTTGCTAGTAAATTATTGTTCATAACAAGAAAAAGTTCAGAGCTGTTATCCTTCATTAATGTTGCAAATAATAACATAATAAAAGATACATTGGTATGCAAGGTAGGCTTATATTTACAAATTACATGAGCTATCTTCAGTAAGATCAGTGTTTACAGCACAAAGGAGGTTGATTTGCCCATCTTGCCTGTGCATGGTCCTTGCTTCCTTACTGGAGCTATCTGCATCTTTCCTACACTCTTTCCCCACACCTTGAATATAATTTTCCTTCAAGTATTTATCCAATTCCCTGTTAATTGATATCTTGGATTCAGCTTTAGCAGCCACTTGTGAGGTTTATAAACAACAACAACAAAATTACATTTATAGAGCGCCTTTCAGGTTGGGAGGACGTCCCAAAGCGCTGAACAGTCAGGTGTCGGGGTCCGAGCATGGGGGAGGGGTGGTGTAGGGGTGAGGGAAGGCAGAGAGGTGGGAGGGAGACCAAAGGCACGATTGAAGAGAAGGGTCTTGAGACCGACCTTGAAGGAGGCAAGGGAGGAAGCGAGGCGAAGGGACCGTGGGCTAGAGTTCCAGAGTGTGGGGGCAGAGAGGCTGAAAGCCCAGCCATGGTAGGGCGTGTCGGGTGGGAGACATGGAGCAGACCGGAGCCCGCTGAATGGAGGTAGCGGGCAGGTTGGTAGGGGATCAGCAGGTCAGAGAGGTAGGAGGGGGCAAGGCCATGGATGGCCTTAAAGGTGATGCCGAGGATCTTGAACTCGATCCTCTGGGGGATGGGGAGCCAGTGGAGTCAGGCGAGGGTGGGAGTGATGGGATCATGGAGCCTGGTGCGTGAGAGTACACGAGCTTCAGAGTTTTGGATGATGATACACGACCTGCAAAGTTTTGGATAAAGTTTGGTAAGCCACAAATGTTATTTTGTCATCTCAATTTAACTGATCCTTTAGGCTTTCAGTTCCATATACTGCAGAATATCTGGTTATAAGGCATTGGATGGGGTCCATAAAATCCCAACAGGGTGCAATTACTGACTAGTGCTTCCACATTCACTGTGCTGTTTTCTGTTTGCGTGCACAATCACTGTGCATGCCCACAGACAGCCATCTGAATTCTTGTACTGTATAACTCACTGTCCTTGTGTCCATCACTCTGTTCTCCCTCTTATCAGTCTTTCACTATGAGTCTTTTCCTCTCTCTGTCTCTTGCAAACTGTCTATCAGACTCTTTCTCATCTTTCTCTCTCATCCATCCCTCACACTCTTTGCCCACTATCACACTCAATAACTTACACTCTATTCTCACAACTCCCTGCATCTTCTTTGTTTGTAACATTCACTCTCTTTCTTTCTGCCTTGCACCACCAAACCCACTCACATTTATTTCCTCCATTATTCCCTCTCTTTCACTGTCTCCTTCCCTCTCTCCTTCCTATCCGCCCATCCATATTCCTCTTCTCTTCCCTCCTCTGCTTCGCTCTTCAACTTCTATCCCTTTCCTCATATTTCTGTCAGTATGACTGACTGAGGTTTATCTATGCTGATATTGGTTGAGCACAAAATCGGGTTCAGCTAACAATGTCCTTGTGGTGAAATGGAATGGACACAAAGATAAGCAATTCCATGTACTTAGAACCATACTGAGGTAAAACATAAAGGATGGGGGGAATAAAGAAAGAAGTGGCTTCTCTGAAAGGAGGTTAAGGAAAAAAAAATGACTAAAGTACAGTTTCATCTTTTCCAGATGTCTTGCATGCCATGATGGCTGGAACAACTCCTGCATTTTTTTGGACACAAGTGAGAAAACTGAGAAGACATCTATCATATTCAAACATCTGTCATTGGTACTGCTACAGAACATTATCAAATGTAGCACATACTGGAATATCATCTTCTGCCAGCAGCAATACATCATAAGGCAATTGTCTGCTCAGGGATTTCATCTGAATTCTTAAATTAATCTGTAAAGCCTATTTTTTTAAAAAAACTATACGCATATAATTCCCAAAGTGCATTCCTATCTCACATGTACTCGTAAGTAAATCGATTTTCAGGTTTTAATCTTCCAGAAGAAATTTACCTTTGGGTCTACAAAACTAAACAAAAAATATTAAATGTTAGGCATCTGGCAAAACATCAGTAGTTTTTAAAACATTGAATTTAATTTCACCTATCATATATCGGATCAACTACAAACATCAGATACAAATGGCTTAAGTTTAACACTTCAAGATCCACTGGTCTACTAGTTCTCTTTCAATAATTTCAATGAGAAATTCCACTTGGGTCTAGATTTACTTTATTTATATTACCATTTCACAGCATCTAGAATCTTGCAATGTCTTAAATACAACTTGAATTAATGAAAATCAAGGTTTCTATAAGTATTTCTGCATTCCTCCCATTTACACAGTGTAATTTGCCTCCAGTACTCAACTCATGTAAAACAACCTGATTTTGTACTCTATTGTATTCACCCTCATTTTTAATACAGTAGACACTACCCCACATGAAGGGTGCTATATAAATTCAAGTTGTTGTTGTCAAATTCTATGGCAAGGTGTTACGGTCAGTTTTACAGGCATGTATATGCCACCTGTCCTGAAAAAGTAGCCCCTTCCGGGCTATTGGGCGATCACCAACGCCCTTCCTGTTTGTCGAACATGTGCAGAATAGGAAGTCATGTCAGTGGCAACTTAGTGACTCAGCATTCGACCATTTATTAGTGCAAGATTCTGGCTGGTATGTGGAAATTCAGTTAGCCAGTTGCAAGCATGAACAGTGAATGGGAGTTACAGTGCAACCTCATTATAACCACATAGTGCTATAATGAAGTGCACTATAATTTTTTTTGCAAACATGCAGCAAAATTGGCAAGTGAACATCATCCTCAGTTGGAAGCATTCTCACTTTGGAGTCAGAAGGTTATGCAGACTCTGAACTTAACTTTGGCAGCAAAACTAGCTGTCTCGTCTGCCGAAAAATGAATTCATTACATCTGTAAGATATTTTGAAATGTTTTGATGATGCGATAAGGCACTATTATCAAATCCAATAAATATTAAAATTGGGTCATTAAAAGATAAGCATTTTAATTTAACCTGACAATGTACGTTTATGTGTCGATAAACGCTAAACAACCAACTTATTGACCATATTGAATTAGGAAAAACATCCAGCAACAGATTAAAAGTTCTTGCGTTGGACAACTTCTTATACACAGTTTTTAAATATATATTTTTTTAAACCATGAAGTTCTTGAGACTTCACCATTATTTCATTAAACTGTAGTGGAACATTTCTGGATCACTTTACAGCACTTTCGTTAGGCAGCAACAATCTTGGCAGTTCTGTCATTGCAGCATTTCTGAGTGAATGTATATTGCAGTATCAGCGTAATACCTTGTAAAGGTGCCAGACTATTAATGAAGTCTCCTAAACTTGATGCTATTCATACCTTCTAACTATGTTATAAACAGAACTTTCATTTGTAAATAGCCAGTGGGCTGGATTTAATATCTTGTTAGGTCAACATAATTGGATTTTATGTTGATGTATGGTGACATAGATGCTACTGGCAGGGTTTATTTGTAGCAATTCAATATTGTGATGTTTACTGGAGGAAGATGAGTTTGTGCCCCGTGATGTTAATGCAAGCACAATCTTAGAGCAACGTTAACGTTGCTTAACAGTCACAAATATTTTCCTTGGGGGTGGGGGTGGGGGGAAGAGGGGTAAGGGAAGCGGGTGTCCTTGAAGATGAACTGGCTCCAAAGTGAGAAATAAGTCCACTCTCTGTGATGGTCCTGGTGGTCCAGTTCCTGAGCCAGGTGAGTCCACAGTACTCAACGGCACTGCCGAAGGCAACACAGCACTCAGCTCCCGTTAACACTGCAAGGCAAAGATCTAATGGGTAGAGTGGTCCTAGCTGGACAAGCAGCAGGAAAGCATGCCATACAATGCTCTCAACGGCAAGCTATGCAGTTTTAGCTGGTTAGACTCCAGCAGTACTCCAGTTGCACCCTCTGGGATCTCTAAGCCTTGGCGTTTGCCAACCTTTGCCTAATGCTTTCCAGAATTAGGTAAGCAGGATACATCCCTCCAGGGAGGGAATGTGCATTCCATTCCAATAAATATCTCTGGGATTCCAATATGTATGTCGGATGCATGGAATTCTCAGTTTGGTTTTCAGTTTAAGCATGGTGAAGGATTTCAACATGTGTGAAACACCTGGCTGACCAAAAAAATTTCAGTAAATCATTGGAAAGATTCCTTCTGGACGAAGCACCTACAAGGCCATTCACGGCCTTGCTCCCTCCTATCTCTCCGACCTACTATCCCCCTACCTACCTGCCCGTACCCTCTGTTCCTTTGGCTCCGGTCTGCTCCACATCCCCCGCCCCAACCGCCCTACCATCGGTGGCCGGGCCTTCAGCCTCTCAGCCCCTAGGCTCTGGAATTCCATCCCCCAGTGCCTTCGCCTTGCCTCCTCCCTTTCCTCCTTCAAGGATGGTCTCACGACCTTTCTCTTTGACCGTGCCTTCAGCTCCCCTCTCGACTCTCTACTCCCTCCTCGCTCCCTCCCTTTCCTCCCCTCACCCTAACCATTAGCCCCCTGCTCGGGTCCTGACCCAACTGTACAGCGCTTTGGGACGTCCTCCCGACGTGAAAGGCGCTCTATAAATGGAATCTTGTTGTTGTTGTTGCATCATGAATTAACAATCAGGAAATTGAATCTATCAGAATAAGGTTTATGGCACAACAAAAGTTTAAACTAACTTGTTCCTCACTTGAACCCACCATGGATTCTGCTGAAATAGTACCTTAAGAAAGATATTCTTTAAAAATCACAAAAAGGAAGGCTAAAACTGCATTGCCATAGAGGGTGTAAAGGCAGGAAAACCAATTAAAGCAAAACCTGAACATAAAAGCCATACAGAGAATACTTTATTCAGATTTTTTTACTCCATAATTGGTGGAATATGAGAGCTGGTAACTGGATTTTTCACCTTTCCCCCACTCTGCTCAGTCAGTGACCTTGTCAGCACCAAGCACTACCAGTTTAGGTACAGTAATAACCCAAATGGGGATTGAGCTCAGTTCAGGCGCAGCAAAGGCCACATGGTGTCTATCCCCAGGTGCAGCCACTCCTTGCTCACATCAGTGCCGCACAAACACACCCAGAGTCCCTACCCATGGAGGAAGGTATCAGAGTACGCTCACCATGTAATACACGAGCATCTTTGTATACACCTTGTAACTGCACCCTGCAAAGGCCCTTGCTTGCCATAATGGGCTGGGTCTGTTGCATTCTGAAATGGGAAAATAATGAGTTGCTTTTTCCTTTCTGTCATAGGAATTGTTTCTTTGAGATGAGTGTAACTACATATTCCATCCACAAATAAATATATATTTTGTTTAAAAAAAACAAATGTGGAATAAAAAGCAGGCTTCACTGTGCCCATCAATGTGCTTCAACACCAACCGCAGGAGAATAGCGCCTGCTGCACCATTGTAAATATTTCCAATTCTTACACCAAACACCATTACAGCTCTTGACTGAGATTTCCAATTCAGTACCAATTTGTGCTGATTGATGGGTAGTTTTATGCTGTCAAGCTCCCAGCCACAAGATACTGGATTCAGGTTGCACAAGCACACTTTACATGAGGCACTCATACAGTAGTTTGAAGTGTACCATCTGGTTAGAGACATTCAAAGCCAGGTCCATAATGTGAAAGGATACTGTTTTAGCTCAATTGCCCCTCCCCACAATTATTTCCTTCATCTCCTCAACACTGGCCCATCATTCCTGAGAACAATCTGAGAGTGACATAACTAATACAGTGGTGTTTCTAAATCTCTGAAAATTTTTCAAACCAAAATTGCAGATCTCTATCCTTGATGGACAAGCAGTGTTTGTTTTCTGGCCCTCAGTTGCTATTTATGATGCAAATATGGCTGCAGTGATTCATTTGGCTGGATTTATAGTACAGTATTGTTGATTATGAGTGCAAACCAAGCCTGCAATGCTGATTTTCACCTGATGGAAATCATAGAATCTTACAGCACAGAAGGAGGCTATTCAGCCATCATGCCTGTGCCAGCTCTTTGAAAAAGATATCCAACAAATCCCACTCCTCCTCTCTTACACCATAGCCCAGCATTTTTTCGTTTTCAAATACCTATCCAATTCCCTTTTGAAAGCTACCATCGAATCTCCTTCCAGAATTGAAAATATTTTTTTAAGAAAAAGATAGCTCCCCTCTTCTAAAATGGTTGATATGAGCTGGAATTTTTTTAAAATTTATTTTGGAGTATTAAGATGCGTTTCATAACAAATTAATACTGATAAATAAGTAATCCTTGCATTTGATATACTGTTTGATCACAATGTCGAAACATTTCAAAAGGAATTTACAGGAATCATTGTAAAGTATAGTCAATGTATATTTGTAGCTGAACATCGCAGTTAGTTTGTGCACAGCAATATCCCACAATCTGACATGAAGTGAATGACCAATTTTATTTTATTTATTGATCAGGACACTACGAGAAACTCTCTTCACTTTTTGAAGTAAAAAGCCATGGGATGTTGACAGGGATAGAATGACAGGAATTCAGTTTAACTTCTTAATCGAAGGATGGCAAGTCTGACAATTCAGCACTCCCAGCACTGGAGTGTCAGTCTAAAGTATAAACTCAGAGTCCGCATAGGAAGCTTCACCCCACAACCTTCTGACTCAAAGTGCATATGTTATGAGAGATGTTTAAGCTATGAGAGATATCTATGTTATGAGAGATGTCTAAATTGTTTTGATAATCCAATATTAATATTTTTCAGTACATTAATATTTTTAGCATCAAATTTCAGGAATGAAAAGCTACAATTCCTAGAGTTGGCAATCTAAACAGAGAATATCTGTATATCTGAACTAATTTAAATTCAAAAGTGAAATCAAGCGCATGAAATCTCATCCATTCTTTCTGATAATATCTCAATTAAGTGTTGAAAATGAATTCCGTTCTGGATGATGAGAACTTCTAGAGTTTTGACATTTCATTTTCTCATCCTTGAGCTGTAGTTGTGGAGTTTAATAAAAATGTAACATTTCAGCATTCAAACTGTCAAGGATCATGTAAATCAATCCTGGTAAAGTAATTATTTTGTGCAATTATTGCATATAACGTATTGCAGGGGTGCATATTTAAGTTTTTCAACACTTGTGATCAATGTCCCGACATGAATATTCAAACATAATAATACTTACACTGGATGCAGCACCTTTGACTTAGAAGGACGTCGCAAATCGCTTCACAAAATAGGCTGCAACTATCGTAATTGTGTATTTTGTAGATTAACTTAGCAGCCAAATTGTGCATACCAATGTCCCAGAAACAACAATCAAGTGAATAATGGCAATGATTTTTACTGAGCTAGGCAACTTATTCTTCAATGACATATCTGTCTGCATTCCCAGGTGTAGAGTTTAGAAACACAGTTATATTTTAGCCACATAATTTACTGCAGCTCATCATTTTACAAACTGCTACATTTTTATGTGCTGAAACTGCACAATCTACCAATTTTATTTTAATACACTTTTTTTTATTAACATTTGTTGCTGAACTTCCCCCTTGCACTGAATATAATTTTACTTTAGAGGATATTACATTTGAAATTACAGCATAACATCACAATTCATCTATATCGCAGCAGGTGGAGTCATGGAAGAGACAGCTTGGATTAAAAAATAGTTAGAAAAACAAAAACAAAAGGTAGGAGTTACAGGGCATCTTCTCAGCCTGGTATGAGGTATGAATTGATATTCCGGAGGGATCCGGGTTGGGACGTCCTCCCAACGTGAAAGACGCTATAAAATGCAATTTGATGTTGTAGCTAGAACCACTACGATTAACTATAAAAAATTTGGACTCAGATATAGGAGTTGTGGTGATAACATTTGCAGACGATAGCAACCTGGGGATGGGAGTGGGGTCGGGGCTGGTAGTCACGGTAAATAGTGAAGAGGAATGCAGAAGAATGCAAGAAGACATAATCAAGCTTGCAGAATGGGAAGACAGATGGTAAGTTAAGTTTAATATAGGAAAATGATAAAGTAATTCACTTTGGCAGGATAAAACAAAGAAACAACCTATTGCCTAGATGATCAGAACCTAAAACGTGTAGAGTAGCAAAGAGATCTGCGGTTTTAGAACCACTAATCTTTAAAAGTCCCAAAACATGTAGATAAACACATAAAAGGCCAATGGGATCGTGGGCTTTATATTCAGAAGGAGAGAATATGAAAGTGAGGAGTTGATGTTGAATTTATAGAAAACCTTGGTTAGACCATATTTGGAGTACTGTGTCCAATTCTAGTCACCACACTACCACTGGATATAACAATGATGGAAGAGTACCTCATACGTTTACTAAGATGATACCAGGTTGGTAAGTTACTGCTATCAGTATGGACTGGATAGCTTAGGCTTTTATTCGCGAGAGAAGTTTAAGAGGGGACCTAATAGAAGTGTTTAAAATTATAAAAGGGCTTGATAAGATTAGTTTAAACAGGCTGTTGCCACTTGTTGAAGAGTCCATAAACACAGGACACAAGTGTAAGACAGTGAACCTAAAAGAGGGAGACCTAAAAGAGGGTAGTCAGAATGTGGAACTAACTGCCCCAAGCAGTGGTTGAAGCAGATGGTACAATTGCATTTAAGAGGAAGCTAGACCGGAGGGAAGAAAGAACAGAAGGGTATTGGGAAGGAGTAAGGAGTGGGTGGAAACTCATTTTGAGTAAAACACCATCAAAGACTTGCTAGCCCAAATATTTTGTTTCCATGCTGTCGTCTTATGAAAATGTAAAATCTATAATTCAATTGATCAAGCTTGACCTTGCTCAGCGCAATAGAAATCCGTTGTTACTTTAAAACCTTTTATCTTCCGTTTCCAAAATGTAATGAGTATACCAGTACCTGAACCAAAATTAAATTGTGCCCCATGAAGAGTAAAGCATCGGATATCTTATCTTGCCGAGATGAGTTTGTCAGTTTTTCGATATTGCAGATTCAGAGATAAAAGTATTGTCTTGTGCAATCAGGAGTAAACCGACAATAAGCTAGAATTTAAGATTGGCTTCTTTTTCAAAGTATTTGCATTACCAACGCTTGACAGACAACAAAAGGTACTCTAGATAGGTAACAATAGTTACTCTAGACCGACAATGAAAGGTACTCAAAACGAGCAACAATAGTTAAATGAGGTATGATGATCCAGTAAATTGTCTTGCATGTTCCTATTACAATCTCACATTACCAGAATTGGTACTTGAACTGACCAGGAGAAAATCTGATGTGATTGCATGCCACGGTTCATAAATTTATTAATGACTGGAAAATCACTCTTTCTTTCCGCTCCCAGCAATAACTGTTTGTTATAGTTATCTGCAGCTGTACTCTTTTGCTTTCCATCTATTAAGAAAACAAACTTGTAATACACTACCGGTAGTAGAAGTTGGGTTGCAGTGCCTGGCATTCACAAAACTCAATATCCTCTTCTATAGTCTAAAATTGAATCATTAGGCTATAATTTTCCAGAATTATGGAAATTTTAAAATCAGTCATTATTTGGAAGCAGGTTTTCTGCACTACCAAAATGAAATGCAGAAAATCTGCTTCAAAATTGAGACTGAATTTAAGATTGCTTTCCAAAATTCCACACTTTCTTAAACTGTAAGACCATGGTCTTAAGTCTACAAACATGAGCAAATTGGGACCTGTGTTTGGTGTCTATGCTCATATTTTTGGAAGTTTTAGGTCAACAGGCAGCCTCTGAGATTTAAAATAGCGCAGGATAGTGAGTTCAGAGTCAATCACGCTTAATACACAACAAAAACTTGCATATATATATTGCCCATCACACGGGGTAGCGTCCCGGAGTGCTTACAGCTTACACTTTTACAGTAGTGGGTGTGAACTGTACAACTGCTAAAACTACCTCCTTATGGCTGTCAGGACAGCTCACCAGATCACAAGATTGGTTTGGATGAAAAAGGCTGTTTGCCCAACTGATCTCATCCTAACCTACCATCTTCCCATCCCAGCAAAAAACTGTTTTATTTTGAATGAGTACGGTATCCTGATCTCCATCACCCTTCCTGGTAACCTGTTCCAGTTGTTAATTATTCTCTGGCTAAAGAAAATCTTCTGAGTATATGTCCTGAAGCTGTCCTTTGCAACTGTAAACATATGTCCAATTGTCCTACTCTCTGGATGCACCCTAAAGTATTGTTCTGGGTGTTTGCTTTTTCAATCCCATTTAAAGTTCTATTCACGTCAATACGATTCTCTCTGACATGGCTTCTCTTATGTCTGAATAACCCTAGTTTGTTTAATCATTGCACATAGCTAATTTTTCTAACATTGGGCATCATCCTCGTTGCTCTGTTCCGCTTCTAGGGCAGCACCCCACCCCCCCTCCACCCCATACACACACTCAACTCAGGGCACCCAGAACTGCATGCAGTATTCTAGGTGCAACCTGACCACAGCACGATACAGCCTTCTGAGTATTATGTCCGAGAATCGGAACTCAACTGATTCAGCAAAATAACCCAACATCATGCTTGCCTGGTTTTTTGCTGCCTCACACTGCTTCAACATAATGAATGATGAGTCAACTAACAATCCTAGATCTCCTTCAGCTTCACTCTTGGTAAATTCTATTCCATCCATGGAGTACAGTGTTTCCTAATTTTACGTTTTATAAGTAGTACCTAATATCTGGATTAAATTTGTGCTTCCTGAGCCTTCGCTTACCTTGGGTTTCTTGGAATGAACAGCTTGCAAAAATGTAGGTTGGTGTTAAATATACAGTATGAATACAGCATGTGAACAGAGCTCACTTCAGCCTCAGGCTCTGACAAACATAAATTACATTTCCAATGCAAATTGTTTAATCTACTCACATATCGCTTCCAGCAATTAAAATTTCAGGATAACTGTCTATAGTGGGTTTCAAAAACAATTAGACAAAGATATAACATTTTCACAAGCACAAGTGTGATATTAGCATTTACAATTGATTTTGCAAATTAAAATCAACCACTGAATAGCTAGCTATTATAGCAGAAGTAGTATTTCATTTCAATGGTATTTGTTAATTATATAGAATTATATAGAATGTTACAGCATGGAAATAGGCCATTCAGTCCAACAAATTCAGGTTGGTGTTTATACTGCTTCCTAATCCCCTCTATTCCTTTTTCCTTCATTTATGTATCAAGTAATCTTTTCAAGACAATGATGCTTTTGTGCTTTGACCAGAGTGTCTGACTGTAAGTTCCACATTCTCACCACCCTCAGCATGAAGAAGCTCTTCCTGAACTTCCTTCTAGATCTGCTCTGGTTAATTTCTATTGATGTTTTTGGACTCATCAACAGGTGGAAACAGCTAACCGCTGTCAAATGTGGATAATTACAAAAATCCAAGGCCGAGGAGGTGACATTTTCATAATAGGTTTGCAATGTTTACTTTCGTCAATGTGCTTCGTGAATTTTAAAAATATGTATTATTAATCTTTTTACCCATTTAGAAGCATAGTTGGAGCCCAAAAGGATTTTTTAATTGGTAGTTATTTGAAATCAGTACAACTATCATTTAGATTTCAAACTGACAAAAGACACAGAAGCTTTTAACAATAATTACGGGAAGAGAATACAGATTTTTGCAGAACTATAAACCTGTGCAATTTCTATAATTCAAGTACAGTTCACAGTCAAACATATAATACTTGCATTTGATATAGCGCCTTATCACGTCACTGAGACTTTTCAAAGTGCTTCACAGAATATACTGTAAAGTGAATTAACTGTATATTTGTGGTCGAACGCGGCAGCCAATTGCGCACAGCAATGTCCCACAAACAGTCGTAGATTGAAAATGACCAATTTATTATTGTTTTTGGTTTTGGAGGGATTATTATTAGGCGTGTGGAGTAAGGAAACTTGCCCAAGGTTTCGCCCTCTGCATGGAATTGAACTCAGGTCTCTCGCTTGCAAAGCGAGTGCTCTAACCACTGAGCTACAGGACTCCGAAATTACATCCAAAATTACCTTAGTCTTCATTTTACACTATGTTCTGGGCTTAACAAAGTATTGTGCTGCAGTATGTTTTGCCGCAGTGCAATGCATATTAATGTAGAACATCACATTACCGCAGGATAAAACCGTAAATATTTTTTTCCAAGTTTAAAATAATTTAACCACCAAGACACCAAGAGGACTGTAAACCAGTAATAATAATAATCCTTGCATTTGATGTAGCACCTTATCACATCTTCGAGATGTCTCAAGTGCTTCACTGAATATACTTTAACGTGAATTAACTGTATATTTGTGGGTGAAATGCGTCAGCCAATTGCACACAGCAGTGTCCCATATAAACAGTCATGGATTGAGTGACCAATTTTTTTAAAAGGAATTTCATGTCTGTGTTCAAATGATGACTTAAACACAGACATTACCTTAATTTACAGAACAACAACACCCATAACAGCGGTAGCAGAGAAAGGGGAAAAGAGGAGAGAGAGAATGAGAGATATGAGGTGTTTAAGGTTATGAAAGGAATTGATAAGGTGGATATTGATAAGCTGTTTACACTTGTTGGCGAGTCCAAAACTGGAGGACATGACTATAAATATTAGTTAATCTAATATTGAATTTTGCGGGAAATTCTTCACACAGAGCATGGTAATATTGTGGTTGAAGCAAAAATTATCAATGTATTTAAGAAAAATCTTGAAGCATACTTTTGGGAGAAGGGAGTAGAGGGGTATGGATGAGGGGAATCAGAGGTTTGCAGACTTGGATGGACTATAAACACTGGCATGGACGAGTTGGGCCGAATGGCCTGTTTCCATGCCATTAGCCTCTCTGTTACTCTATGTAAAATCACTCTGCGTAAGGCAAGAAAAAAATTGTCACAAGTAGCAAAAAGGAAATTTATTGGCATACAGCAAATAGAAACACAAACAGTCCAACACCCAAACTGACAGGTTAAATAAATAGAATCAAAAATGTATTGACTAAAGAAAATATATATAAAATATTACAGCTAGTTCATCAGGCTTGAAGGTGTACCAGTCTCAGACTTCAAACTTAGAATAATCCCTACATTTGACATAATGCTTTTTGTATCAGGAGGACATCTCTCAAAGTGCTTCACATGATAGTGTCAAGTGTAGTGATCATGTATTTTCTAGGTTGACACATGGAAGATGTAAGTATGTTCTAGCCATTGTAAAACCAGCTTCGATAAATCACAAGGCAATGTACAGATCACAATTAAAAAAGTCAAGTGTATTATTGTTTATTGACACAGAATTTGAAAATTAATTCTGCTTTTGAAGTAAGTTATAAAATAAATATATATTTAGGGCAGCAAAGAAAATCCCTTAATAAAATAATAATAATCCTTGCATTATCCTTGCATTATCACTTCTTTGAGACGTCGCAAAATGCTTCACAGAATATACTGTAAAGTGAATTGACTGTACGTTTTGTGGGTGAAACGCAGCCATTTGCACACAGCAGCGTCCCACAAACAGTCATGGATTGAGTGATGAAATTATTATTTAAAAATTTTTTTTTTTTTGATTATTATCCTTGGAAAAGCAATCCGCCAATCAACTAACAACTGGGTTCTACTTACTGCTACGTAAGCAGAGCTATGTGAAGTAAGGATTAATTCTTCACCCTGCCCGGAAATCGAATCCAGGTCCTCTCATTTGTAAAGTGAATGCTGTAATCACTATGCTACAGCACTTCTAATGTAGTTATGGGTTTAATGTAAATATTAGCTATTAACTGTGACTGGAAACATACTCAATCAATAATGATTAGTAAAGGTACTTTTACATACAGTGATTGCCAGGGGCACTCTATCAATAAATTTCAATGGTCTTATAAGCCATTAAAATTAATGCTTTAAGTGAATCTACTGCTCTTAAGTTCAGCCCTCAAAACAGATCCAACATCTAAAGAGATACAATGTAGAGAAAATAAATCACAGCACTCAGGACTTTAATTATTCAGGAGAGTGGAACTAGAATGTTTCAGCCAATTGTTGCCCACATTGTGAGCGGAAATGAACAGGCTATAATCTCCAACATAGGCCAACATCACTTGCATCCTGTAACTGCTGACAGAAGGCATGCTCCCCATGGAATAAAACACAATAAGTGTTAGCCCTTCCTCCCTGATGGGGCAGCTCACATGACAGACCAGCTGAAAATTAATAATTCTCAACACATATGTTGAAATCTGAGTTTCAATGCCAGCCCCTTCAAAGGGAATTAAATCTATAACCATAGAGTGTACGTTAGCACTGTGAAACACTTTAAGATGCCTTCCTGATATGAAACGTGATACAGTAAAACTCACATAAGTCGTATCAGTCGGGGCTATAAGATTTAATATGACTTTGGTCATTTAAATTGATTTCAAGATCCTCACACTTATCTTCAAATCCCTTCATATCACCTTCCTAGCTCTTAGACCTGACTACTCCCCGACCCACCTCCTGCTTGTCCCTCGTGCCTTCAGTTCCATCGGTGGTTGTGCTTTCAGCCATGACCCCCGAAACTCTGGAACACTCTCCCTCAATCCCTCCGCCTTGCTCCCTCTCTTCCCTTTTTCAAGTCCTGCCTGAAGACCTTCCTCATCAACTGTGCTTACGGCCACCTCCCAAAACCCCACCAGCTCGGAGTCAGGCTCCGCCACTGTTAAGCGCTCTGAGATGCTACCCTGCGTGCAGGGCACTGTACAAGTGCAAGTTGTTGTTCTTGTTGTTGCGAAATCCGAGTTGCAGGCAAATCATACAAGTCATATAAAATCCAATTTAATCAACAATAAATACTGCTCATGCATGATTCAATCCAGCCGGTAAGTGCACATGCGGTAGTTTGTTACTGCAACCAGTAAATGTGTCTGCGGTGACAGGACAAGACTACCTTTCCTGCGATTCAATGCATTTTGACATGTCGCTGCAAGCATTTACTGGTAAGCATAGGAATCGCATTAAATTGTGGGAAATGAAGTTCTTTTACGAATTCACCAACAGATCAAGACTACGTTTCCCGCGATTCAATGCATTCTGCCGGTAAATGTGTATGTTTCGATGGGTCTGGACGTAATTTCCTGCAATTCAATTCAGCTGGTAACTGCAGGATTAATGGAGTGTAGGGGAATGGCGTTACGAGTTAGGAGATGATTAATGCAAGTAGTGCAAATAAATACAAATGGTTTTAACAGGAATCTGAATGGGACACGTGTTTGTACACTTAGGCAATTATACGATTTATAAAGATAAGACTTATGCGAGTTTCACTGAGTCTTATCATTATATAAGTGCAAATTGTAAGGCGGGAAGTTTGGGATTGAGTCAATATCCTCTGAACCATGGAAATTTTGAAACAGTAATATTGTTAAATAAATGGGATTGGTATGGTAGCACACTGAATGTGGATTGATTTATCATCCAAGTTTTCAATAAAAAAGGTTAGCAATTTTCTAACTCTATTTCTGTAAACAACAACAACAAAATTACATTTGTATAGCGCCTTTCCCAGAATTTTGGACCCGAGCTGGGGGTCGGGATCGGGGAGAGTGGAGGGCAGGGGGGGAAGAAGGGAGATTTAGGATGATCGAAGAGTGAGGGTCTTGAGATAAGTCTTGAAGGTGGCAAGGGAGGGGTGAGGTGGAGGGACTGCGGAATGGAGTTCCAGAGGACGGGGGAAGAGTGGCTGAAGGCCAGCCTGCTAATAGTGGGGCGAGCGAAGCAGGGGATGTGAAGCAGGCCGAAGCCCGCTGAGCGGAGGGAGCGAGCAGAATGGTAGTGGGGTTAGGAGCCGCAGAGGTAGGGGTAAAGAAAGGGTAAAGAAATACAGTACAAAAGTAAAGCAATAATGTTAAATTTTTACAAATCATTGGGTAGGCCGCAACTAGAGGATTGGTTCTAGTTTGCAGCACCTCACTTCAGGAAGGATGTTAAGGCCTTAGCGAAGGTGTAGAGTAGGTTTATGAATAAAGATTCCGGGGATGAAGGGCTGCAGTTATGAGAAAAGGCTGGAGAAGCTGGGTCTGTTTTCATTGGAGCAGAGAAGGTGGAGGGGGACTTGATAGAGATGTACAAAATTATAAGCGGTTTTAACAGAGTAAATAGGGAGAAATTATTTCCATTGAGGGGGAAGTTAGTGACAAGGGATAGTCACAAGAACAGTGAACTTAGAAGGATTTGTTTCACCCAGAGACTAATTGGGATGTGAAATGCTCTAACAAGTAGGATGATGGAGGTGGAGTGCATTGGGTCTTTCAGGAGTCAAGTAGACAGGCATATGAAAGAGAGGGGCTTGAAGGGGTAAGGGGAAAAGGTCGGGTGGTGTGATTAAATTGATCTCCTTGGTCTGTGAGCCAGTACCGATTCAATAGTCCAAATGGCCTCCTTCTGCTTTGTAAGTTTCTGTTTCCATTTCTCTTGCAATTTGTTGCTTCACTTAATGAGATCTATTATGCACAAAGATAACACCATAGGAATTTATTTAATGGCCTATAGATGTTTCTGATTTAATACTATGAACTCAGAAAAGCTCAAACAACAAATATGCTCGATCATTTCTAAAATTTAAAAAAAATTAAAAGAATTCTAGGGAGTAACTCTTCCTGGGTCTAGATTTACTATATTTATGTAGCATTTCAGAGAGACCAGAGTTTGGCAAATTATTGAATTCTGTCTCGACTTTGAAGGGTTTCTGTACTTCTTAAAATAACTTGTAAAATGCCGGCTTCAAAATTAAGGCTACAATTAAGATTCTGCCAAATTCTGCTTACTCTGAAAAGCTACATAAAAAGAGTACATCTAGACCCTGGTGAAATTTTACAGCTACATTCCTTAGTTTATCTAGAAGGCATGAGGATACATATAAAATAACACATTTCAGGGTTTAGTATATCCTCCTATCCTATTTTATATTCAGTGTTAGATGTTTACATTAAATCTCTATCTGTCAGAAAATGTGTAGGCACTTTGAAAACCATAAGAGACTTTTAAAATACAAGTAGAAGGGTTAAACATGTTGTAAACTGCGATGGAGCACTACACAAACACTTTATCCTCAATATCACATGCGCGTGCAAATTAATAAAACAATATGCTGGCATTTGTTACAGTATCCTTAAATCATTGTTCCCCTAAGAAACCTTGGGACCAAACATGTTTATTAAATGGATGCTGTGCACCTGTGTCCATAAGGGATAAAGACCAAATCTAACTGGAATTCATAAAACATGATTAAATGATTATATTTTGCTAACCATATACAGTATTAAAACATCTACTATGCACAAAAAAATGTAAATCCCTTTATGTTGTTCACTGGACACAAACACAGTCAATCACTAAAAAGACTCAACCTGTACTTAGTTATTGTGCAGCTCAAATATACAGGACAATGTCATGCACTCTATCACAGACAGACATAATTCTGGTATTCTCTATTGTGCCTGAATTTTTCCTAATGTGTTCCACTATAAATAATCGTGTACAAGGTGGAGTTGGGGAGATCGGCAAAGAGGGCATTTGAGAAGTCGAGTCGGGAGGTGACGAATGCATGGACGAGTGTTTCGACTGCTTCTGCATTAATGTAACAGACTGAGGCGGGCAATGTGGCGGAGGTGGAGGAGGGCGATTCTGGTCAGGGACCAGGATTTATTGATAATATTGCATTCAATTCCATGAATGAAAAGAAAACGTGTTGCTTATGTAACACATTCCATGATAAATGTGATTCTAAACCTCCAACCATTCCTGTGGGATCAATTCTTAACATGTCAATATTATCTACCAAAACGTTCAAGATCCGGTTTCATTAAGTCAGAAAAAGAGAATGGAAGAGTTCAAAATTCCTATAATCCATGAGACTAGAATGTTGCATGCAAATCATTTGCAAGATGTATAAAAATAAGTAAACTTTATATGCCCTAGGGTAACCAGGAGAGAAAAACAAAACAGCAGTCAATATTTTCATTGGAAAGTTTTAAGTTATGAGTGGGGGTGGAGTTTGTTGCAACATTATGGTTATTGGGATAGTTAGCAAACACCTTATTGCTATAAAAAGCAAAATCATTGTTAGATCCTCACCCTCACCTACAAGGCAATTCACGGCCTTACTCCCTCCTCCTACCTCTTCGACCTACTATCCCCCTACCTACCCGCCCGTACCCTCCGTTCCTCTGGCTCCGGTCTGCTCCACATCCCCCGCCCCAACCGCCCTACTATCGGTGGCCGGGCCTTCAGCCTCTCAGCCCCTAGGCTCTGGAACTTCATCCCCCAGTGCCTTCGCCGCCTCCTCCCTTTCCTCCTTCAAGGCCGGTCTCAAGACCTTTCTCTTTGACCGTGCCTTCAGCTACCCTCTCGACTCTCTACCCCCTCCTCGCTCCCTCCCTTCCCTCCCCTCACCCTGACCATTTCCCCCCTGCTCGGGTCCTGACCCAACTGTACAGCGCCTTGGGACGTCCTCCCGACGTGAAAGGCGCTCTATAAATGGAATCTTGTTGTTGTTGTTGTTGTTGTTGTTAAGAGCAGCAGACAAATGTCCAAACAGCATAAATCTAGGGCACCAATTAAAAGTGTAGAGTCAGGTTTTACCAGGCATGTTTTTGCTGAGAAACAAACTCCAAAACAAATGTTATCATCAAAATGTTATTTTAAAAAACAGTAGGCTTGAAACGTTGATACTAGCAAATTGATTTAAAAATCTGCCTTGTAATAACAGATTTGAATTTCATTCACTTTTTTTTGTTTTTTTTGATTGCTGATACTGAAAAATATTACCTAATGTAATTGAATACCAGACAATACTGCAATATACTTTGCATCCAATGGCCATAAAACCAAACCTATTCTAATATTCCTAATTTCCCCTATTTAAAGTCCTCCATTTCCTAACCTTATTGGTAAATTTATCTTCTTTGCCGGTGAATGCTCTTCTGGTTGGACACATCCTTCCAAGGTTCTTCCAATGATAATAATAATCCTTGTATTTGATATAGCGCCTCATCATGTTTTTGAGATGTCTCAAAGCGCTTCACAGAATATACTGTAAAGTGAATTGACTGTATATTTTGTGGGAAAAACGTGGCAGCCAATTACGTACTGCAGTATCCCACAAACAGACCAATTCATTTTTTAAAAAATTATTTTTATGAAGGAATTATTATCCCCGGAAAAGCTTTACAAAAAATATAAATCACGTAAACAGACCACTTGGCCCAATCAGTCTTTGTCTGTGTATATACAGTATTCCACATGATTCTCCACCCCTCTTTAATCCTCTCCTCCCACTCCGAGCTCTCTCTCAAACCCTTCTTCTATTCCCCTTTCCGTCATGTGAAGGTCTAGCTTCCTTCTTGAATGCATCTAATACTATTTGTTAAATTTACTGACAAATAGCAAATAACTCCCATCATTCCCAGACTGAATACCAATTTACTCTCAGACCTCACTGTAGAAATAGATGAAACTGCTATGGAAGACAAAAAAGTATCGGCAGTACGTTATTATAAATACAGAGGATATCCTGTAGAAAAAGGAAGATTTGCTTCTCACGGGCAGGCAAATGAAATGACACATTAACATTGGGAAATCACAGAGACAGAAAATACAACAGAGAGGTCACTGATCTGAATGATATCGCACATTAAAAACAATGACACATTAAACAATATGACATGGTAACATAAATTACTCGATAATTGAATCAAAACTGCAATAAACATAAGACCATTTCCAAAAAAAACTGTATTCACATCAAATAAATAAAAAGCACATAAATATTGAAATGTTGTGATTTAAGGAAAGCAAACATTTTAGCGTAAACTCATTTCCCACAGCACTCACAGATTGTATGGTATGCACTATTCAATGGTTTATTTTCCATACACCATTAGCTCCGGCAATATCTGCCTCTATACAAACATAAGAGTTGAAAACTCTTCAAATAAAGAACTAGGACTTGTATTTCACAGTTATTTTAGAAATTGCTGTATATTTCAACATGCTGTCATGACCGGCATGAAATTCCTCACATCGACTTTTGTTTTCAAGAAGACATTAAACATAATGAGAAGAATGAAATATCTCTCTTCCTGATTGTTCCTGATGGCATCTGAAATAATCTAGCTGCAATGAACAGTACACATGTTTCATTTGTCAGAAAAGTTAGAATTCTTATACCAGCTGCCGATTTTTTTTCTGAAAATAATTATTAGCTATCTCCTCGTTCAAAATCAGAACAGGATCGTTTTCAAAAATGATATTTTATAACAATAATCCTTGCATTTCATACAATGCCGTTCATGTTAAGAGAATGTCCCAGAGTGCTTCACAGGATTTATTTCACAGTGTAGAGACTGACTGTGTAATTTGTAGACACAAATGACAGCTAACTTGTACACCAATGTCTTACAAAATTTATATGTGGAGGAATTGTGTGCAAAGACACCGGGAGAAACTCCCTTCTCTTTTTGAGCAGTGCAAGCTGTAATGCTCACCTGAACAGGGCAGATGGGACTATTATTAAACAACTCATCTGCAGGAGGTCACCTCCAACAATGCAGCACATTCCCAGCATTGTATTCGAGTATCAGCCTAGACTGTGTGAGTTCATATTCCTGACACGGGGCTTGAACCCACAACCTTACAACTCAGAAGTGAGAGTAATACCAACTAAGAAAGGCTAATACCTGACACCTTGAACAATCAATATTTTATGTTTACTGACAACTTTGCAATAATGAAATTAGAAAAACTCAGAATTGAAAGTGTTAGCTCAAATTAAAAAGGGACACATTCCCTGATGCATGATTTACTGATGAGTTATTTCAATTAATTGAAATGAGCTATATTTGTGCGACCTTCACGCATAAAATATTGACCACTTTTGAAACATCATTCGATTAAGGAAAAATTCACAGTTAATTTGAGATGTACTTCAATATGAAAACAGAGAATAAAATTTCAAAGTTAGCATTTCCCTGTTTTCCAACACTTGCATATACGTTACTTAACAATAGCAGATTGGATTCAACGTTTGCACTATCAGTCAGTAGCCCAAATCTGTGTTGGAATCCTGAATTTATCTGTTCCAGTGGGCAGAAATTACAATCGACATTACATTACTTGCCTTTGGTGATGCTGGCCACAAAAGGAATTTCTCCATTATAATTGCACATCAGCAAAGGCCTTCTAAAAGAGGAGGGTGAGGAACGTATAGGAGCATTTAAAGAGATAGGTTTTATCATTCGATTTGAAGATAAATAGAGGGGGCAAGATGGAAGGATTGAGGTAGGGATTTCCAGAAGTTGGGATGTAATAACAGGTTAGGCAACTCACAGCAGGTTTGCTAAGAGTAGAGGGCAAACAGAGGAATAGGCAGGAGATCAGCGCATAAAGGATTCTGTATGTGAAGATGAGACTTTGAATTTGATCTCTTCAGAGATAGGGAGTCAGTGCAGCCCATTGAGATTTGGGTGATGGGTGCAATGTGGGTGGTGGAGTTAGCTGGATGCTGTGGATGATGGAATTGAGGAGACCAGCGTGGGTTCCCCAATTCCATAATCTAATAATAATAATCTTTGCTTTTGATATAGCCCTTTTCATGTCTTCTAGACGTCTCAAAGTGCTTCACAGAATATGCTGTAAAGTGAATTGACTGTATATTTGTGGGCGAAATGTGGCAGCCAATTGCGCACAGCAGTGTCCCACAGACAGTCGTGGATTGAAAATGATCAATTTATTATTGTTTTGTTTTGGAGGGATCATTATTAGGCGTGTGGAATAGGGAATCTTACCCAAGGTTTCGCCCTGCCTGGAACTGAACCCATGTGTCTCGCTTGCAAGGCGAGTGCTCTAACCACTGAGCTACAGGAATCTGCCTGCTTCTCTGTCATTTTATGACTTCTTCAAAATCATTGAAGTTGCGGTGACTTCTGTACCAAAGTTACTGCCCTAATTATTAAGTTTAGCTTTCAATCGCCAAGCTAAATTTCAATTCAGCTCCTTAATTTGCATTAATTCCATATCTATCATCTTTACAAAGCCACAAATGAGGAATGTCATCATCGGCTTTTGGAAATCCAAGGATTTCACAGGATAGCCTTGTTCACTAATTTAGTCACCTCCTCAGAGAATTCCAATAGATTCATGAGGAATCTTGTTCCAAAATGCTGCTGACTACTCCTTATAGTCTCTGAGCTTTTTAGATGAACATTGATAGCAAATTACTGTAACTTGCTGTTAAATGTTTTTCCCATTACCAATGTAATGGTAACTGGTCTATAAATTCCTGATTCATGTACAGAGTTTCCATTGAATATTGACATTGAATTAGCTCTCCTCCAGTCCTCAAATGCAGCTCCTCTGTCCATGTAATTCCTTATAAAATATTATCAGGGACCTAACTATTTCCTCATGAATAATTAGTAATACTCGGTAAAAAGAAAACGTCTCTGCATTACTTTTAGTGCCTTATTATTCTGAAACATCTCCAAGTGCATCATAAGTAATTACTGTCAAGTGTGGAGTATTGTTGTGAGCCAACATATGTTTAAATTTCTTTGAATTTGTTCACAATGCATGATTTACTGAAGCCTTTTTGACTGCATTTGGAATTCGCCTACAGACCTCATTTGTGAAGATTAATGCAAATCAATTTAGCAGATCTACCAACTGCAGATTCATAATTGTCAATCTACCCAACTTTTGCTTAATAAGAAATTATCTGATCTTTAGCACTCTACTCACTTCATAGATAACCGAGGTAATTAGATTTGATGATGCCTCTAATTATCACCAATAGAAAAATCTACTTTCAACTGCCCTCAAAAAATCTTTTGGATCACCCTTTTAAGTGCTGACTTAAAAACATTTCACAAAAGGATTAGGACATACTGAACGGGATGTAGTGGCTGAAGGCACGGCCACCGATGGTGGAGTGGAGGGTACGAGGGACAAACAGGAGGCCCTAGCCAGCCAAGCGGAGGAACAGGACATTTGCCTCCTTTTTAGTTGAGATATAGTGTTTAAGACAGACAGTATAAAAGTAGAGTAAGAAAAATAACTAATAAAACTAAGCAATTTATTCATGACTGGGTATGATTTAACAATGATTCTTATCAATCATACAATTTATTTGTAGCCGAGTTCAAACAGCTGGACAAACTGTTGTGTTGTTATGGTGATTCTTAAAAGTATGTTTTAATCCATAAATATTATACTAGTTGTACCTGTTACACCTACACTTGCGACCAGGTTCATTTAATCTGCATTCTCTCTTTCGCGTGGCATTTTTATTTGTCCTTGAAAGGCTTGATCTTTGCTTTTTAGCATCTTTATTGCTTAAGATTAAGAAAATATGCTATTGAACTCTTTAGCATCCATTTTGGGGGGACTTCTGTTGGGAAGACTCAGCTCTTGATTGGAGTCCATATATGTGTGCTGAGCTTGTTTAGGTTATGAGAAGAGATCCCTGAAAAATATCCCCATGATACTTCCCCTTTCCAATGAAGTATAAATCAAGTCTCTACATCACATCACTCAGTTAGACAGACAAACAGACAGACAGACATTTTGTCTTTATTAGTATAGATGTATCAATCTAGAAGGGTGTGTCGTTACTTTGTTCCAGAATACCATGCATACTTTTTGGGGCTTAATTAAAGCTTTTTTTTAAAATATAGCTCATCAATGATAGAAGCTTCCACCCCAAAAAAAATATTCCTATGACACTCCCCCTTGCAAGACCTTTCCAATGAGGTATAAATCATGTCTCGACATCAATCGGTTGTTGACAAACACACAGACATTTTGTCTTTATTAGTATAGATACATACATATATAAAAACTAATTTAATAATATACTGTAGTTCTACTTCAAAGAAAAGTCATAATTTATGAAAGAGGTCAGCAAAATGATCGAATCCCTCACCATTTCGAAAAACACCATCATAGCCATAGGACATTCCTCTTGGCTGTTGTCCATTTAATAGTTTAATCCTTTCAAATAGGGTTTAAAACCTGCTCCAAGATCAGTCAGCCTAACTGCATGAGCAATGTGACCAGAATGTTATTCTATTAGTGATAGTGTTAAAAAAATACACTGTACATCATGATTTGCATTTGAGACAACTGTCTTGCTGCTTCAAATGTCAAGTACTGCATAATTTCTTTGTTTATATGATGGTGGCGCGGTTTAGTACTTGGCTGTCATTTAACCAACACTAATTTATATTTATTAGCTCTGTCCATGGTGACAGAGACATTGTGATCATTTATTAATGATTAATTCAAAAAAAGTTTGTATATGCTGCACCAACCAAAAAGCACACATATATTCTTAATGCTTTATTATACCATTAAAGAAACAAATACATAAGGAAATACTACAGTCACGATGTGGCACAAAATGAGTATTATTATAATGTGAAGAATTACATAAACAGATGAAATATTAGATGTTTATGAAACAAAAGAAAACTAATAAATGCTATAAATATTCAGCGAGTCTTCTACACCTTTCTCTATTACATTAAAATTGAGTAACTGACAGGCACATGAATATAAAGCTAAAAAACCCTATGAATATATGTATGAAGTTTAAACAAAAGGAATTACATTTTTTGACTTACCAGAATCCACATTTATATCATAACCTTATCTTTGTGGTAGATCATGATCTCACACAAGTTCAATATTTACAAAGCTACACTGACATTAATTCTCCAATCTTGTCCCCTGACTCTGCGATTGGTCAAACTCACATTGCTGAGCCCCTTCACAATAATTATCTGTCAATGACATGAACATGAAAACTGGAAGATGCATTAGGCTGTTACTGCCCTTTGACCTCAGGTCACTGATTTAAATCCAGGTCATACCAACACAACAAAAACCTAAGATGCACATGTGAAAGTATTTGAGTTGTTTCAGCCTGGTCATTAGTGGGTCTACCTTCAAAACTGCGTGCATCGAACCAGAGAATTTTATAGGACAGAAAAAGGCCATGCATCCCATAATGTCAATGCTGGCTCTTTTAAACAACAATTGTTTACTTGCCCTTATTTGCTCTTGGAGTTTATTCCGACATGCTTTAAAGGTCTTTGGAGATTTCAGAGTTTAATTGCTATTACAAATAAAAGTGATTGATTTCACATGAACAAATTCCTCATAGTCAAACTGTACAATCACAAAATTCACTGGACAGCACAGCTCATTGGAGCTTCAATTTACTGCACTAAACTCACATTTGCATTTCCCTACAGCGAGATTCCAGTTTCAACTGTGGTGAACAATCACCCTGGAGACAGCTCAGGTATCCTACTGAAAATCCTAAAGGGTACAAATAAACGGAACCCTCATATATGTTTTACATTACTGCAAACTCTACAACATAGGGAGTACAGACCGAAGCAATAATTTTAATAAAGCATTGAATATGTGGAATAGATTGCCTAGGGAGGCTGCCGAGGCACATTGTGGCAGCAAATTCAAGAGGAAATTAGACAGCTACTCGGTGAAGAAATCAATCAATAGAACAGTTCCTAAATGGAAACATGTGACCAAGATCCTATCTGATATGGAAATCGCGTGACACACAAATACAAAAATAAAAGTAGCAAAAACATTCAGAATGCACTCTTTTTAACATTAAAAAGTTTACTTTGCTCTTATTCACTACTGTGCTGTTTGTTCTATTTCAGCGTAAAGTACTAAACCCAAATGGGTTCTATTTTATGTGTAAACAAGAAGCCAGTGAATTCCAAATTCTTGAGATAAAAGTACAGTGAACTTCTGATAACTCAACACTCCAAGGGAAAATTGCAGCTAGGACATTGACAGCATGATGATTTAAGTGGTAGTAACAAGTTAAGCCAGGATCGAGTTATACCCATATGCCCACACAAATATGAATTTTTGCTGCGGTCAGCCAGGTGTCTGACACATGCAGAAACCCGTCACCATGCTTAATAGTATCCAACCCAAACTTACGAGTTCAATGCATCCCACCTATACATAGGAAATTCCTGAGATATAATTTTTGGAATAGAATGTGTGCTCTCCTTGAGGGACACATCCTGCTTAATAATAATAATAATAATAATCCTTGCATTTGATATAGCCCTTTTCACGTCTTTTTGACTACTCAAAGCGCTTCACAGAATAGACTGCAAAGTGAATTGACTGTATAATAATAATAATCCTTGCATTTGATATAGCGCTTTTCACGTCAGGAGGACGTCCCAAAGCACTTCACAGAACACACTATAAAGTGAATTGACTGTATATTTGTGGGTGAACGCGGCAGCTAATTGCGCACAACAGTGTCCCACAAAAACAGTCGTGGATTGAAAATGACCAATTTATTGTTTTTTTTTTGTTTTGGAGGGATTATTGTTAGGTGTGTGGAGTAAGGAAACTTGCCCAAGGTTTTGCCCTGCCTGGAATTGAACCCAGGTGTTTCGCTTACTGAAATCTAGAATATTAGGCAAATGCCAAGGCTTCGATTAGGGTTTGCACTGGTATGCTGCTGGAGTATAACCAGCTAAAACCTCATAGTTTGCTTTTGAGAGCACTGCTTGGCAAGCCAGGCATAGCTACAACCACTATACCAATTAGTGCTTTGGCTTGCAAGGTTAACAGGAGCTGAGTGAGAATAATCCCTGCCCTCAGTGACTGGTCTGCACTTCCAAGTCTTACCATGTGAACCAAGATGGCTGTGGTGCCATCAGCAGTGTCCTGGAGTTCTGCGGACCTGCCTGTCTCAAAAATTAGACTACGGAGTAATTGGACTACAAATATGCAGCTTTCCCCAAAGTCTAATTGTTGGACCCATTCTTTTCATCATTTACATGTCATTTGAAGACATGGGGTAAACTTCTACATAAATGTGGATGACAACCAAATCTACTTCTCCTTCTCCAGATCTGCTGATGTTCTGCCAGCTTGCTTATCAGACATCAAGGCATGGAGGAGCACCAACTTTCTGCAGCTGAAGGGTGGTGACAAGACGGAAGCCATACTCGATCAATCCCATCAACATCTTCTCACCTGCAGCTCCAACCTCCATAGCCTCCCCGGTCTATCCCTCAAACTCACTGAATCTACGTGTAACCAAGACATCAGGTTTGATCCGCTGGTCTTCTTCTTACCCCACATCCACTCCTTGACCAGGATCACTTTCCTCCACCTCCTTCATATCGACCGCCTCCGACCATACCTCACAACCAACATAGCCAAAATTCTTATCTACCCATAGCTCTACCATTCATAAAATCCAATTACTTCAAAACTCCGCCACCCATCTACTCACCCACACCAAATTCCAAAGCCCCATCATCCCAGAATGGATCAATTTCAAGATCCTCACACAAAACATTTCATGCCCTGGCACTTCCGACCTCTCAGACCTGATTACACCCCACTCCACTATCCGCCACCGTCTTTCAGCTGATTTCAGCCTCCTGTATGTCCCTCGTCCCCTCTGTTCCACCATTGGCAGCTATGCTTTTAGCCAGAACACCCTAAAACTATAAACTCTGTTCCTCAATCCCTCCGCTTTGTCTCCTCCTTGCCTGTCTTCAGATCACATCTGAAGACCTTCCTCTTCGACCATGCTTATGGTCATTGCTTGGTATCAAGTTCCATATCTGTTAATTGCCCTGAGATGCTGCCCCACGTGATGGGCATTATATAAATGCAAGTATTTATCAATCTAATAATAATCACTCATGTGAAACTCTTGGAACCGGCTTTGGGACTATGCGTTTTGCTAAAGTATTGGGACAGGGGGGAAGGGAATGATTTATAACCATGGCCAGTCTTCAGGAATGGACAGAACTTGTTGATATTTATTAACTGATTCAATAACTCATCTGATAATTATCCAATCTCTTTGGCAACATCATATTTTACACCCCAAGATTACATCTCCTCATCAGGTATTCAGTTTCTATCACACATTAGGTAATTAATTACAAATATGTGCGTCATTTTTAACAGAAGCAGAATTGTGCATGTAATAATTCTGGTGCTTTTGCTGTGACATTTTTGACAGCACCAGCTGCTCTCCATGAATCACAAAATAATATAAAAACATTGCTGTGAACACTCATGGTGCAATAAACATTCACATTCATACACCACAGTCACTCCATTTGACTTTAAAAGAACACAGTATCAACTGATTTAAGACATTTTTCGTAGCCAGCTGAAGTCAATTTAGAATGGAAAAAGGAAGATCGGAAACTAGAGGAGCGAGATTGTGAACAACAGAAGCAGAAATTGCTATCTATGGAAGTGGGAGATGAAAGCACATTTTCGACTTTAAATAACACTAACAACTTACATTTATAATGTTCACGCAGGATGGTGTCTTGGAATAATAGAAAAGTAGTATTGTTTCAAAACATGAAATCGTTTTTACATTGAAAATAAGGGATTATTGTTCTCTTCTATTCACTATTTATTGATGTCAGTTTTCCTTTTTGTCAAAGTTTGGTGAAATTATAGTCGAGTGCTTTTAAATAAAGGCAAAATAATTCTAAACAATGGATAACAACAACAAATATTCATACTACCTGTATTTTATATGCATAAAATTTGAAACATAAAAGTCAAATTATTTCCATATAAAATTGCATTTATTTTTCAGTGCAGTGGTAAGTTCACTAAAACTTACTGAACAACCCAGACTGATCAGGAGCCCTCATCAACTCATTCACTACACTGAGCAAAAGCAGCAGAAGAGCCTCTTTTCAATTAGAAATTTGTCACTTAAGAGTAAAAGCTAATCAAAATAACGGAATCAATCATTTCTATTTCCGATTTAATTAATACAACTTCTGAAATGCAGTATCTACCAAGCAGGTATTAAACAAGACTTTTTTTTACATGCTTTATTAAATTAACATGACATTTCAAAGTCTCCATATGTGGACTAATGTTTCTCTACTCAGTTTGCCTTCACTTGGCTACTTCATTCATATCCAGCCTCACCTAATAAAAATTTCCATGGCTGTTAATTTACAGTCAAAGAATTGAGTGCTCCATACCCTTGTTGCAATTTGCATTCATTCTATTGCCACCTAGAATAACCAGCATGGCATATCATTTTCAAATTAAGGAGTGCAAAGGAAAAATTTTCTTTTTGCTTACGCAATAACAATTTGCTGTATACAGGTCTAGGAAATAACATAAATTCCTTCAGCTAGGGTGCAAGACAAACGTGAAGAGAATCAACTTGTCTCTTTTTAGTTTGGGGTTTTACTGTGATTGTGATCAGAATTGTTTGGAAGTGTACAAAGAACAATGATCAGTTACTTGCAAAGAGAAAGAGAGAGAGATGGGGCAGTGGATCTCCTCAATAACCATAATAATAATCCTTGCATCTGATACAGCACCTTAACACATTGTCAAAATGTCTCAAAGCATTTCACAAGATTTGTTTTTACTCTAAAGTGAAGGATCGGTGTGTTTGTACGATATTGCGGCAGCCAATTTGCAACCACAGCAAAGAACCACAAAGAGCCATGAAGTGAATACCTAATTTTATTGGCGGACAATTAGTCATGCATCTACTTGCCAATTATGCAACTTGTACAGCCCAATGATGGTAAAGTTCTTGGATTGGTTTCCAATACCTTGGACCTGTTGAACTTCAATGTGACTGGTATGTTGTGAAGTAAAAAAGGACCTGAAGCAGCACATTATTATTATATATTATTATGACATGTAAAGAATTGTATTCTCATATTTGTCTTGTATATGTTCCGATGCACCAGCTAATTGTCGGTATGACATCAAGTCCTTCCAGCTCAATGTGGGAAGACAGAGGCCCTCCTGCTTGGCTCCCAACAGCGCCTCTTCACCTCAGCTGCTGACTCTATCACCATTTATGGCTGCACTCTTCACCTCACCGAGCCAATCCGAAACCTCAGTGTCCTTTTCGACTCTCAGTTATCCTTCAAACTCCACATTCGTGCCGTGACTGGTTCCATCTTTCCACACCTCCCCAACATTGCCCACCTCTGTCACTGCCTTTCACCGCAGGCCACCAAGACCCTGATCCGCGCTTTCATTGCGTCCCGGATTGACTATGCCAACTGCCTGCTCACTTGACAACTCTTCCCTCCAAAAACTGCAGATTATTCAGAACTCTGCAGTTCCTGCACCAGGTTCCGGGAACCTATCACACCCGCTCATGCCCAGTTTCACTGGCTCCCCCTTCTTCAGAGAATCAAGTACAAAACCCTCATTCTTACCTTTAAGGCCCTCCACTATCTTGCTACTCCTGCCATTCCATCCTCATAAACCCATATCAGCCTGTTCGCTCCCTCTGTTTGGCAGACAACAGCCTGCTCCAGGACCCCGCACTTCCTGCCCCACAATTCAGACATTCAGCATCTTTACCCCCACACTTTGGAAGTCTATCCCACAATCCCTCCACCTCACACCCTCTCTTGCCTCTTTCAAGCCCCGTCTGAAGACCTTCCTTTCCGACTGTGCCTTCGGCCACCCTCCCACCACCTGACCCCTTACCCTTCTGACCCCAACTCCCAGCTCAGGTCCAAAACCCCTGATTGTCAAGGCCCCTGGGACATCTTTCTGACGTGAAGAGCACTATACAAGTATAATTTGTTGTTGTAGGATGGTGGCAATGCACTCACACACTTTGTGTGCACCCACACACATCAATTTCTATATTGCTCAAGAAAAGTGTCTGGTGTTGGCTGTCCATCTAGCAAGAGAGCAAACAGCTCTGAATTAAATCAGTGTGAAGGTCAAATTGTATTTCACTCCACTTTGAGCTGCAAGTCAAACACATCTAATTGACAGGACATCTGTCAAGAATTTAAAACGAATGAAATAATTTACAAAGTAAACAATGAATTTAAGGAATTAATGTCTGTTTAATGATTCTCTGTTCGCAAAGACCATGTGAAATTGGTCAAGAAGGTAGGAATGATCAATATGCTTCACTATATTCCTAAACACATTGTAATGTTACCTTATTTTTCTAAGTATGAACAGATGCTAAAATGTTAACAAAATTTGAACTTTTCATTTAATTGCCACAAAAATAATTTTAAAAGTAAATCAGTTTTGCAACAGTGTTCAAAAATGCAGGGCAGCATGTAAGTGAACATCTTGTGTGTGTAAATACTGCTACAGCACTAGCAACCACTGGCTACTAATTTGCCAGTCAGTGATATTAGAGAACTCATTTTATTTTTTCATGGATGACAAGCACATTGCCACTAGTACATGCCACATCGGAATGTTCACAGATGGCACTGTATTCCATCTCTGCAAGATTTAGATGTACGTTGCCACATAACTGGGGGCTATCAGATAAAACACTGCAACCAAAGATGAATGTTTATAAGGACAAAGAAAGACTGCACTGTACTGAGTTTAACTAACAGAACAGATATTAACCCTTTCATCTTAACACCAGATTTTATATGGATCCAGGTAGAAACCCAAACGCTTACCTATTTCTAAAATTTAAATGTAGCCTTTTTTAATTTATTTATGTATAATAATCTTTGCATTGCATATAGCGCCTTATCACGTCTTTGAGATATCTCAAAGTGCTTCACAGAATATACTATACCGTGAATTGACTGTATATTTTGTGGGCGAAACGCAGCATCCAATTGCGCACAGCAGTGTCCCACAAACAGTCTGAATTGTTATTATTATTAACATCAATTTTTTTTTTTTGAAGGAATTATTACCCCTGGAAAAGCGATCCGCTATTAACAACCAGATTCCTACTTACTGCTAGGTAAACCGAGGTGTGTGGAGTAAGAAAACTTGCCCAACATTTTGCCTTGCCAGGAATCGAACTCAGGTCTCTCGCTTGTGAGGCGAGTGCTCTAATCACTGAGCTATAGGACTCCGAATTCTTGAATGCAGGAGTTCATAAAAGGGAAATAGACAAATGCTTTGAGGAGTAGGAATATTAAAGGGTGTTGGGAACAAGTTGGAGGGAATAGAATAGCTTATTTGGAGACAACCACCAGCATAGAATTGAAGGCCTTGTTTCCGTGAAATTCTACGATTCTGCTCTTCTGTTTCTGTGCGGTTATATTATATGATCCTTCCTCCCATCCTCTCAGGATGTGGATAGGGCAAAGAGCCACTTCAAGACAGACACCTGAAACTATTTCTTTACCCTGTGTGTATTGAATGACTGGTGTGCATTGAATGTCTGCAATAGGCTGGTTGAGGCAACTGGACTCATTTATGAAGGAGCTCGATACTATAATGGGATGACAGTTGGGTGGGTATTTTGGAGGGATGAGATAATTTTAAAATGAAGCCTAATGAAGGACCTTCATCTGAAGCAATCTTGTGATCATATAATTTTAACCTTGTTTTGTTTCAATCTTCAGAACAACCAAATACTCTGTAAATTGCTGTTGTTATATGCTGCTGCTGCTGCTGTTGTTATATGCATGAACATATATGCATATATTTACAGCCTGCAAAAATGTTTTCTCTTAGAAAAAAAGTAACAACTACAATACGGCTGACAATATTCAAATGAACAACAACTACAAATTTACATTTACAGAGTGCCTTTCATGTCAGGAGGACGTCCCAAAGCGCTGAACAGTCAGGGGTTGGGACCCGAGCATAGGGGAGGGGTGGGGCAGGGGTGTGGGAAGGCATAGAGGTGGGAGGAAGATTAAAGGTACGATTGAAGAGAAGGGTCTTGAGACCAATCTTGAAGGATGCAAGGGAAGAAGTGAGGTGAATGGACCATGGGATGGAGTTCCAAAGTGTGGGGGCAGAGAGGCTGAAAGCCCAGCCACCGATGGTAGGGCTGGTCGGGTGGGAAACATGGAGCAGACGAGAGTCCGCTGAGCGGACAGAGTGGGCAGGATGGTAGGGAGTCAGGAGGTCAGAGAGGTAGGAGGGGGCAAGGCCATGGATGGCTTTGAAAGTGAGGGGTGGGGAGCCTAATTTTAAAATGTGGCCTAATGAAGCCTCTGTTGTGCCACAATAAACATTATTTCTTTTGGTTGAATCATTCATAACGAAAATTTATGCCAACTAAATTGAGACATTGCTTTCAAAGCCTACAGTGTAATGTCAGATTTCTAATTGGGACGAAAGACTGTTCTAAGTATTGCTTTACTGAACTCAAATGCTGGTCCTATTAACTGGCAAAACAGCACAGACCAGATCCCCACATTACCTAGTCCAAAAGATCATAGAATCATAGAATTATACAGCACAGAAGGAGGCCTTTTGGCCCATCTATGTTGGCTCTTTGAAAAGAGCTATCCAATTCAATCGCACACCCCGCTCTCTCCCCACGGTCCTGCAAACATGTCCTCCCCAAATAATTATCTACTTCTCTCTTCAAACCTGTTATCGAGTCGGCTTCCAACACCCTTTCAGGCAATGCACGATGGACTAGATAATGTGACAACCATGTCTGGAAAGAATGTTTGGATCAAAATAACTTCATTTAGCTTATATTTAAAGAGCACAAAAAAAAAATCTGACCCTTCACACCTAGGGAATTGTATGAATAAAAAAAACAGCATCTTCCATTTTGTCTATTTGTATGCTGAGAGTATTAGACAGATGACAAGGATTTAGCATTTTCTCTAACAATTCAGAGTTGGTGGAAATACTATGTGCATTCGCCTTTACACTCATTTCAAAAGGTTCCCATCATCCAAGCAAGGGGATAGGTAGGTTACATTTTTAAATTATTGATTAAGCACAGACAAAGGATCATATTATGCCATCCCCATCCCTGGAATGATGCACAGCTTGTTTGCAAACTGAATTATTTTGTTATTATGGCAGCATGACAGAAACTTTAACTGTACCAAATGTTGACAGGGTACAACTGCCAGTTTCCTGATTTATTTCCTTCAGCTTCTGATTGCTCTTTCCTGACTCTAACAGCTTTTATGCTTAGTTTATCACTGCATATACAGTACAGTACTGGAAGCAGCACAAAGGCAAAAAAGCACAATTATTAACTAGGTCTCTGTGCCACTTTCCCAAGGCAAGACACTGGGTGCAAACAAATTTACAGAGCAAGTTAGGATTTTGTCACAGATACACTGAATTCATAAAATCAGAGGGCAAGAGGAAACTTTTGGATGATAAATTTTAACTAATTTCAGTTGTTAAATGTTTCCACTGCTGCATTTTCACATGATTGCTATGGCAATATGTGACAGTCATCAAATTACCACATTTAAGTAGTGTTGTCTTACCGAACCTTCCCCTGGTATCTTCTATAGATCCTATTTCTCCATAAACATTCTAGATATTCTATTCCAGACACCTCATAAGAACTGCACTTGATATGAATTCTCATGTGCTTCTCAGTCGTATCAAAAAATGTATTTTAACTGCAAAGTATTCCCACATTAACCTTCATTTTCTCCTTTAAAAACTGTCAAGTTGAATGAGTGAATGAATTAAGATGCTGAAATAGCACAAAGCGATGGCTGTGGAAGATATGCCTCCTGACTGTACTGACCATTATAGGAGGTGAAAACATGATGTTTATAATAGCCAGTTAACAGCAAAGAGCAACTCTTGTAACCAGACGTGTGTCACATCCATGCACTGAAACTGATCTGGAAGCTCCGATGTTTCTTCATAGACGGTCGGTCTCCACATGGAAAAACATATTTGGGGGGAATTAGGCAAAACAATTTAGGCTAATGGAAACCCAAAGGTTAGTTTTTGGAGATGATAATAGCACAACATAAATACTTAATTTTATGAACCACAGTTTGATACTGAATTAATATACAATGGGGTTAGTCTTAGCAGCACATTCAATATTTACCCCATTAAGTGAAACCAGTTGTCTAAGGGGCTGACCTATCAATGTTATTTTCACTATGATGTCCGTGAAGCTGGGCTAATTCCCAATTAACCCCATTGAACACTTCATTCAATGAAGGCTTACATTTCACTTTGTGATACACTCCTATAAATACAAGTGCTGATTACAATGTCATTTATTTTTCTGACAGTTTCCACACTAAAATGTGGACACCCTCAATCTACTGTTTGCAGCATTTGTACTTGGACCAAAGTATACGGCTGCAGATTTGCTCATAAACTAGCTTTTGAATACTGTATTACAATAGAAAGGCACATCATTGTATGCATTTTCTATACAAAATAAAGATCTAGCATTGCAAGCAGCTCTTTGCCTTGAGGTAAGTAATAACAGAATACAAATATTATAACTGCAATATTAAAATACACAACAAATATAGGGTTGGTAAAACAGTCAACATGCATAAAGGTTTGTCAGGAAGCAATTGAAAATGCATTGGCTTACACTTTCCATACGTGTTCCACAGCCTTTTAACACATTAACAGTTATTATTGTTTCAATATTATTATCATTTTGTTCAAAATAATTTGAGAGGCTTTCTCGTTCATATTTTAGTACCAGAGCGTACAGCACTCACATCACCACAGTTGACTGGAATTTACTGTTATCACAATATGTGCCTGGTTTTCCTCTATTGTTCTAAGCCACACAAGAGAAAGCTTGTTACAGCACTGTGACAAAGGACCAGGTTTTATACAATAAGGTTGTCTAACAGGGAGAGATATGATACACAACTAGAACAAAGGACCAGGTTATGATGAGGTTATCTGACAGGAAGAGGTCTGATAGAGCGCTGTGACATTAGACCAGGGATATAATAGTTAGTTAGCAAGATGAGGTGTTAGCCAAAATGGAGAGAAGGTTTCACTAAAAAATACTGTTGTAAAGAAATTGAATAATCATGTATGTCATAACAAATAATAACCTTTACAGTGTTTTGTCATTATATAACCTTGGGCAAGTTTCCTTACTCCACACGCCTAATAATAATCCCTCCAAAACCAAAAACAATAATAAAAAAATTGGTCATTTTCAATCTACGACTGTTTGTGGGACATTGCTGTGCGCAATTGGCTGCCGCGTTCGCCCACAAATATACAGTCAATTCACTTTACAGTGTGTTCTGTGAAGCGCTTTGGGACGTCCTCCCGACGTGAAAAGCGCTATATCAAATGCAAGGATTATTATTATTATTATATTCTCATACACTCATCACTTCAATTAAATGAGTTATGCATGCTTGTGTACGAGAGTACAATTCATTGCCTTGTGAGATCCGATTTCACTTCATTCACGTACACCGATACATTGCTAGTTCAGATGTACAAAAATAGAAGCATCTGTATCAATTTAACGGGCATACAAAATCCATTAGAGTTTTCTCTACACAAGAATTATCTGGCTGATGGCCTGTGTAATGCGCTAACAGGTGGATAGGCTGACAGGCTAGACTTGCTTTTTTAACATTAACTATCTCATTCAGTGCCATTGGGCTGGTTATTGGTTTCATATGGCTGCATGTGGTTTTCAGGATTTTTCAGTGTGATCTCAAGTACAATCTGAACTGATCTAGCATTCATCCATTAGGTTTCCCTTCAACCTCTTGAGTTTGTCGTTGCTATACCATCAAATTCTCCTGACCTCATCTGTAAATTAGACCTGATGACATTTATCCAAATAAAATGATCAAACGTCTCAGGATACTTTATATACAAACTGGGAAATCACCTGGCTCCAGTGTCTCAGGCTCCACATTATAAAGGGGCATAATAAAATGGTCGACTTCCAGGTCACTGGGTCGCCACTGACATCGCTTACTGCACATTGCTGCAGTCACAGCATATGATGTTAGTGATAGTGTGATGTCAGTGGTACGTTCTTGCATTGGAAAGGACATTAGCAGTGACCTTACAAGTCAAAAGTTAGAATTTTTTTGTGATGGTGGGATTTGGAAGGAGCGATTTTGATTATCATGTTAAGAAAATATCAAGGTCAATACTCAATCTCATTATGACTGAACCCACAACATAGTGAGACACAATAAAATAGTGTTACTCTAATCAATTCATCATACTGTATATCAGATTCAATTTCAAGTCAATATCATTTAGTGAAGCATAGTTTTTGAATTACTGCTACTAGGTAATAAATTATCTGAACAATTTAATTATCCACTCAGGGCTGTTTCCCACTGTTGAGATAAACCATGTCTAGTCATTGTAATTCACTGAAAGACACTCACAAATATCAATTCAATCTCTCAATTTGGTTGAAAATGAACAGTTATCTACTAAACTTACATTCATTTAAGTAAGCAAAACAAAGTAAAGTGGAACCATTTTACAAAGGAATCTGTTTTACTACAGAACTATTACTATTATAGGAAACCAGTGACTAGCAATTTCAAACAGTTCACTAAAATGGAGAAAATTGTTAAGAACAGTCCAGTTAGCCTGGTTCTCATTGATTCAGAAACTGATTCAAAGATTCTAATCCAGAGAAGATGCTGCATCCTCTCCTCCTATAGATCATGACCTGAATCTGCATTGGAGTCTTACCAATTACAAAAGGGGCTTTGATCAGAATAACCACTTTTAAAAGTGCAATTAAGAGAATCAGTCGTGTGCATACCTAATGTCTTTCATGACCCAATACACTATATTGGTTTCCAGGGGTCTACAAGGCCAGAATCTTACTGTTCATTGTGCACTAAACAATGAAAGGCTGTTGTTCAAATGATTGCTATCAGTGATTCATTTATTTACCATAAAAAGGATCATCATTCATACGTAAACTAGGACAGTAGAAATGCCTCACCATAGAGACTCCATTTATACAACCTGGTTGCAAACAATTTGTAAAGAAATAATGCAACCCTTTAATGATAAACATGAAGAGAATTAGCATATAGCTAACCATAGCAAAGAATATTCTTATCACTAATCTTGTTATTATATACATTCCCTGCTCCCAACTCAAGGATTTTTGGTAAGAAGACAAGCTCACCTTAATAAAGTGAGGGTTTTTTCTTGTTCCCACAGTATCTGTGGATACGATTTGTCTATTACAGTACTTGCTTTATGGAATTTGCAATTTACTGCTTATTGTAGCTTTTCCCATCAAGTAGAAGATATCAGGGTCCAAAATGTGACCCAAACATTTACAGTAACCTTGAGTTAATGAAAAAAAAGTATATAACAGATTGTGCTCGGCAAACCTGTGAGCACGCACAGGGAAAAGATTGTATCAGCAAGCTGTATTTTTATATTTATTCGGGTTTATCCTCAGCGTATTACAGAATGAAATTATAGCCCTTAAAAGTTTAGACTTCATAAGAAGTATTTTTTCAAAAGTTCTTTCACATGACGGAAATAACTTGGAAAACATTTTAAAAAATCATCTGTTCAATTTCATGCTTGAAGTCAGGCAATGTCGCGTTAGGGCTGCCCTAACACAGCAAGTCAGTAACATCAAAGTCAATATCAAGAGTACTGCGTGAAAACAGACAGCTAAGGCATAACCTCGCTATTTAAATTAGTTTGCTCAACAGGTGCAGTGTACACTGCAAAATAAATCTGTGACTTCTGACTGCAGATTTCTTGCATAATATTAATTGTAAATCTGATTGTTTTACTTTACCAGAAATTGTCCTTTAAAACACACTAACGCAAATTAGTACAAGCACACTTAACTGTAGTGAATATTAAAGAACCTTTATTAGAAATGACTGTAAACCAGACAACCGATAACATGAACGTGGAGTGCCGCAGAATGGTGAGACACAAAATCATTTGCCAGACTCTATTGAGCTTGTGACCTCAGCTGTACAAAGACACCAAGCAGGGGAGTTGGAGAAAATCAGAGGAAAAGCCTTCACCCAACCACTCCTGCACAAATTAGTCATTGTCCTTTTCAGAGTATTCCCACTCAACTAGAAAGAAGCACGGTACAAGGAGACCAGAAATGAAGGAGAAAGTCAGAGCTCAAAGAAAAATCCCTTTCATTAAAAACTAAACTGAAAGCAAACAATACACTCTGAGCAAATTCTCCGTTCCATTCCTGCACTTTCTTAGTTACCCTCAATAATAATAATCCTTGCATTTGATATATGGTTTTGAGAAGTCTCAAAGCGCTTCACAGAATATACTGTAACGTTAATTGACTGTATAGTTGGTCGGCGAAATGCGGTAGCCAATTGCGCACAGCAGAGTCCCACAAACAGTCGTGGAATGAGTGACCAATTTTTTTTCAAAGGAATTATTATCCCTGGAAAAGCGATCCACCAATCGACTAACAACCAGATTCCTACTTACTGCTAGGTAAACAGAGGTGTGAGGAGTAAAGAAACTTGCCCAACATTTCGCCCTGCCTGGGAATCATGCCCAGCTCCCTTGATTGCAAGGCGAGTGCTCTAACTACTGAGCTACAGGATTCTATGAAGTTTCACGTCAGCAGTTTTGAGGTTCCCTCCATTTACTGTGTTCTTAACATTCTCCCTGGAGTTTTAAAACTGTGAGACATCATGCCAACATTGTTGAAGTGCATTGAAAGATTACAGATCAGAATGCATGAATTTCAGCTCCCATCATAAAGTTTTTATTTGTAGATTAATGCATTTCTGGAAGTGATTAGAAGGCAGCCATCTGATTGATGAGTTTCATTCACAACGCAAACGGAAAGCAAAACTCAAGAGCTCTACAGGCATTATCTAAATCCCCAGAATTAGATTACAGCCTTTATATAATCCAGAGTATCTGAAATTATTACATAACAAAAATACAACTTCAACTGCATTTATTTATACAGTGTTTCAATTTAATGCGAGGATTTTATTCTGTCTTTTTCCCTGCAGCAGCTAAAAGTGCAGATGTCAACTGTCAGTGCACTTCATATCCTTGATGTGCACTGATGTTCGCACACCTTCACACAAGACTGTGATGTTATTACCCCAGGATCATTGAGAAATCATCTGCAACTGATTAGCAAGAAATTGTTTGTCAGAGCATCCTGCATATCATTAATTCACTCTTGGGGGGGATAACAATGGATTTTTGAAGGATATCACAATTGTATTCTGCTGACTCTTTTTAAAGAAAATCTTTCTACCATTCCTCTAAATGGATTGTCCCAGTTGACACGGTGATACACGTTTGCTTGAGTAAACGGTCTTCTGGCAACAATCAACATCGAGGATTTGATAACATCTACTCCAACAGTTATCTATTTGTGTTTATTAGTCAATGATCAAATTATTTACATACACTCAATTCTGAAACAATAAAGTAATAAATATTTATCCTTTAAAGGTTTAGTTTAGATGCTATCAGATGTACTGCACATCTTGTAAGCATGTGACGGCTTTGGTTGACCTACAATGTCTTTCTGTGTATGCATTTATATCTGCATCTGCCAATCTTAATTTTGAAATACAATGGGGAATTATTTCCTCAGTGATTATAAAATTATTGTTGAGGACTATCTTATAATGTCGAAAGGTGAATGATGCAAGTATGACTGCAAAGGAACTTCCCTTCTGCAAACTGATAGACAATACCTAACCTTTGCCCCAAAAGCTGCAATCTAAATTTATTTTATTGTCCCCCTGGACTGCATTAATTATGGTAAAGAGAAACATTTTTGGTGCATATTTTTGATGAATACATCCTGTACTCTGGGCCACTACTGGACAGGACTTCCTGTTTAACTGCCTGCTGACATCACTTACTGTATCTTTATCATAAATTTGGACTGATACACTATTGATTGAAGAACAAGCATGTGCTCAAGTTAGAGAATAGTTCTCACTGAGGCCCAATATTTGGTGACAGTGGGAGTCTTTCATGAATGACATGGAATTAGGGATGAATTGGAGAGGCTAAAGCAGAGTTTGGTAACCTAGCAAAGGCAAAACGTTTACTATGTAACATCTTAGTTCCATGCTGTATTAAATGATATTTATTTGTTAACCTTTCTGACAATCTTTGCATTCCAGTAGTCAAGAAATTCTGTTCCTCCCCTCCGCTACCCTCCAACTCAGATACCTGCTGACATTACAGGCCAAAAGCCGTAGCTTCTTCAAATTGAATGAAGCACGTTTTTAAATATATTTATAAAAGTACAATTGAACATGTATTATCATCAGTTTTCAATTTAAACTTTAAACACAGTTTTATTACTTGTAATCCTAGTTGAATACCCTGCTAAACTCTAGTCAATATGGCAAGGGATCAGCCTGGTTCAGTTGTGAGTTTTCTCTCCTCTGTATCAGAAGTTGTTGGTTCAAGACCCATGTCAGGATTTGAGCTCATAATCTAGGTTAATACACAGTGCAGTACTGAGGCAGTGCTTTGTTGTCAGTCTTTTGAATGAAAACTGAATTGAAGTTCCACAAGGAAAGATCCCATAACACTATTTGAAAAGAGGAAGAGGGCTATGGTTGTCTTGATGAAATGGCTATCAATCCAATTAGTCATTCACCTCATAGATATTTATGGGACCCAGCTGATGCAAATGGCTGTCGACAAAAACTGTCTACACACTTGACAACAATTACCTGTGAAATGCTTTGAAAGATTTTGACACGATAAGACACCATAATAATACAAAGTCTTTCTGAATTAATGTATAAACAATGAAATTGCATATACAGTAGAACCTTTGCTTCTTTGTAACATGCATTCACATGTAGTACAATTGGGTGTAGATCCTGACACTTGCCTACCAAAAAATCCAAAATGCTAACGGAAAGATCACTCAAAACATTGGCTTCCCAAATGCTAAACAATTTTCAATTTTCTGGTCATCAGGTCGTTACTGATGTCATTTCTTGCACTTTGCACATTGCACAGGAAGTGACATTCTGATGAATCAGAAGTGTTTTATTTATTGTGAAAAGACAGCCAACTTTTTGCACTCATGCACAGTACATGCAGGCAGAGGAAAATCACTCCACATTTTAATGCTGATTGCGATATTATAGACACCAATTGCTGTGTTATAACAGGGATGTAATTCACCTGTAAAATATAATTTAGTTCCATATTTGTTTTTAAAAAATCACAAAATCTTAATCTAGGTGGATGCAAACTATTTTCTTTCCCTGCTCTACTAATTATCAATTATGCCTATCTGAGCAAGCACTACTTATGAAACCCTCAATTATTGTTTGTTGCTTAAAGAATATATATCCAGAACATTATGAAATCTGCAACCAATCTATCAACAACTATATTATTTACAAAAAGTTATATTTCATTTTATTCCCAAAACATGCAACACCTAGCTCAATTGGTTACACTTTCATATCTAGGTTAAGTCCCAAATCAGAATTTAAATCTTATATTCTAGGCTGACATTCAAGTTTAGCCAGGGGAGTGTTAAATTGTCAGAGGTACCATCTTATGGTTGAATCGTTAAACTGAGATCCTATCTGATATTCAGTTGGAAGTTAACGATCCCGTGACACATTTAAAAAGAGGAATTTCAGCCACTATCCTGTTCAATAATCCTTCAGAGAAACAAAATTAGTTGGCACTTTTGCCTAAAAATATACAGAGAGCACACTGTGAAGCGCGTTGACATGATGGATTCTATATCAAAAGGATGGACTATTATTATAATAACATGCATTCACATAACGGCTCGATGAGCTGAATGACATACTCCTGTTTCTATATTCATAAGGGATAGGAAGACAAGCTTTAGAGCCAAAGGTCAAAAGCAAAACTACCCATCCTGACAATATTCTCTGTTAGACAGCAAAATAGATGAAATAGCAAGATTTTCAACATACTTAAAGGAATGACAGGGAAACAGGAGAGAAGATATGAGGTCATGAACCTTGCAAAATGTTCCAGAGCAGCCAACAAAACAAGTCTTGACTTTCCAAGGGTCCAAAAATCAATCCATTTAAGATATTAAAATCACACCTGGAGTTCCTCTACCAATCAACAGTAGTAGTAGTGTGTGCGGGGTGGGGGGGGGGGGGGGGAGGGGGGAATCCTAAAGACCTTTGATGGCACAAGTAAGAACCGTTTAGTCATTCTCAAGCACGATAGTGTAAGAAGAGAGATCTTGTTCAGGAAATGTTATCTTGAGTCAAGTGTCCTGACAAAATGAAAAATGAAGCTCTGGCTTGTGAAATAAAAGTAATGAAAGATGTAGATCCACAAGATGGGCCAAATTGTAGTCTAATGGGATTTCAATTGATGCAATCTACAATGTGATAATTGGAGGCAGTGACATCCTTGATCATTTTCAAGTGTTGATTTGTAGCTCTAAACCACAGTTTAATTGAGCTATTGACTGGCAGGAGGCAAAATTCACATAACCTTTAAGCTTCTTCAGAATAAAGGAGGTGGGGTTATCTCTTCAAATTTTTGGCATGGAACCTATTTCATTGATTATGATGGATGCCTTTCAATAAAAGGGAAGCCAATTCAAGTGCCAATTTCGTGAAAGAAATCAGCTGGGAAACCATCTGGCCCTGGAGCTTTGCCTTCCTGCAAAACACTAATGGCCTGTAACAACTCTTCCATGATGATGAGTATATTAATCTGTGGTTTGTGCCAGAATCCGTATCCAGGATCAGGAAAAAAGCCGATCTACCCGAATTAAAATCGGCTTGTCAGTTGTGACACCAGAGTAGATGTTTTTCTCACTATTCTTGAAGATATTTTGCTGTTTCATGTATACTTGGGGGTACTGCACTATATATGCTGTGCTTTATATACTCTTGGGGATACTGGTGATGGTCAGTCTACAGTATCCAGGACAGATAAGCCACTTTTGTATACGGTTCACAAGGGTTTGACAATATAGGGATCACAAGGGAGCCTGAACCCCATCCTCATATCTAAACACATACATGTTCCAACAGGGGTTATGAACAAGAGCCCTGTCTGATTTTTCCCATCCTAAATCCAGGGGTTACAACTCTGAACATAGCGTTCATACCTACTTGTTCCCCATCTGACATCAGATGACCCAGCATAGACCAACACTCAAACTTAGGACCCTCGCGGTCTATATAGACCCTCGCAGTCTATATAGACCCTCGCGGTCTATAGAGACCCTCGCGGTCTATAGAGACCCTCGCGGTCTATAGAGACCCTCGCGGTCTATAGAGACCCTCGCGGTCTCTATAGACCCTCGCGGTCTCTATAGACCCTCGCAGTCTCTATAGACCCTCGCAGTCTCTATAGACCCTCGCAGTCTCTATAGACCCTCGCGGTCTCTATAGACCCTCGCAGTCTCTATAGACCCTCGCAGTCTCTATAGACCCTCGCAGTCTATATAGACCCTCGCAGTCTCTATAGACCCTCGCAGTCTATATAGACCAGCTATTTACCTGGATAAAGCTGAACCATTTTAAACTATTTGTCTTCAGTCTTAATACAACTTATTACATTCCCAGAATTGTCATAACACCCGTATCAAAATCGCGTATCAGTATTATTAAGAATAAGAAACGTCAGATGTCCCGCTACAAATATATCCTTTTCATTTGAACACATTTTGTTGTGTGCGCTGAGGAACGCGAAGGATGGCATTGGATTGAGAGAACACGAAAAACCTCAAATAGATGTGATCACCAGAAGGAGATCGTTCACAAACAGCGGATAACACGCAAACCACTAAACACGGGGGAGAGCTCCCAATGTATCTCCCAGTCACTGTGGGCGGTCTCGGATCAGGTTGCGAGTCTCAGTTGGATCTGCGCTCAGTGTGTGTGTGTGTGTGTGTGTGTGTGTGCGGGTGTGTGTGTGTGCGGGTCAGTAAGTAAGTAAAGTTAATGCAAAGAGTAGGTGTGCGGCTGCTCTCACAGTCACGGTGGTCTGTCTGGTGGGGAGATCTCTGTCACTGCCAAGAAAACATTTGCGCTTAAACCAGACCAGAGTTCGCCACTTGCACACGAACGCCCTCCAGAGAGAGCAGATCTCGGTGCCTTTTTAACAGCTGCAGCTCACGTTTACTCGTGTGTGTGTTTTTTTTTCTCTCCCCCTTTTTGCCCCTCATCTCCGGGAAACGCACTCGGTCTTTCCTTTAAACGGCTTTGGTTTGGCTTCTCGCCCTCTTCTCGGTTGATATGGTGGGATGTCCGTCCTGTTTGTTTTGCGGGAACAGTTTGGCAAATCTGCTCATTTCTTTTTGATTTGTTTGCTGTTGACTTGTCCAGAATCGGAGCAAACTGAGGCCACACCGCAAACCCGCGTCAAAGAACCCGATCGATTGAACTCCAAAGCGAACAGATGTTAAGGTCACGCGTTAAAAAAAAAAATCTTACACCGGGAATACTGAACGGTCTTCGGACTGAGTCCGATCTGCGAGTGTTGTGCTCGAACGACGCTCTCATTGACCCAAAATGCTGCCAGAATGTGTCCCCATCTTTTACACATTTTTTTTTATACGGATTATGGGCTGCAGTTCGTCTTCATAAAAAAAGGGCTTTAGGTCGTAACGTTAACCACACACACAAAAAAAAGTATTTAAAGCTGTTTCAGATCGTTTTGCAATTCCTATTGAGGTCTGCACTGTTATAATAATAATAGTAATAATAATAATAATCATTGCACTGTTGGTACAGATCTGAGGACAGGAGATCGGAGTAACCAACACATCTCTGATACCTACAGCTCTCACCGCAGCCCTTTAAACGAAAAATCGGTGTCGGTGGATGGTTTAAAGTCTGCGTGTGACATCCTGCCACCAAACCCTTGAAGTTTGGTGATGGAAAGGAGAGGGTGAAGAGGGTGAAAAGATACAGAAAGAGAGAGAGAGACAGAGAGAGAGAGAGAGAGAGCGCAGTGAAGAGATTGCGAGGAGTTCAGGAGCAATACAGTTCGGATGCTCTCTCTGTCTGTATTTCCCTCTCTCTCTCTCTCTCTCTCACACTCACACACCCACACGCTCACTCCTGGTTCCCATCACTGGCAAATAGCACACAACAACAACAACAACAACAAGAACAAGAAGAAGATGGGGAAAAAAAACACGCCACTTAAAGGAGAGAGAGAGAAAAAAAAAGCTGTGTTACTTACGTCTCTGAATTTGTTCCAGTGCCCGGGCTCGCTGTCATACTGTGAGATAGTCGTCAGCCATTGCTTATCATCCAGAAAATTGCCGCTGTCCGACGTGGCTCTTTGCCTACCTTCCGTGTGCAGGAAAGCCACGGCGGCAACACACACCAGAGCCCTTATCATCTGCAGAGAGAGAGAGGAGAGAGAGAGAGGAGGGAGAGAGAGAGAGAGAGAGGGGAAAATAAAATGATTCCCGTGCCTGTGTGTGAGTATGGGGGTGCAGTGGGGGGTGCATGTGAAAGTTAAGTGGGGGGCACTTTTCCTTGGCTGGTGGGAGAGGCGAGTGGTCACCTTGCTTTAGCTGCAGCTCCGCGCTTTGCTGTTGCTGTTGCTCTGCCCTCCCTCCCTCCACAGCTCCGCGCGGCGCGATCTCCAGCGCCCTGAGTGACTGAGAGAGAGAGGGGAGGGGAGGGGAGAGGGGGGGGGGGGGGGGGGGCGGGCAACCTGCGCACAGAGCAAGCGAGCAAGTACGCATCCAGCGTGACAACCCCCCCCCCCTCTCTCTCTCTCACACACACACACACACACACAGCAGCAATAACTTGCTCGAAAGGAAAGTCCGTGCTGCCTGCACATACATGCATACATACATGCATGCATACATGCATACATACATACATACATACATACACACTGTACTGTACTTGCTGTACATTCCGGCAATGAATGGCACTGGAGCATCTCCCCGCTCCCCACACACTACAAGCAAAGGTGATTTAAGTCCATGCATTGTGTCCCCATCAGTAACTCAGCATATGATGTGATGTCCCCCTGACACAGGTTATTTGGGACCTCTATCTCTCGGTTTAACCAACTACAGATTGGATTTTTTTTTAAAAATTAAAACAGATATGACACACAACTGCACCTTAATAGCACCGTGTTGTCCTGGTAGAGGTACAGTGACTGTGAAACATCACCTGGGTTTGAATGGAAAAGGGAATCACGTTATAAAGTTTCACAGTACAGTATGAGGACAACAATGAACATTTTTTTCGATTGAACCTTTTAGTTATAACAAGAGGTTTTTTTTTCCTTTGGGTTTCTAATACCTATTTTGAAAAAAAAAGTTAGAAGAATGCTGATGGGACCGGGTTCAAGCTGCAGTCAAACTAAATCCTTTGAAAAGATATGCACTTAAACGGAGTGATGAGTGACATGTTAGAAATTTGAAAAAAAAACTTATTATCCAGTGAATTCCATATCATATCAGCCACTTTGCCCGATTATAACTACAAGGTGCAGTTTCCCTGTAAGATAATCAAGAGGACGAAAAAAGTAATTACCTCTGGGCTGTCAGCTCTTTGAGTTCTAGTTTATGAATGAACATGTAGTGCTTGTTATACCAGCGCTTGGAGATCCTGTAATCTCCCGCCTTCTCGCCCTGCCCACGCAAATGTACTACTCAAAAACAAATTATACAGTTTACTATAACTAATGAGCTTTTTTTTTGACTTATTGATTACTTCTAAATTGATTTTAATTTGACACATTTTTTATCACACCGAAAATCTAGTCAATGGGATAGAGACACTGATTGGCCTTCTTCTATGCTGTACGTGTCTGTTGTTCTACTGTATAAAGTTAACTTGCTTACACTGTCAGAAATATGGACAAGAAATCCTGCTAAGGAAACACACTTTGAATCATTTTTTTCTTATTTTGTTTTCCATTTATGGATTGATGATACACAGAGGTGGGAGGGATGATCTGATAAGTTCAGCAGCGAGTTGTGAAGGTCTGGAATGAAATGGGTGTATAGCTGTTCCCAGCCTCACACTCCACTTGTACAGAGGTATGTGTGTGTGTTGGAGGGGGGGGGGGGGGTCCATGTGTTGTAGGAGCTCTCTTCAAACTCTCCCACCTTGGAAGTTGTCGGCACTAACGTCTTATGACTTTAAAATAACACTCGCTTGATCCAAGAATGCAATATTGGACTTAAGTCTAAAATATTGGTATGATATAGGATGTTTCACTGACCACTGATAGGAATAACACACCATTTTCGTAGCTTAAATTGTATCCAGGTGATAATTCACTCGGTGTAACTGACGTGAAACATAGTAATGTGGATATACAGTATGTCATATGCTTTTTTTTGAGGCCAAAGTCATTGCAATAACGCTTTCACAAAATGAGCAGAGATTGGATTCCCGATTCCCTTCGTAACAAGACAACATTATCTCAAGCGATTCCTTGCAGAGGGTGAGCAAACTGTCAGTACATTTTTTGAAGATCTAAACTATTCAACGCGTTCAAAAACTTTGAAATAACTATTCGAGTCTCGCTCACTCGATCTCGCTGAGTAAAGTGCATCTGGAATAGTTGGTGCTGACATGGCCATTGGTCCCCTCTCCAGGGATCTCCTGAGACTTTTTAAAAAAAATATCTGAAGAGGCAGAGCTGCACTGTTCCCCTGACAGGCAGAACATGTTATGCACCATTGGGGTGATCACCCTGGAGCTCCACAGACCTGCAGTCCAGTCTGACCCCATTGCTGAGCAGTCTGTGGGACTGTGAGAAACGCTCTGGTCTCACTGTGGTTCCAGTCACTCCAACTGATACCGAGTGTGGATGGAAGTCAACAAGATTAGCGGAGTCGGTCAAGGCTTCTGACAATCAATCCGAATTATTTAAGTGTATATATATATATACACTTAATATATATATATATATATATATACATACATATATATACATATATACACATATATATAACCTGGTTTTGTGTAAGGCAATTTAATGTATCATCATAAATTAATTAAATACAAAGCAGTTCATTGCAAGAATAATTTGGTCAGCCTTCCAACTGCAACGTAAAACAAACTGATGGTGCAGGTCTGGTTCAGCCTGGACAGTGCAGAAACAGAGAGAGAGACAGAGAGCTGAACTCATCGTCAAAATACAAAAAAAAACAACACCCGATTGTGTATGACCCTCCGAGAGAAGCAGATGCAGCTTTTACTTATTTTACATTTCCAGCACTGTGGCATAATTTTTGCTTCCTATTTTAGCGATTCTTACATGGAACAAGCTGTCAAGAAAACACACAGGGTGGCTGCGTCTCTCTTTTTAGGCAAATTACCGATTTATTAAAGAGGCTCCTGCCTTTCAAGAATGCCAATTATTTAAACAGAAACCAGTGATCTGGTTGCACTGCTCTCGACGAACAGCATCACAACACGATTGCAGCCACTTTAAAATGCACGGGTTGGTCCCAGTGATTGCAATTCAGAATTCAGCACGTTGTCCCCAAGAGCAATTCAGTTGATGGAGTGCAATGTCCAAAGGCAGCGGTATTCCAGTTTCTGAATCGCAAGATAATGATGTGTATTTAGTGTTAAGAGCTGAACGTTTTTTTTTGTAACATGAGGTATTAAAACGCATGCATTAAACATGCCCTGAGCTCGCTGGCTGAAGGCGCATTGGTGAACGGAGGGATTCAGAGCGCAAGTTGGAAAGTACTGTGTGCTGTCCTGCACACCAGTGACAGGACGCATTGGGCAGATCGTTTGCACTGGAGACCACCCTCCACCGCTTCTCATCCACATCGACCAGCGACCATTTCCCCACAGCTTGCGGAGTTGTTAAACCTGGAGTCAAAGAACAGCTCGGCGCCCCCTCACGCAAACCAAGCGCAATATGGCACCACAATCCTGTGCTCCAGCACCAGGAGCCCCCGAGACACACAGCAATGCACTTCCAGCTTCAACAAAACCACCTCCCGCACTTCCCACTTTACTTTACAGACATCTAACAATAATAATAAAAAAATAAACAGCCGCTGGAAGTGTTTTTCTCTCTCTCTCTCTCTAAGAATAAAGAATTGTAACACAGGCATTTGCTGTCCAGATTCAGCAGTGACAGGATCCGATTTCCCCTTTTTGCTGTTTTTTTTCCTCCCCTCTAAAAACCGAATAACTGGTGGGAATGACTTTACCTTTTCTGGAAAACCAAAGGGAAAACGCATCAACAGATGGTGTTGTTTGCTCTCTGTGTCTGTGACTGGACGAGCGGATTATTTTTATATAAAGAAAAAAGAGGAAAACAAAACACTCAGCCAAGGAACAGAAATACCTGCTTTTTCCTTAGCAATTTGCTCCATACGTTGGAGTCACGTACAGTGGAGTCAAGGAACGCGAGCGCCTCCTCGCGGCTCACTGCGTTCCAACATTGCGGTTTTGCATCTCTGCAAACCCCCCCCTCCCATCTCCGGCCCGAAAAGCAACACATTAAAATGATGTTCGGCAATGTTTTGCTGAGTTGGAGCTCATTGGTGTGTCCTTCTGAACTGTGTGAATGAAATGCGCACAGATACCCCGTTGCGCGCAAACGCTCTGCATTTCACTGAGTAACGGTTCAAACGCCTGGTAACGGGAGGAGAGGAGAGGAGAGGAGTGCAGTAGTTTTTTTTCCCAGAGGGTGATGTTCAGAGTGTACCACAGCCCGAAGCCCTCCTCTCACTAATCCAAGCCAGGGATAGAATGCGAGCCCCACCACATCTCAGTGACACCTCCAGCAACGGGATCTTCGGAGAGAAGATTCCCACAAGTGTGCAGTGATATAGCTGTACAGAAGTGAATATACCAATCATCCTTCAACAACAGCACCTTCCACTTATATAGCGCCCCTCAGGCAGGGTAGCGTCCCAGAGCGCTTGTCAGTGGAGGAGCACAACACTGAGCTGGGGGGGATGGTGACTGTAGGCACAGTCCAAGAGGTCTTCAGGTTTGACCTGAAGCTGGGGAAGGGAGGGGCAAAGTGCAGGGATAGAGGGAGAGTGTTCCAGAGTTTCGGGGGGGGGGGGGGGTAGTGACTGAAAGTGCAGCCACTGATATTGAAATCACCAGCGAGAAGCAGAAGGCGAGAGCAGAGCCAGTGGGTCAGTGGGTTGGGGAATAAAAGTTCATCAGGCACATCAGGGTGTGCTCCAAGAACATGTATTTAACAATATATTGGGGTTTTGAAATGTGGTTATTTCTTGAAATGGGCTGTGCAAATTCCGTGTAAAGTGTCATGTTGACAACTATTGGATTTATAACAGCTTGCATTTCTACAGGATGAATCAAAAGTCCTTACTCATCATAGATCTATTTGAGATGTTCAAGCTGCATACTATGTAGATGTTTACACATATCAACTCAGTGACAAAAGCTTTCGCTAGCACGGTGAAATACATCTCCTGTAATAGCTGCACTCTCTACGAAAGTTGTCTTAAAAAACGAACATAATTAATAAGTAAAAACCCTATGAGTAAGGATTTCTGATTCACCCTGTACAGTACAACAACAACTTGGATTTATATAGTGCTCTCCACGCCGGACGGCATCTCTGAGCGCTTTACAGTAACTGATCCCGGGACCGAGCCAGGGGGAGGGGGAGGAAGGTGACCAAAGGCGCGGTCGAAAAAAAAGGTACCTTTCACATAGGATAACATCTGCAAGTGATTTACAGTGGACAGTCACAGAAAGGGAAGGAGGGGAAGGTGACCATAGCTGTGGTTGAAGAAGGTGTTTTAAGGCAGAAACTGGGCAGATAGAGAGAGGGTGAGATGATGGGATAGAGGGAGGGAGTTCCAGATTTGTGGCATGGAGTCTGAAAGCTTGACCACTGGCGGTGGCGTGAATAGGATGGGAATGCTTGAGTCAGCTGAGCGAGGTGGGGGGGTGGGGGGGAGCAGCAGATTGGGGTCAGAGGGAGATCACAGTGCCAGGGGAGGTGCTTGAGCATGAAGAGATTTGTAGATGAGGGTGAGGACTTTGATCAATCTGCTGGGGGATAGGAAACCAGTGGAGGCTGGTGAGGATTGAGGTGATTACTACACCATTGGTATTACATACCGTTTGCTGCTGTACAATGTTTTGTAATAAATATTTTAAAGACTGACACATATAACTTTAAAAATAAATGATGCAGTTGTATTATTCTGAGATTTATTGTGACATTGGGTGCTTTTCTGTTCACAAACTCAGCAATGCGTTTTACAAGAGCTGCTTAAAAAAAACTCTTCATTTTCGATTCAAGTGATTTTTTTGACAGCTCAGAATCTGATATGCATAGATCCCCTTTTCCACCTCTGTGCTTTAGGGACTCCCGTAATTCCACCTCCTGTGTCTCTTTGCTCCCCACTCACGCCCTCTCCCTCCCCCACAGCTCAGGGACCCACTCAGCTGTGTGAATCATTTTGGCATATCCTTTGAATATGAAAGGCAATATACAAATATAAATATATGCTGTTACGCTATGATGAAGCCAGCATAGTCCCAGTGAGTTTATTCCCCCCTTCCTTGAGGATAGAATAGTCATACATTTTTGATAGTCAATGTTAACAGCTATAAATTAAAATAATTGAGTACTTTTCAAATATGTACTATAGACAAGCTTTATTAGATCCAAGTGCTTGAATAAATAATCTGTTACTGATCGTCTATTAATCTAATTTTTTGACATCTTCCCTCACTCCCCCCAAAGTGTAATGGTGTAAGTGGGTAGGTTATCCCTCCCCATTTATCTACTTTCCCTGCATTAAAAAAACTGCTATACGAATGAACCTCTTAACTCATTGTAGTCCTTGTAGATCCGAAACACTGATTGTCCAGCGCCTTGAGAAGTCCTCCCGACGCGAAAGGCACTACACAAATATAATTTTGTTGTGGTAGTTGTTGTTGCTGTTGTTGTACAATGCAATAATACACCATCACAACAACAACAACAAAATTACATTTGTATAGAGCCTTTCACATTGGGAGGATGTCCCAAGGCGCTGGACAGGCAGAGTTACGGACCCGAGCTGAGGATCGGGGTGGAGGAGGGTGCAGGGCAGGGGGGGGAAGCAGGGAGATCAAAAGCACGGTCGTAGAGGAGGCTCTTTATCCCCCTGTGAAATTGACTTTAAGATCACTACTCTAATCTTCAAATACCTCCACAACATTATCCCTTCTTCACCTCTGCATTTGCCTGCGATACTACTCTCCCACTCATTCCCTTTATTCCACTATTCCATCAACTCTTGCCTGGTTCATTTTCTGCATCATCTCAATCCCAACATTGTTAGGCGGGCCATCAGTCACTTTGCTCCATTTTTTGGAACTCCTCTGAAATCCCTCCACCTCGCTCCTTCTCCCTTCACTTTCAACATCCAAACCTATTGCTCTCACTGCACTTTTGGCCATCTCCTACTCTCCCAACCAGTTCAAAATCTACTCCAACAGTGTAAGCTCTTTGGGACATTATCCTAAGGATTGTTGTGGTTGAAGCAGGTTATTATTAATGAAGAATGACAAGACACCATCATCCTCAACAAAACTATTGAAGTTATGACTGAGAAACAGCAGAATTATTGTATCAATGTATTATGATGTGGGTCTAATTTAAAATTAAAGTTATAGTTGTGACACTTGGATACAACATGGAAAGAATTGGTAGAGAAACTCAAGTAGTGAAGATGGTGTTTATATGATGCTGGCTGATTTTGCCTAGAACATCGAGAACATTTATATTCAACTGATTTTCAAGCAACAAGCAGAAAGGATTTAAAGATAGAACTAGAAAATGTCAATGCTTTCCCTGTGGCACAGCAACAACATCTTACATGACACACAATTGAAGAGATAATAAGAGCAGGAAAAACACGGACAAGCTAAGATTCTTTCCTAGGAAATCTTTACTGCTGGAAGATTTCAAACCTTGCTCCTCAGCAGTTTATGGAACAGTTCAAGTAGGCCTTAAAGCTAGCGTTCCCATGAGGCAAGGAAATGAAGCCAAGCTTAACCATCTTCACGAGGCCAACCTCAGTACTTGGAAGAGATGGAGGGAGCAGTCATGTCTTTCATTGCAATTGAAAGTGAAAAATAGCAAGCAGTAAAGCATGAAATAGATTATGTCAGAAGAACTATCAGTAAAGCTAAAGGAAGAACATTTGGCAGGGAGTGGCTGGCAGATGTACTCCAGGCTCTACATCATCAGAAACTAACAAAGGTAGTAGAAGGAAACAATGAATTATTTAAAAAGTTGTTTAGTACTTCCCATAGTTAAAACTTTATGACACTACTGGCTGGAACTCCAGCAAAAGTAAAGTGATTTATCAATTAATATATCCACCAAGCAAGAGGAGAAAAATTCAAAATGTGTCTTTCGACCAAATACAAATACTATTCAATTAATATTTAGACAGTGCCTTTCATGTTGGGAGGAAAGTGCATTCACAGTGCCGGATGAGCAAATAATCCACAGCCAAACCCTTTATCTGTCTAACTGTTTTTGGAAGGCTGTTAAATCCTAAATACTAAAGCTAAATACTGTTAGAATAATAACATTTGATTGATATAGCACCTTCCATGTCAGGAGGACAAAGTGCTTCACTGTATGTACTGTAAAGTGGAGTGACTATCAATTTTGTAGGTAAACGCAGCAACTGATCTACACATGGCCATGTCCCAAAAACAGCCATACAGCAAAAGATCAATTTTGTGTGCAAGGATTGTTGGTCAGGACACCGGGAGAAACTCCTTCTCTTTACAAATAGTGCCATGAGATCTTTAGCGTCAACCTGATCAAGCAGGCAGGACCTCAGTTTAATGTCTCATCCAAAGGACAGGACCTCCAACAATGCAGCACATTCCCACACTGCATTGGAGTGTCAGCCTGGATGATCTGAGTTCAAAGTATCATTGTGGGGCTTGAACCTGCAACTTCTTGACTTAGAGGCAAGAGTGCTATCAACTGAGCCAAGCAGACACAAATGTTTTGAATCTGTGTTGTGAAATCTGTGTTAAAATGCCCAGACTTTGCAGAAATAGGTGAGTGGTATTTTATACAACTGCTGTATTGGTGTGCAATCTTACTTATAATTATTACCCAAAAAGAACAAAATTAAGCATTTTGGGATTCTCAATTTTTTTGTGTAAATAAAATAAATAAAAATAATTTGTGTAAATAAAAAACAACAACTTAACTGTTCTCCATCAAATAGAAATTTTTAAAAAGGTAGAAATAATTAAAAAATTCTATTTTTCACAGAGCGTACAAAATTGTTCAAGAATTTTAGATGTTTGGGAAAAAGAACACTTGTTGATACAAATCACTTGATGGAAACAGTGATAACTAGCAAAAATAATTTCATGTAAATTGACTGATTAGCACAATGGTAAAGGATCACAATGTACCACAATACAACATGCATAAGTGTACAATAGTGTACCCGTATACAACATGTAGAAGTAACAAGGATAAGTGATAATCTTTATTAGCAGAAATGTGTTTATTTGTAAGGTCTTTTAATATTAATTTGTTGTTCTTCTAAGTACTCAACCTTGAGCTGTACAGAATTGAACACCAATAAAAAATGTGAGATTGCCATTAAGTTACAGTTGCTTGATCTTAATTGACTTATAAAGATTGAGAGTAGAATTATTGCAAGTAAATGAACTACTGTACATATGTACCATTCACTTTGGTCTAGTCAAAATAAAACTGATTGATGAAAAGAAAAGAAAATACATGTTGGAGCAAAAAACATCTTAACGTTGGAGAGACTAATCTTTGCAGTATTTCATTGTTACCATGCATACAGCAACAACAACAAATAACACTTGTATAGCGCCCTTCCCTTCACATTGGAAAGATGTCCCAGGGCGCTGGACAGTCAGGTTTTTTTTTGACCTGAGCTGGGAGTTGGGGTCAGAAGGGGTGGAGTGGGGGTGGCTGAAGGCATGGCTGAAGAGGAAGGTCTTTAGACGGGACCCTGAAGGCAGGACCATGTCACTTTTATGTAACTGAGATGTAAGATTTGGGGCATGTAAAAGCAGAGAGCACATTATTGTTTTAAGGCCTCAACTAGCTTTAAGCACCAAAATACAAAAATACCCAAGTTTATTGGCAGGTATGACTGTTAACAAAAGCTACTAAGATAATTTTCAGCAAACCATTGCACACTTTGCCAGGAAGCTATTTTGTAAGCTGCTGCTATAAATTCCCATGTCATCCTTCCCTGTTTTGTTCAACCATCATCTCTCAAAGCCAATTTACAAGCTTTCCAGTGGTGGTAATAATGGGGGTAAGGGGAGGAAAACAAAGAGATTTGTTCTTCATTTTATGAAGTTATGAAAACTCAGAATTAAGACGTTGAGACAAAATAATGATAATTTATCAGACGAAATCCTCAGTAATTCCCTGCTGATAAATTAGACTATTTATATTTCGATGTGACAGCTGAGTATCAGCTTGGCTCTGTTTGTTGCACTCTTGCCTCTGGATCCCAAATGTGTGGGTTCAAAGTCTACATTGGGATGTGAGATTATTGTCTAGTCTGACAGTGCAATATGGGGGAGTGCTGCATTGTTTGGAGGTGCTGTCCTTTGGATGGGATGCAAAACCGTGATTTTGTCTTCAAGTGGATGTTAAAGAATCCATGATACTGTTGGAAAAGAGAAGGAAATTTATCTTGGTATCCTGGCGAGTAATCCTTTAGATTATTAATCATCTGCTTCATGGCTGCATGTGAGACTTTACTGTGCTGTGTGCAACATGATTGCTGCATCTGCCTAAATGTAGGCAATCAAATCATTTAACAATTCCCTTTTTAATTTTGATTGCTATCTAAACTGTGATATTGATAAAGCATTTCATCAACATTTGGTTCAATACTGTGCCTGAAACTGTAATATAGATATTGGGATTAACAGTACCTTCGCTTCCAATGGAAAATATTAATCTAGTTGTCAGGAGTGCCTCAGCTCCCACTCTACATATTCCAACGGATGTTTCCTACAACTGTAAATTATTAATGCAAGTGAACTAAACTGACACCTCGGTCAATTGCTAGACAACGGATCAAATTGACTCGAGTAACTCACTATATTTGGAACATTCTGAAATTATGTATGATATCAGTGATATAAATCACACTCAGTTCAGATTTTTTGTCCAATGCTTTTTGCTAAATATTTTAACTGTTTTCTGAGGGATAGGAATTACAAAACTAGCACAAAAAAACACACATATGGGATGTGTGCTGATACCAGTACCCATCAGTTTGCTTCCTATTTGCAGACACCTACATGTTCACTAATATTAGCAAACTCAGGATTCCTAAGTCCATCTGTTTCACATGTTATAGTGGAGCATTTTTAAGATCTCAGCTCTTTCTCCACATGGATTCCTCACTAACTTTCTCTCCTCAGTTGGCAGTTTAATATTGTCTTTAATAGTCAGTTGACATACTAAATTGGCTAGCTGTTTGTTTTTGTAGATTGTATTTCACCATCAAACATCTCTTCCCAGACCTCCTTGTGTGTGTGAGCACTTGTAGACTGGGTGGCATTCCAAAGGTGGATACAATACAAAAATACAAAATTACATTTGTCAGTGCCTTTCATATCGGGAGGACATCCCAAAGCGCTACGCATACCTCCCTCAGCAATATTAGTGTATTTTGCTGTGAATAACTGAACAAGGTTAATACCTCCAGTTACCAAACTGAACTGCCTTGTACCTAAACCATCCGAAAATGTTCATTTCATAAACTTTAACTGTTTCTGAAGAAGCAAAAGCCTTAAAAAGAAAACTGAAGGAAATTCTATTCTAAATTACAAGTGGAGGGACAAACCAGATTGAGTAGGCAAAAAAATATCTTTGCTATCTTTGCTAGCTTTCCTAAATACATTCTCAATTGTTGTTTGTGAGTGATGCTTTTATTAGTCATGCACATCTAAATGAGCACTATATTTTATGGGACCAGATTGTTGAAAGCGTTGATTGTTGAAAGTGCCATCTTCAGACAAGACATCAAAATTGACATCCTGTTTTCATTTCTTCAAGTGGACATAAAAGGTTCCTGACCTATTCAAACTGAGAAGAGAGTTTCACTCAGTGTCCTCGACAACGATTGGTGGCCAGTTAGTCCGTGATTAGAGGGCATCAATTTAGGGTAGCTGGCAAGTGAAAGATAAGGAGACATTTATTTATACAAAATTGTTAGGATGTGGAATGAACTGTTGTGTTCTGTGGTTGAGGCAGGATCTAAATTAGGCGTAAAGAGGGAATTGAAGGAATAATTTTCAGTTGTATGGGGAAAAGAAAGGTAAATTGGACTGAATGGATTGTTCTTTCAAAGAGACAATACAACAACAACAACAACAACAAGATTCCATTTATAAAGCGCCTTTCACGTCAGGAGGACGTCCCAAGGCGCTGCACAGTTGGGTCATGACCCGAGCAGGGGGGAAATGGTCAGGGTGAGGGGAGGGAAGGGAGGGAGAGAGGAGGGGGGAAATGGTCAGGGTGAGGGGAGGGAAGGGAGGGAGCGAGGAAGGGGAAGAGAGTCGAGAGGGGAGCTGAAGGCACGGTCAAAGAGAATACAGACAATACAGACATAAATGGTGTTATAAATTCATACAAATACAATCAATCCACTTTACAGTATATTCTGTGAAGCACATTGAGATGTCTAGAAAATGTGATAAGGCACTATATTAAATGCAAGGATTACTATTATTAAAAATTTCTTGGATTTCTATGGTTCAAATCCTCAAGATGAGTAAATTGTTCATATCATGATTGTTTGTGGTGATCTTACAGTAAACAAAATAACTGTTTACTTACATAAAGCGGTCAATAATTATAAACAAATTGACAATGGATTATTGTAGAGCCCCCTTGAAAGTTTTGACATATAAGGTGCTATAAACATATAAGTATTTCTTACTTTCTTACAGCATAGCATTCTAGTATGTAGGTTTAATTTGTCAAGAAAAATGAAACCACTGAAAGCATAGAACTCATGCAGTTACCATCAGATCAGATGCTTAATGGGCTTTATCTGCTTTCTCAAAACCAGGATAGAGCAGTGTGAAATAGTTCCACCCCTCTCAATTTACATCGGATCATGACAAAAATGTTGCCATTATTTGAATGCAAAAATACTTGAGGAACGCAGAAGTCATTGATCTGTATTTGTCAACTGAAACTTTATTTTCACATCTGATACTGTAAAATGTAATTGGATGCTGCACGCTAAGGCTGTTCATCTTTTAAGACTACTTTATCTTGTAACATGATGCATTATAACTTTCTTACTAATTATGCATGAAGCAAACCATTTAAAACAAAACCCTTTGTTTTGTTTGCATTTGCCAGCTTCAGCAAAAGAAAATCGAATGTTAACCATAGCTTTTCTAACTTTATTTTAATAAAGATGTTCAGGTAAGTTTATATTCACCTATATGTTGCAGTTTTTTATCTATCTCGCTTGGGAGGCATTGAATACATGTAAAAAGGAACTTGTACTTTTTAGAGAGTTTGCATTTTTATTCACAAGTTTTGAAAGGTAAGAATTCCAGAATGTTTAGCCTTATTTACAAAGAGTGGATTGTAATGTTTCATTTCAGCGTGTATTTTTGGCATGAAGTACTATTTTTCCTCATGAAATATTCAAATAATAGCCTTTGACAAACCAGACTGTGAATGATAACCAGTAACTTAATAATCTGTTGAAATATCGTACTATCCCCTGGCTTTATAAAATATGCCACACAATTTATTCTTCTGGCAAATATCACATAATATTTTTGGGTGGAAATTATTAATGTTGCAAACTTCTTAAGCATAATGTAGATGTTAAAGTAGGGCAAAGACGTTAGTCTATTTTTAAAATTCAAGTTGTCATTTATGTGCACATTATCCAACGTACAGAAAGGAGGACTCTTTGCTATAAATATTTGATGTGCTAGTTATATTTTATAGATGACTTATGTAGAATCTTTCCTGTGATAGTTTGTTGCTTTTTAAGTATTGCTGCATCGTGCAAGTGACTTGCTTGTGGATGACTGTGATTATTGCATTGTTTAAAATTCAGTTGCTGCACCTTTCACATGACACTATTTCCCCCTCATCAAATCTACTTACAAATGAAATATTAGCCCTATACCTGACAACATATTCAAGTTAAACAAAGTGAAAAAATACCCTTTAGATATCTCTAGTCCTGGTTTTAGCCTTAATATAGGTTGATTGTTTATATTGGAAATAAATTAATTTATAAGACTGTTGACGCATATTTTAGCATTAAGATATTCTTAATTTAGTCTTTTTTACATAAAAATAATTCTTGCATTTGATATAGCGCCTTTCAAGTTGGGAATACATCTCAAAACACTTCACAGGATTCATTGTGAATTGTAGTGACTTGTGTATTTTGTAGGTAAATGCCTCAGCCAATTTGCTTACAACAATATCCTACATTATTTTTAATATGAATATGAATGTATCTGTTATAATGTCCTATTTTGCATATTGTTTATACGATAAAGAAGGAAAAAAATTGTCTATTTATAGGATTTGCCACATTGAAATGTCTCAAAGTCCTCCACAGGCAATTTCTGACAAGTATAACAGAATTCTTTTAGGCAAAACAAAGCTTAGACAAAACTATCATAAAAATAAAAAATTATCTATTTATTAATCTTTGCTTCCAATGCTACTCATAATGAAGTTAATAATAATCCTTGCATTTGATATAATGCCTTATCACACCTTCGAGACATCTCAAAATGCTTCACAGAATATACTGTAAAGTGAATTGACTGTATATTTTGTGACAACAACCAATTATGCATAGCAATGTCATATAAACAGTCGTTGATTACTAGCACTGTGGGACACTCCCCAGCATGAAGGGCGCTATATAAATGCAAGTTGTTGTTGATTGAGTGACCAAATTGTTATGATTTCTAAAAAAAAATGTTACCCCCCCAGAAAAGAGATCCACCAATCGACTAGCTACCAGGTTCCTACTGATTGCTAGGTAAACAGAGGCGTGTGGAGTAAGGAAACTTGCCTTTTGCCCTGCCTGGGAATTGAACCCATTATCACAACCAAGGCAAGTTGTGATAATGTAAGGTTTTTTTGCATAAAAAACACAAAGATTGAAAAAGTGCCATTTTATGATTCAGATTTTGTTTTATTATTTCATATTGATTTGTGATTACCCTCATTCCCACATAGATTGTGCACATTCTTCATAAACAAGAATAAATGTGAGTGTTGTGTCTTTCTCTGTGATGAGTATTAATTACATTCACTGAGTTACTCGGTGATCACAGGATTGCTAAAGTCTCCATCCAGTTCAGAATCTTTAGCATCTGCACCACTGAGGACCTGAAACCTTTTAAATATAAATATGTTTAGGCACAAAGAAAGATGCTTATGCATGAACTGAAACACTGTACCACTTGTCACCTGGAAATGGGAACGAGATGAAAGGCTCAATCCAATCAGATAAAACATCTGTTTATATTGTTGATGTTTAACTTGTATGAAATCTAAATTTGCAAGTTGCATTTAATTTGAATACATGATTTTCATATTGCCATGTGTTTTTTTTCTCAGTAGATATCTGTGGTGAAATTGATAATAGAAAGAGAGATTCAGCATCATGATAGGAAGCGATCTATTTTTCAATAAGATCGAAAGAATTGATGTTTGACCACATGAATATCAATAGAAAATCGCATTGTGACAATGTTGCCAAGCTAGCTGATCCAAAGGTCTTTTCCCTCTCCAATTTCCTCTCTCTTCCTGAAGCTGCTGAGCTATATTGTTCCACAGGCACCAATTGTACTGCTCCAATTAATATCAGCTAAGTCCACACAGACCAGAATTCAATCCTGCATATGTTTTGTCTGTATCTCCAAGTGCTGCATCAAATGGTGTCTTTACTCCGTTGGGCATCAGTTGACCTTGTAGCGTCCTACGGACCATTATATTCATTAGTGCATAGTCAAGTCATCGCAAGAGCAGTGTTCGACAGCTGGTCAACTTTTTTTCAAAGGAGGGTGCATGTAGCCACACCCAATTGCACTAAGTTCCTAAGGGAGTAACAGCTGGTTGCCCCTTGGAGGCAAGATAAATGAGGTCTCCTTGGAGATGCAATTGGAAACTGAATATCAGAGCCATGTGAACCCTTCTGTGGATGTCTCAGTACTCTTGTTTCTCAGCAAATTTGGGATTGGAGGGAGCCGGCAGGTTGGTAGGCAGTTAGGAGGTCGCAGAGGTAGGGGGAGAAAGGCCATCGAGGGCTTTGAAGGTGAGGACCAGGATCTTGAACTGTATCCTCTGTGTGATGGGAAGCCAGTGGAGTCGGATGAGGATGGGGATGATTGGGTCACAGTGCCTGGTGAGGGAGAGGACACGGGCTGCAGAGTTCTGAATGATCTGCAGCCTATGGAGGGAGGAGTTGGAGAGACTGACAAGCAGGGAGTTCGCATAGTCGAGCTTGGATGTTATAAATATGTGTATGAGGGTTTTGGTAGTCTGCAGTGTGAGACAGTGGTGAAGCCGGGCGATGTTGCGGAGTTGGGGGAAGGGAGAGCGGGTCATGGCATAGATTAGGGTAGAAAGGATAGCTGAGGGTCAAATAAAATGGAGAGGTTCCGGACTAGCTCAGTGAGGTGGAATGTGCATCTTTGGATGGTAATGCTGTCAGCACCTGAGATGTGGGGGTGCTGATGGGAACCAATCAGGAGAGCCTCGGACTTGTTGATGTTCAACTAAAGAAAGTTAGCTCTCATCCAGGACTTGATGTCTGATAGACATTCTGTCAGGAAAGCAACAACAACAACTTGGATTTATATAGTGCCCTCCACGCCGGACGGCGTCTCAGAGCGCTTCACACTAACGGATCCCGGGCCAAGCCAGGGGGAGGGGGAAGAAGGTGACCAAAGGCGTGTCAAAAAGAAAGGTCTTCAGCAGAGACCTGAAAATAGGAAGAGAGGGCACGAGGCAAAGGGAGTGAGGAAGGGAGCTCCAGAGCCTCGGGGCATAGTGGCTGAAGGCAGGCTGCCAAGGGTGGAGCGGAGGACTCGGGGGACAAGGAGGAGGCCAGACCAGGCAGAACAAAGGTAACAGGCACTGTTTTGAGGAGAGAGGACGTCAGAGAGTTAGGGGGGTGCAGAGGAGTGAAGGGATTTGAAAACAAGGGTGAGGATCTTGAAGTCGATCCTCTCTGGGACAGGCAGCCAGTGCAGTCTGGCAAGAACTGGGGTAATTGGGGAGCTGAGTTTGGTGCGGGTGAGAATGCGGGTGGCAGAGTTTTGAATAATCTGGATTTTGTGGGTGGCAGTGGAGGGGAGGCGGGCGAGGAGGACAGCAGTGGTTCTGGAGTCGGGGGTGGAGGCAGAGAGATAGAGTTGGGTGTCAGACACATACATATGGAAAGTTGACCCCATGTCTGCGGCTGATGTCATTAACTGGGAGCATATAGATACTGAAGAGCAGGCGACCAAGGACAGAGCCCTGAGCAACGCTGCATGAGACAATGCAGGAGCTAGAGGAGAAACTGTTTGTGGTGATGAAGTGGAGACCAACATTAACATAACTCAGCAACAACTTCAAGCCTCAGACATTTATTAAATGCAGAAAATAAATTTGAAAGAAAAAATCTTGTCTTGTTTGGACTTCATGGGTGTGAATTGCATCTGCTCTTAAAACTATGTATTGTCCTACATTTGGTCCACGAGGTAAGACTCCAGAGTCTTTTCGTTATCTAAGGCTACAGTAGTAATAATAATCTTTCATAATACTTACGTTGTACATAGTGCCTATCACATTAAGGATGTCCTAAAGCACTTCACAGCACTTACATATATTGTAAAGTGGAGTGCCTGTGTGTTTTATTGGCAAACCGGTAGAGTATACATAGTACATTGGTGAACAGTAGATGGGTAGAATACAACAACAAGATTTCATTTATAGAGCGCCCAGGACCCGAGCAGGGGGGAAATGATCAGGGTGAAGGGAGGGAAGGGAGGGAGCGAGGAGGGGGTAGAGAGTTGAGAGGGGAGCTGAACGCACGGTCAAAGAGAAAGGTCTTGAGACCCTCCTTGAAGGAGGAAAGGGAGGAAGCAAGGCGAAGGCACTGGGGGATGGAGTTCCAGAGTCGAGGGGCTGAGAGGCTGAAGGCCCGGCCACCGATGGTAGGGCGGTTAGGGCGGGGGATGTGGAGCAGACTGGAGCCAGAGGAATGGAGGGTAAGTAGGGGGACAGTAGGTCAGAGAGGTAGGAGGGAGCAAGGCCATGGTGCGGGACAGTACACGAGCTGCAGAGTTCTGAATGACCTGCAGCTTGTGGAGGGAAGTGCTGAGAAGGCCGGCGAGGAGAGAGTTCCCATAGTCCAGCCTTGAGGTGATAAAGGTGTGGACCAGTGTTTCAGCAGCGTGAGAGGTGAGGTAGTGTCTGTTGATATTCCGGAGGTGATGGAAGACGGTGCCAGTTGTGGCGCGGATATGAGAAAGAAAGGACAGCTCAGGGTCCCGAATGCCGAGCTTTCTGACTGGCTATGAAAGATGGAGAGTGCAGCCTTGGATGCTGATGGTGTCAGCGCCTGAGGTGCGGAGGCGCTGACGCGAGCCAATCAGGAGGGCCTCAGTTTTGCGCACGTTGAGCTGAAGAAAGTTGTCTCTCGTCCAGGACTCGATGTCGGACAGGCAGCTGTCAGGACATCGGTGGTCGTGGAGTTGAGGGTAGAGGAGGAAAGGTAGAGTTGGGTGTCATCCGCATACATGTGGAAGTTAACCCCATGTCTGCGGATGATGTCACCAAGGGGGAGCATATAGAGGGTGAAGAGGAGGGGACCGAGGACAGAGCCCTGAGGGACACCGCACGAGACAGTGCGGAGGCTGGAGGAAAAGCCGTTTGTGGAAACAAAATGAAGATGGTGGGAGAGGTACGACCTAAACCACTCAAGGATAGGGCCTTGAAGGTTGAGGTGGGAGGAGAAGTGGTGGAGGAGGATAGCGTGTTTGACCATATCGAATGCGGCCGATAGGTCGAGGAGGACGAGGAGGCAGAGGGAGCCCTGGTCGCAGATGGTCAAGATGTCATTAGTGACATTGACCAGGGCAGTTTCCGTGCTATGAGCAGCATGGAAACCCGACTGAAGGGGTTCGAATAATGAAAGGGTGGAGAGGAAAGAGCGCAGCTGGGAGGCGACGACTCTTTCAAGGTCCTTGGTGGTCGTTAAATACAAAGTATATTCAAGCACTCTGAGACGCTACCCTGCATGGAGGGCGCTATACAAGTTGTTGTTGTTGTACATTTAGCAAATAATTATGCCAGTATTGTGAAAATTTGCTGCTAAATGTGTAATGTAATATAGTTTCCAGTGCACAACTGGCCAGCCCTTTCACACACGAACAACAACCACACAACTTGTTGAGAGGATGTCTCAAACTATTTTACACAGCTCACTGAGCGAGCAAGCATGAAAGCGTAGGATGGGAAGCTGAGGAGGGGTTGGGGGATAAAGGTGAGATACACTTCAGTTATGTCTCTTAAATGAGAATGACATTGGGATGGGGGAAAGGGAACCATAACACAGCGATTAAGAGTTTAGTGGTGCTGTTATCTGATCAAAGGAGTGATAAGCAGTTTGGAATTAGATTACAATAATTAAATGGAGAGTAACCTAATAGTTCATCACCTTACCCAATGGTGTAAAGTTCCCTTCACAAACAAAAGAACAAAAGTAGGAAAAGGGAGATATCTATGTCACCCAATATTACAGTATTATTCAAATGAATTGAGGCAGCCCTTTTGAGAGCAATTAATTTATGAGTGAGACCATTTACCCATTGCCATTAACTACTTGCCATTCTGTTTGCTGATTATATTGTCAAGAGAAGGCACTGTGATTCCAATCCTTTGCACTCTGGATCTATTGGTTTAACAGGCCATTTCTTTGTAATGGTTCTGAAAGTTCCGACAGTACTTCATGATGATAGAGTGGGTATTTAGACACTTGTTACCTTCCATTCATTTGGTACCCATTGGTACAAATTACTTTCAGGAGATTTCTCCTTTCACTGCAGTAAACATTGAATACTAATGAAATTGCTACTTAAATAATGTGCTGTCACATTTAAAATAAGAATGGCATAAAATAGAATATAAACTTCAATTCAGAGCTATTTATTTTCCAACAGAAGCTAATTCTCAAGCTAATTTCTTTTGCTAAATTTGCAATTTAAAGCAAACCAAACATTTGAAGTTCTGCAAATTTACCTTTTAGGGCCATGGTTGTCATGTACTTAAATCAGAAAGAAAATACAGCATATATGCTGATTTAAAAACAAAGTATTTTATTGTTAAGCAGTTTACTATTGTAATTGTTAGGGGGATGGGGGATGGAGGACATATCATGACAAGGATGAGGGATTTGTGTAAAGATATAACAAATGTTATTAAGTCACAAAACACAGCCCAGAGTTTTTGGAGACCTGCCAGCCAGGACTTCATCAATCTCCTTGCTCCTCCTACACATAGTTATCCCATCTGCATCAATCTATATTAAACCTCACTTAGACCTTGCATATATATCTACCAGTTGCAACAGTCCTGGGCCTGCTCACCCCTGAGTGGTATTTTCTCTGTGATTCATCCACTCACTTGAGGATATTGCACACATTTGTTCACCACCAGCCAGGAGACCTACTCTATCCTAAGCCCAGTAGATGTTTCTGTACTCATAGGACTAGCAACTTCCTGCTGGATCTTCTGTCCACAATACTCATTCAAGTAGACATAATTCTTATTCAGGGCCATGGGGTCATCCAGGGTTCTGAGGCTCCAGGCACATTATATTATCAATGGCATGTTACATTATTAGTGTCTCAATATATCAATGGCACGTCTTCCAGGCCTTCACTCGCTGCCCTTCTGACTGTGTATTACTGTTCGTGCTCCACTCCCTTCACTCCTCCATCAGAGTTTCAATCAATCAATCAATCAATCAACCAAGCAACCAATCAATGTCTTGTTACATCATCAATGGTACATTATATTGTTTTCAGTAAAACTCAAGGTATAAAGAACTGTTGAGATGCCACTCATTGAGAAAAAAAATTATCATTCTACACTGCATTTTAGCTTCCTGTGAAATATGAAATAGCATCTTGAGAAATTCACCACACAGCCACGCATAAATAAACCAAAATAAAAAATCAATCCTGGATTATGCAGAAATTATTCAGCGAAAGAACTGTGAACAATTTGATCAAATATACTTTTATTGACTGTTCCATTTTTTCCCCATCAGCGGAGACATTACAGACTCCTGTTAAAATCAATTATGTAGCGGAAGCGGTGGTCTCCATGAAACAGAATTACCAAATCTTGGCAAGTCATCATAGCAGATACCTCTTGTAAATCAACATTAAATCAACATTACCCAACCAGTAACAATATAGCGCTCCTGAAAAGAAAAATTACAAAAAAAATTTGTGGGTAAATCTTTCAGAAATAAAGACATTCTTGTGTACTCAGGCGATTGATTTGTTTGAATGTTTTTGAAATTTTACATTGAATCTGCTGGCATGCTTGGAGAAGTCATATTGCCCTCAGACTGTGGTTTGACATTGCTTAAATAAAAAAAATCCCTGGACACTTGTCTATATTTCTTTAATTAAGCGTGGAACCATTTTCATTTGATGTCAGTTGTCACATTTAAAAAGCACAAATGACAACATTTCATTCTTGGATGAGTTACTGACAAGAGATGTACGAAATACTTAAAATAATTCGACAATAAATAATTACCATGATAGATCTGTTCGGCAAATCACTGCTAAATTATTGGTACTGTATTCATTGGTAAAGTAGGCCTGAGAATTAACTAATCACAGTGCCAGGCCTTCTCTCTCCCACATATCCAGACTCAGCTCCTCTCTCTCCCTTTTACACTTCAGCCCTTCTCTCTCACTAACATTCAGTGTCAACCTTTCTTTATCCAAACAAAATGCCAGCTGTTCCTCTCCCTCAGACACAATGCCAGCCTCTCTCTCCCTCTCCTGTACACAGTGGCAGCCCTTCTCTCTCTACCCCACAATATTCTGGCTCAGATGTTACTTGTGCTGAGGTTGTTGCATAACATCAGTAGTGGGGAAACTTCTAGAGACTATAATCTGGGACAAAATAAATTTTCACTTAGAAAAAAAGGTTAATAAAGGACAGCCAAAATGGATTTATTTGATAAAGGCAAATGATGTCAACAAACCTGATAGGTTTTTGATGAAGTAATGGAGAGGATGGATGAAGGTAGTGCAGTTGATGTAGTTTATATGGATTTTCAAAAGGCATTTGATAAAGTGCCACATAAAAGACTTGTAAGCAAAATAGAAGCCCACGGTATTAAAGGGACAGTGGCAGCATGGATGCAGAGCTGGATGGGAGACAGAAATCAGGGAGTGGTGGTGAACGGTTGTTTTTCTGACTGGATGGAAGTGTGCAGTGGTGTCTCCCAGGGATCAGTATTGGGACCACTGCTGTTTTTGATCTATATAAATGACCTGGACTTGGGTATAGGGAGTACAAATTCCAAGTTCGCAGATGATACTAAGCTAGGAAAAGTAGTAAACTGTGAGGAGGATAGCAGCAGACTGCAAATGGACAGAGACAGATTGGTAAAATGGGCAGATATGTGGCAGATGAAGTTTAATGTGGAGAATTGCGAAGTGATGTATTTTGGGAGGAAGGATTAGGAGAGGCAATATAAGCTGAGGTACAATCTTAAAAGGGGTAAAGGAACAGAGAGACCTGGTGGTTCATATAAGTAAATCTTTGAAGGTGGCAGGACAGGTGGATAAAGCTGTTAAAAAAGCATATGGAAAACTAGGCTTTATAAATAGGGGCACAGAATACAAAAGTCAGGAAGTTATGATGAACCTTTATAAAACACTGGTTAGGCCTCAGCTAGAGTGCTGTGTTCAGTTCTGGGCACCACACTTTAGGAAGGATGTCAAGGCATTGGAGAGGGTGCAAAGGAGATTTACCAGGATGGTACCAGGAATGAGGGACTTCAGTTATCAGGAGAGGTTAGAGAAGCTAGGAATATTCTCCTTGGAGCTGAGAAGGTTAAGAGGAGACTTAATCGAAGTTTTCAAAATTATGAGGAGATTGATGGGATTAACAAGGAGAAACTATTTCTACTTGTGGGTGGGTCAGTAACCCGAGGACACCGACTTAAAATAGCTGTTAAAAGAAACAGATGGGAGGTGAGGAGAAGTTTTTTTTACACAGCAAGTTATTTGAATCTGGAATGCATTGCCTGAAAGGATGGTGGAAGCCATTTCAATAACAATTTTTAAGAGAGGATTAGATAATTATTTGGGAGGACAAGTTTGCAGGGCTATGGGGTGAGAGCAGGTTAGTGGGATTGATTTGGATAGCTCTTTTCAAAGTGCCGGCACAGGCACAATGGGCCGAATGGCCTCCTTCTGTGCTGTATAATTCTATGTTTCTATGACATGATCTGCACTTTGTTTTTAGGAACGCACTCTTTGAAGTTCTGATTGGCTGATACCCCGAACCGGCTAGAACTACATAAAATAGCACACATGTTTACTGACAAGTCCAGACAAATAGGCCTTTAAAGATTATTGTAGCAAAAATGGTTTACCCCATTCCCCCCAAAAGCTCAAGACATATGACTACCCAGTGTCCTTCAATTAACTTGCTAAGTTTTGTGCACATTTGCTTGCCTTTGAAAACAATTTATTAATTAAAGGTGAGAAAATATCCATTGTGAGACTCATTTTCCTTTCCTGAGCTGACAAAAGAAAACTAAAGGGCAGAAGCTAGACCTCTATCTCATTGGTGGTAATTCTCCTTTTGTAAAAGCTGTGCTTTCCCATTTGAACTTAACAGAAACACTCAACGAATGGAAGCATCGCTCATTCGGAATGGATGTGTATGTGAGCTGTGGGCAGGTGGCAATGCTCTCACATGTTTCATGCTGAGCTGTGTCATCCACCAGGAAGCTCACAGGGATTTCCTAGTAGCTACCATCCACCTAGTAAGGGCTGAAACCCGGATTTGTCAGATGGTAAATGACGAAATAGTGACTATCCTCCTTGAGGGGATAGGTAAGTGGTTCTTTTTGGTGCTGAACTGGCTCTAAAGTAACATGTTTGGCAATAGATTGTCAGACCACCCTCTGTGGCAGTCTAGATAGTCCAGTTCCTGAGGCAGGTGGGTCCACAGTATTCCAAGGCACGGCTGATGACAGCACAGCCAGCCTGGCTCATCGGCTGGACCTTGAGGGGCAGACCAGTCACTGGGAGCAGAGAATCATCCCACTCAGCTCCTGTTAACACTAAACAATAGTGTTCAAGCAGCGGGAAAGTTTGCCAGACAGAAGTCTCAATGGCACGCTGTGCAGGTTTAGCTGGTTAGACTCCAACAGTACCCCAACACACACTTTGAGGCCCCCAAGCCTTGGCTCATGCTCAACCTAGAGCCTGATACTCTCTAATGCACAACCTAGGTGTCAGGACATCTGTGGTGCTGGTCTCCTCAGCTCCACTATACACAGGATCCAGCTGATCCAAAACTCCGCCGCCCGCATACTCACTCATACTAAATTGCATATCCTCATCACACCAGTTCTAGCCAGGCTCCACTGGCTCCCTGTCACCAAACAGATCAATTTCAAGATCCTCACACTCATTTTCAAATCCCTTCATGCCCTGGCACCTCCCTTCCTCTCCGACCTATTTAACCCCAACCCACCACCCACTGCCTCCACTCGAGTCCTGTAGCTCGGTGGTTAGAGCACTCACCTCACACGCGAGAGACCTGGGTTTGATTCCCAGCAGGATGAAACATTGGGCAAGTTTCCTTACTCCACGTGCCTCTATTTACCTAGGAGTAAGTAGGAACCCGGTTGATGGTCGATTGGCGGATTGCTTTTCCGGGGGTTATAATTCCTTTAACAACAAGATTCAACAACACCAAGATTCCATTTATAAAGTGCCTTTCACGTCAGGAGGACGTCCCAAGGCGCTGCACAGTTGGGTCATGACCCGAGCAGGGGGGAAATGGTCAGGGGAGGGGAGGGAGCGAGGAGGGGTGAAATGGTCAGGGTGAGGGGAGGGATGGGAGGGAGCGAGAAGGGGGAAGAGAGTCGAGAGGGGAGCTGAAGGCTCGGTCAAAACAACAATAATAATTAATTTGTCATTTCAATCCATGACTGTTTGTGGGACACTACTATGCGCAATTGGCTGTGTGTTTTGCCCACAAAATATACAGTCAATTCACTTGACAGTATATTCTGTGAAGCACTTTGAAACATCTCGAAGATGTGATAAAGCGCTACATCAAATGCAAGGATTATTATTGTGGTACATATAGTATATGAAGGAGCTTCTCCCAGTGTCCTGGTGAACAATCCCCAGATAAAATTCACTTTGTGACTGTTTGTTGGATATTGCTGTGAGTAAATTGGTTACTGTTCACCTTCAAATACACAGTCAGAACACTTTATAGTAAAATCTTCTGAAACACTTTCGAGTATTTTTGACAATGTAATAAGGCACTATATCAAATGCAAGATTTATTATTACAATTGTGTAATATGTGTAATGTGTAGCTTATTTATTGTATATGCCTAGAATAAAGATGTAGTATATCTAGACCATGTGTCATACTGAACAAAGATCAATCTCATTGTCATTCATTTTGCAGCTCTTTGAATTCCCTCTGTTAGTGTATAAGCATCTTTATATCTCACTAAGTCCAAAGATTTGAAGTTTCTGTCTCGTCTCAGAATGCAGCTCGTATTAAAAATGTCAGTTTCTAGTTTTATTGCTTTAAATAGCTGTGCCAGAACACATATACTGTAATTAACTTGTGCAGTGTCATATGTAGTTTTCATATATCTCTCAAAATGTCAGTAAAGTTTCCTTTGATCTCCTCGCTAAAGTGTGGAACATCAATTTTCTCAACTTGGACTTGCCATTAATGACATTTAACTTGACCTTTGCAAAATAAGCTGAAAGATTGCTCAATGACTCCTAACAACCTGGAAAAGTAAGTGTATGCCTTTTGATTCTGCATTTATTAGGCCCTGTCCTCCTGGAACAGATCAAATATTAAGTTGTTTGAATAAAATATCATCTCTAGAGAAAATTGCGATGGCATTTAAACTTCCATATAAAATAGAATGCATTTAAAATTATACTTTGCTTGAAGGCAAATGCTCGGTTCCCTGGCTTTCAGATAAAGAAAAAAATATTATTTTGAAGTACTGTATGCCTAACGAATATTATAACTTAGAAATGTTAATGTTTGTTGAATTGGTAAAAGTTATTAGTAAATATATTTTTAAAGCACAGGTTTCTGTAACGTTTTCCCTGATAGTTGGTTATAAACTGTTAAGAAACTGTGCTGTTAATCTATGTAAATCTGTCATGAGGAAGAACGTAATAGAAGTGGATGGAAAGGAATAAGGAGTAAGTGGAGACTTGCCTGGAGTATGAACACAGCACAGACTTGTTGGGTCAAATGATCTATTCCTGCGCTGTACAATCTAATTTGGGAAGAAAAGCTTCAAGGTTTGCCTTTAAAGGATAAAACAACAACAAACTTACAATTGTAAAACACCTTTCATGTCGGGAGGACGTCCCAAGGCGCTGAACAGTCAGGGATCCGGATCCGAGCGTGGGGGGCAGGGTTGGGATGAGGGAAGGCAGAGGAGGTAAGAGGGTAGCTGAAGGCACAGTCAAAAAGAGAGTCTTGAGTCGTGCCTTGAAGGAAGCAAGAAAGGAAGCAAGGCAAAAGGATTGTTGGCTGCCGCGTTCGTCCACAAATATACATATTTTTTATATATATATATACAAAAATACAATTCACTTTACAGTATATTCTGTGAAGCGCTTTGGGACATCTAGAAGACGTGAAAAGCGCTATATCAAATACAAGAATTATTATTATTATTTTTATTATGGAGTTCCAAAGAGTGGGGGAAGAGAAGCTGAAAGTCCGGCCGCCGACGGTAGGGCAGGTCGAGCGGGAGAACTGGAGCAGGCCGGAGCTTGCTGAGCGGAGGGAGTGAACAGGTTATTAAGGGGTCAGCAGATCAGAGATGTAGGAGGGGGCAAGGCTGTGGAAACAATTCTAAAACATCATTTTATTCAATCTTTTGTTTGTACGCAAAAGAGTGATTTAGTAGTTCTTTATGCACATCATATGAACTTCAACAAAAATAACTTGGATTTATATACTTCATACACTACCTGACTTCTAAATGAAAAAATAATGGAAAACTGCAACAATTAACAGGTTAATTTTGAGGAAGCATTCACTCAGGATAGAGCTCAGAGCGCTGCACAGTGGTATAGTTGAACACCAAGAAAGGGAGAAAGTGGAGTAGGTAAGCATAGGCACGATCGAAGAGGTAGGTTTTCAGGAGGGATTTAAAGATAGATGAAGAAGATGTGAGGCAGATGGATTGAGGTAGGGAGTTCCAGAAATTAAGAGCGTAGTGGCTGAAGGCACAGCCACCGATGGTGGCGCTGAGGGCTTAAGAGAAGCATAGTAGGCAAGAGTTAGGTGAGAGAAGGAGCGGGCAGAGGAGTTGAGTTTCATCAGGTTAGGGAGCCTTTTGAGTTGGGTTGATGGTGTGTGCAGTTTGGTGCAGATGAGCAAACAGGCAGCAGTTTTGTGTTAGCTGGACTTTGTGGATGGTGGAATGGAGAAGACCAGTAGGAGGAGGGCTAGGTGGACGGATTGAAAAAGAGAGTTTGATAGCTTTGCGTTGTAGTGTCTGGAAGCGCTGCCGCTGATGGTCAAGGGGAGGGGATAATAGACATGCTGGAGGCTGGAGCCAGCTAAGCGAAGGCAGCAGGCAATGGAATAGGGTATAAGCAGGTCAGAGATGTAGGGAGGTGCTGGGGCATAAAGTGATTTGTATGCGATTGTGCATATCTTGAAATCAATCCATTCTAAAATAGGGAGCTAGTGGAGCCTGACAAGGACTAGGGAGATGGGATTGTGGAGTTTGGTGCGAGTGACGATATGGGTGGTGGAGTTTTGAATTAATCCCCTTTACCAGGATGGTATGAGGAATGAGGGGCTTTAGTTATCAGGAGAGGGTAGAGAAGCTAGGATTATTCTCCTTGGGGCAGAGAAGGTTAAGAGGAGACTTAATCGAAGTTTTTAAAATTATGCGGGGATTTGATAAGGTGAACAAGGAGAAACTATTACCACTGGCGGGTGGGTCGGTAACCTGAGGACACCGATTTAAAATAGTTGTTAAAAGAAACAGAGGGGAGGTGAGGAGAAATGTTTTCACACAGCGAGTTGTTCGGATCTGGAATGCATTGACTGAAAGGGTGGCGGAAGCCGATTCGATAACAACTTCTAAGAGAGAAGTAGATAATTATTTGAGGAGGACAAGTTTGCAGGGCTATGGGGAGAGAGCGGGGGAGTGGGATTGATTTGGATAGCTCTTTTAAAAGAGCCAGCATAGACTCGATGGGCCAAATGGCCTCCTTCTGTGCTGTATAATTCTACGATTCTATGAATTGGATTTTCTGAATGGTTGAACTGGGAGATCGGTGATCAGGTTTCGGCTGCATTGGGTGTGAGGTATGGTCAGAGTCGGTCAATGTGGCGGAGGTGAAGGAAACCGGTTCTGGACAGGGACCAGATGTGGGGTAGGAAGGACAGCTGGACAGCCAAGGTTGTGCATAGGTTCACTGAGTTTGACAGATTAGTCGAGGAGGTTGAGGAAGTCAAAGCCACAGGTGAGAAGCTGTTGACAGGAGCTAAGGAGTATGGCTTCAACTGATTTCAAGATAAAAGGATGGGCAGGGATGGGGGTAACAGATAAAGAGGGCCTGGATATCTCCAGAAAGTAAAGTAGACAAAGAAACACTTGCATTATTGTACTTCTCTTGCAGCAAAAGATCATTATTAATAATAATCTTTACATTTTATATAGTGCCTTTCACATTGAGAGGACCTCCCAAAGCACTTCAGATGATACATTGTAAAGTGTGACTGTGTGTGTTGTTGGCGAATGTGGCAGCCAATTTTGCACTTAGCAGTGTCCCACAAACAGCCATGAAGTGAGTGACCAATTTTATTTGGGAGATTTGTTGGCTAGAACACCCAGACAAACCGCTTTCTCTTTTCGAATAGTATCATCGGATCTTTAACGTTCACCTGAAGAGGCAGTTGAGGCCTCAGTTTAACATCTCATCCAAATAACGGATTTCCTTAACAACCATGCTTCCATAATAACCATTTCCTTAACAACGATTCCTGTGATGCTGGGTACAGTAAGTGTCATTGATGATTATTGAAAGCTCTCAGGGAATTATGTGGCCCACAGAAAAATTGCAGCCAGTATATGAATAAGTTGTTTATAAAAGAAAAATATCATTCAAGTGTCAGAATCAAAATGCGGTATGCAATTTCAATTTTTTTTTGTAAAATAAATGTGCTTATATGCATTATGGAGCCTTTGCTCCAACAAGTTATTTTATCTCACGCTTTCTGTATCCCATTTGAAAATACTTAAACACTATTTGAAATGAAATGTAGTTTCTCTTGGTGTCCTGCGAACAATCTCCCAAAATAAAATTGGTCATTTACTTCATGACTGTTTGTGGGGCTTACTGGATGCAAACCGGTTGTTGTGTTTGTCTACAAATACACAGAACTACACTGTACAGCAAAATCTTTTGAAGTCCTATGAGAGGTCATGACAACATGTTAAGGCAAATGCAAGGTTTATTATTATTTATTATTTTCAAATACATCAAAACATATGTTTGAATCTTGATTTGAATCTTGCATTGAAATCTGTAGAGAATGATGTTAAATTATGGGGAAACTGGTGCAAAAAAGAGATTGATGTTCCACTACATTATGCATGTGCAAATACTGGTTGCTCAGTTATGTACTGATCCTAAATTTTATTATCCATAATGTACATCTGCTGAGGAGCAATTAATTCTTGATGAGTTACATTCACTAACCGCTCATTCATTAATATTTTGTGGAATGTCTAAATATTATTGCAAATAATTGTGGAATCTTTCTCCCAGTTGTCCTGTATTATAAAACCATCCCATCCCAACTAAATTTATCACCAAATACAAATGAATTGGCTACTAATCTCAGCACTGTATATGAGATATTGCTGGTACAGACTAGCTATCATGTTGGCCTGTAGAACAACAATCACCTCATTTCTAATTAATTATATCTTGTAAAGCGCTTCAAGATGCTTATTTTCATGTGAAAGACGATACAAATAAATCCAAATAATTAATTATTGTTATGAATAATTATGAATACTACGTATTGTGCAATAACACCTCATTTTTTTAATTTATTCTTGCCAATCAGAGGATTAGATATATAATTTATATCCCTTTGATGTTTATACCACAGAAGGAGACCATTTGGCCCATGATGTCTCTTATCGTGTCAGCTTTTCTGTAAATGTATAGTACAGCTTACTACTCAAATCCCATTCTCCTGCTATTTTCTCCAAATTATATTTCCTCAACTATTTCTTCCAATTCCCTTTTAAAAGCTATCATGGACTCAGCTTCTACCATTCTTGTTCCCCTATCCCATTCTTCTGATCCATATTCTTCACTGCTAAGCGTTCAGTCATAATTATTTTGCCTCTGAATATCTTCAAATCTCTTTAAAAATAGAACACTAAAGAGTTGGGCTGAAGCCTTAATATTAAATACCATAAATGCTGTCCTTTGTATTAATTATAACCAACAATGATTATTGCCAATGATAATTAGCACGACAAATCTTAACAAGTCTTAAAAACCTTAAAAAGTAGTAAATTTTACCCCAAATATTTTAATGGCCTTATCATCTGTACACAATCGGCTGCAGCGTTTCGCCCCAAAATATACAGTCAATTCATTACAGTATATTCTGTGAAGCGTTTTGAGATGTATCAACAACGTAATAAGGTGCTATATAAAATGCAAGGATTATTATTATCAGACTCTTTGTTATATGAGTATTTATTAATGCCTCTTTTTCCTGGAGTTGTTCTCCTCTGGCTTATGTTGAGTCTCGCTGTGCCAATTATATTGAAAGTTCATACCTGAACTGCTAACTTATTTTTCTCTTCCAAATGCTGTTTCAACTGTCAAATGGGTTGCCAGTAATTCCAGTTTTGCAGCGATCCATGATATGTTTTATCGTATGCACCTTCCAACCCTTTTGACCCTGCATCAGACATCAAATTAATGGGACAAGATTCAGTCTTCTCTGAATCCGTTGTTGGAAAATTCCTGAGCATCAAATGGACCACACAGTCTCCTTATAAAAAAAGTGTTCCAGGAAACATTCTAAACAAGATTTTATTAATTGCAAATGGATCTGCAATGTGCTTGAGATTCAGTAAATCCCAGGCTCTCCAATGTGAAACTTTAGCGCATATTTACTTCTTTCCTTGGATATTACTATAAATATTTTAGAATAATCTCAATGTGGATCAAAATGCTTTCATTCTCTCATGATCTCATCCTCACCTACAAGGCCATTCACGGCCTTGCTCCCTCCTACCTCTCCGACCTACTATCCCCCTACCTACCTGCCCGTACCCTCCGTTCCTCTGGCTCCGGTCTGCTCCACATCCCCCGCCCCAACCGCCCTACGATCGGTGGCCGGGCCTTCAGCCTCTCAGCCCCTAGACTCTGGAACTCCATCCCCCAGTGCCTTCGCCGCCTCCTCCCTTTCCTCCTTCAAGGCCGGTCTCAAGACCTTTCTCTTTGACCATGCCTTCAGCTCCCCTCTCGACTCTCTACCCCCTCCTCGCTCCCTCCCTTCCCTCCCCTCACCCTGACCATTTCCCCCCTGCTCAGGTCCTGACCCAACTGTCCAGCGCCTTGGGACATCCTCCCGACGTGAAGGCGCTCTATAAATGAAATCTTGTTGTTGTTGTTGTTTTGAATTTGTCTGGGTGACAGAGAAATGTATCAAATTGTGTTTGTCCAAAAGTAAAACTTATATAATATAGACATAGCAATAAGACCAACTAGGAACTTATATCATGTAAACTGGACCAATATGCTAACAGAAAGGTATCAGAGGGCGGGTTTTCAGTCATTCTGCTCCCGCTCTTTGGAATTCCATCCCATCATACTTCTGTGTACATATAAATTTAAGGCAGAATCACTAAGTCTTACATGGTTTTATTGTAACTAGATATTTGCTTGTTTAAAAATCATTGTGTTCTTATTTCCTTTGAAAGAAACGTCATCATGAATCCTTGGAGTTTTAGATGATTCAGTGGAACAATATGGCTGATCAATGTTATTTTCGTGGATGGTATCATCTAAATATCTAAAAAGGCTTTGTAAGATAATACCAATCACTTAAACTGACAGAAAGCCTGTTACTGTTAGCTCTACAGCGATACATTAAAATGATAGGCAGAAATGGCAGGTTCTAATTATCCCAGGGACGTGTTTTATTTTCTAATGGCAAAGCCATCAATATTTCAGCACATATGACTGTCAGTTTGATTTTAACAAATTAGTAGATTATCTTAAGTGTGTGCCGGTTGACATCTGGTATCCTTCAATTCATTTCTGAGTATATTATCGCTCTCATATGTCGGCAAAATCTAAAGAGTCTGAAAGGTTCTGATTTGTGCATGTTCTTTCATCCTGGAGGTATAATCCTTTACAAGAACACAACACGTGTGGGCAAACATGTTCTAATGCATTGTGGTGTTTTATATTGATAACGATAATCCTTAATGATTGTTGCATTTGATATAGTGCCTGTCACATCATCAAAGCGCCTCACAGAAATTTAAAATGATTGTATTCATAGGCAAATGTGGCAGCCAATTTGCACACAACAATGCCCTATAAATAACAAATGAGTGATGATCAATTTTAGCTTGAGGATTGTTGGCTAGAACAGTGGGAGAAACTCACTTCTCTTTTAGAATAGTGCCAAGGGATCTTTAACTTTGACATTAAAAAGCTGGCAGGACCTCATCTTGACATCTCATCCAAAGGACAGCACCTCCGACAAAGCAGCCAGCACTGTATTGGACTATCAGATTTACTGTAAAGTAGACTGACTGTGTATTTTGTGGGCGAACAAAAATAAGAGTACGTGTAGTCTCACTGTGCTTATAGAGAAACAATGACCCGCAAAAAAATTCTACTAAATATTTAAACATTACAACAGTTCATAACATTTTTAAGAATCTTTATTACATTCTCTATTATGTCTTTCACGATGTTAATAGAATGCCATTCTATCCACACACAACTTATTTGTTGATGGATTCTAAGTGCAGGTTGGTTTTGCATATTTCCCATGATGTTGGGTATTTCTATTTTGCTTTGATTTTAACAAACACAAATGAAACAAAATACTATTTAATAAACCAATCCTACGGTTTGTTAAATCATGTTTCATTTCATTTTTGTTTGTTGAAAATATAATTTTGACTTGTTGAATCTCTACAAATTATTTGTATACCTTATTCCCATAACCAGAAACAATGTATTTCAACAGATCCAAATATGTTACATTCTATCACAGTGCAACTGCAACATTTTTGCTTCTTGGGAGCTTTTATTATCAAATGCCATTCACCATTAATGTTAGAAATTCAAGCACATTGCTGACAATGTATGCATGAATAATCTTTTTGTACTATAATTAAATAACAGTCAATCAGAATATTAAAAAAGAACAAATCTTGGTAATCTTGCCTACAGAGATAATCAACCATGTTCACAACCAGACTAAAAAAAGTTATTTAGCTGGACTGCAATATTTTAACATATTGAGGTTTTTTAGACTAGATAAAATGATGGAAGTTGTTTTTACATAAACTGTTAAATTGGGAATCAAACCACATCAATCTGGATGTCCAAAGATGGAGGTGTGCATTTGGCATACATTAAAACTATAAAATACATCTGCACAGTACAGGTTTACTCCCTTCACTCCCCATAGGATCCATTTTTTTGAGAGAAAAGAAACAGACCGGTGTTTGTAAAAGTCAATGAGGGGATTCATTAATGGGACAAACTGCATTCATTTATCAGGAACCCAATAAAAAAAAATCTATTTTAGCGTGCAGACCCATTATTATCATGTAAGATTAGGACAAATATTACTTCTCCACACCTCTGCCTTTTAACTTGTCCATCAGAAATCATTAGTCCCAAGATCCAAGATTAGTCCAATAGCCATGGACATGTTCCACAGACCCACAACCCTGTGTGTGTACATCCATGCACATGTGTGTATGTTGAGAAGGGAAGATGGGAACACCTTCCAATATTTTTTGAAAAGTGCCATTTGTGAGATTTCTATTACTGCTCACAAAACATATTAAATGCAATTTTCCTTACATTTCTTCAGCAATTCAATGACATTTGACACAGCCCCCCACACCTTCCCCACCCCAGACCTTATTTTCTCTGGGGACCTTATTTTCTCTGGGGAAAATAAGGTCTGTTTGTAGGACATCCCTTCAATAAGTAAAGGGCAATTAAGAAATCCAATAAGATTAAAGACAGACATACAAAGGACTCTGGAAGTGGGACAAAGGGATGTGTGGTTCTACTTAGTGGATTGGAGTGCTTTGAGTTGAATTATTATCACACTGAGGGTTTCTTAGTAGGGTAGACCCTAGACCTGGAATCTTCCTTGCCATCCTTTTCATAGAATCATAGAATTATACAGCACAGAAGGAGGCCATTCAGCCCATCGTGTCTGTGCTGGCTCTTTGAAAAGAGCTATCCAATTCAATCCCACTCCCCCGCACTCTCCTCACAGCCCTCCTCCCCAAATAATTATCCACTCCTCTCTTAAAAGTTGTTATCAAATCGGCTTCTACCTTTCAGGCAATGCATTCCAGATCTGAACAACTCTATTGTGTGAAGATGCTCGATTTCCTCGAATCCAAAATCGAGGGGATACGTTCAGCTACCTCTATCCCGTCCACCGCCACCCCCACATCACCTCTCCCTCATGACCCACACCCCACCCATCCCGCCCTATACTCCTTTGATGCTATCTCTCCCTATTCCCTCACCGCCATCATTCGCAGACCCAAACCCATCACCTGCTCCCTCGATCCCATCCCCACCTCTCTCCTTATCTCCCAGCTCCACTTTCTGGCCTCTCTCCTGTCCAATGTCATCAACCTCTCCTTGTCCACCGGTTCAGTTCCCAACCATCTAAAAACAGCTGTCATTACCCCCACCCAGATAAAACCTTCCCTGGATCCATCCCTCCTCTCTAAACTCCCATTCCTTTCCAAGGTCCTGGAATGAGTCATCGCTTCCCAGCTCCGCTCCTTTCTTTCTCTCCGTTCCCTCTTTGAACCCCTCCAATCCGATTTCCGTGCTGCCCAAAGCACGGAAACAGCCCTGGTCAAAGTCACTAATGACATTCTGAACATCTGTGATCAGGGCTCCCTCTGCCTCCTTGTCCTCCTCGACCTCTCTACCTCCTTCGACACTGTTGACCACTCCATCCTCATACACAGCCTCTCCTCTTTATTTAATCTTCATGGACTTGCCCTTGCCTGGACCGAATCCTATCTCTCTCACCGTCTCCACTTTGTTGCCTGTAACGGTTTCTCCTCCATCCCCCGCATTGTCACGTCCGTCGACCCCCAGGGCTCTGTCCTTCGCCCTCTCCTCTTTAATATCTACATGCTCCCCCTTGGTGAGATCATCCGCAGACATGGGGTCAACTTCCATATGTATGTGGATGACACCCAACTCTATCTTTCTGCCTCCACCCTCAGCTCCAGGACCACTGCTTCCTGTCGGACATCAAGTCCTGGATGAGGGCAAATTTCCTAAAGTTGAATATAAACAAGACTGAGGCCCTCCTGATTGGCTCGTGCCGGCGCCTCTGAACCTCAGGCTCTGGCAGCATCAACCTGCACACTACGACTCACCAAGCCAGTCAGGATCCTAGGTATCTTGTTCGACCCTCAACAGTCTTTTCTTCCCCACATCCAAGCCATGACCCACTCTGCCTTCCCTCACCTCCGTAACATCGCCCGACTCCACCACTACCTCACCCCTCAGGCTGCTGAGACTCTTGTTCCTGCCTTCATCATCTCCAGGTTTGACTATGCAAATGCCCTGCTTGTCGGCCTTCCCAACTCTTCCCTCCACAGGCTGCAGATAATCCAGAACTCTGCAGCCCGTGCCCTCTCCCGCACCAACTCCGTGACCCCATCTCCCCCAGTCTCTCCTGACTTCATTGGCTCCCTATCCTTCAGAGGATCCAATTCAAGATCCTGGTCCTCACATACAAAGCCCTCCATGACCTTGCCCCACCCTACCTCTGTGACCCCCTAACCCCCTACCAACCCGCCCGCTCCCTCCGCTCAGCCGGCTGCGGCCTGCTCCACGTCCCCCAACCCACCAGCCCCACCATTGGCGGGAGAGTCTTCAGCCACTCTGCCCCCAACCTCTGGAATTCCATCTCCCAGTCACTCCACCTCGCCCCTCCTTAGCCTCCTTTAAGTCCCGCCTGAAGATTCTCCTCTTCGACCATCCCATCAGCCATCCCCCTTACCCTCCCTCCCTTCTCCCTCCCTGACCTCAGCTTGGGTCTGAAATGCTGTACACTGTCCAGCGCCTTGGGACATCCCCTAGATGTGAAAGGCGCTAAACAAATGTAATCTTGTTGTTGTTGTGAAAAAAATTCTCCTCACCTCCCCTTTGTTTCTTTTAACAGTTATTTTAAATTGGTGTACTTGGATTACCGACCTACCCACCAGTGGAAATAAAGTCTGCATGCGGCCAGCGGAATTTTTTATCTGTTTCATAACCCAGTTGACCTAGGTCCGAATTCTGGACATCCAAAGTCTAGTAATTCGGGGATTTACTGTATTCTTTTCAGCATTGCACTTTTTGGCAATGCAAGACTCTAATGGAAATATCATTAACGGCTTTGACGGCTTTGACGTCGCCAAATGCATCCAACACTGAATTAAATGTTTACCCAAATACCCCATCCAGTCACAATCAGTGAAAACAGCTACAGTTTATCAATTGTAAATTTCAGATTTCAGTTGGCAAACGTTGATCAATGGATTATACAGTTGCCCTGAATTCTATGTGTACAAGAAGGTTGCTTCTTGTTGGTCACTTTAGTACCACTCCAGGCTACAATAATCATCGTTATATTTGGTATAGTGCCTTCCAAGTCTCAAAGCACTTCAAAGAATATACTGGAAATAGTAGTGGCTGGTTATTTTGTAGCTGAATGTGACAGCCCACTTGTGCACAGCAATGTCCCACAAAATGCCATGAAATAAACAACCAATTTTATTTGGGAGATTGTTGACCAAGAAACTCCCTTCTCTTCTCAAGTAGTGTGACGGGATCTTTAACATCAAACCCGAACAGGCAGATAGCACCTTAGTTTAATATCTCATCCAAAGTATGGCACTTCCAACAATGCAGCTCCCACCCACCACAGTACTAAAGCTCCCCACTGCACTCTCAATACACTTCATATGTAACCTACCATCTATTGTTTAATTATTATCTAATTCCATAAGGTCAACATTTATTTGTGGTTTTGGTCTTTGTTCTAAATGAGGTATTAGTAAATGATAACGTTGTTACATAGTAGCAGCATATATATCTCACAACAAAATTGATGGGTTAATAGAGGATTCCAAAACCTAATTCTTAATATTGAATTAACTAAGCCAAATATTGTAAGATAAATTATTAAAATGCCTTTGATTTTACCAACATAAACACTTCAAAACAACTCATAGTAAGAAGTGTCTTGATAAATTGCTATATAAAATGTACGTACAGTACTATTTTATCAAGCTTTTAAGACTGTTTTGCCTTGCATCTTTTAAATAGTAATTTGTGGGAGATGAATATAGGAGATTATGCCAAAAGTTGGTGATAAAATCAACAGTACAAAATGTGTTCACAAGTGTATCTAACTTGTTTGTAGATTGATGCAAAATTATTATTGGCATTACCATGCAAAACACATATTGATAGAGACATCTGAAAATTACCTAGAGATAAAGCAATAGCACATTAATAATTGCATGCAACAGCTCAATAATGTACAAATTAATAGCATAAGGAAATTGATTAAAATCATGTAGATCCTTTTGCAAGAAACTAGATAACTATAAAGCAATACTAATAGCCAAAAGCAGTTTGCAATCAAATGTCTGATGCTTTTGACTTCACAATAATCCTATATTCCACTTTCTTGCAGTCAACAAATCTCTGCTCTGACTGAAAATGACGTACCCTACAAGGCACTTTTTGCTTTTGATAGCTCAACTGAGGGTTAGAGGCAGGAATATAAAGTGCCTGAGACCACTCAAGCTTGTGGTTCAGTGTTTTTTAGGTGTCTCTCGAGAGATATTCTGCCTTTTGCTAAGTGCAGCAATTTGTGTGGTTTCTAATATAAATATGCACTGTCAAAGAGGCTAATGACATAATAAAAATCCTTGCATTTGTATAGGGCCTTATCACATCATCAAAACACTTCATAGAGTTTTACAGTAAACTGGAATGACTGTGTATTTCAATGTTTATGGAGCACACTGCAATGTATCACAAACAGCCATGAAATGAATGATCAGTTTTACCTTGGGAATTAATGGCCAGGACACCAGAAGAAACTTTTCTCTATTCAAATACTGCCACAGAATCTTTAACATCCACCTGAACATACAGACAGGACCTTGGTTTCATGTCTCATTTGAAGTATAGCACCTCTGATAATGCAATGTTTCCTTTAGCACCGCACTGCAAGATGAGCTCAAAGTCTCAGTGTTGGGCTTGAACCAAAGATCTTGTGAGTCAGAGGCGAAAATGTTACCAACTGACTGACACTGAATTCTGCATTCCTTCCAAAGTGGAATATCCTCTCCCTAAACTTCATGAAGGATTACTGTACAGCTTTTAACAATTCTTAGCGCAATGAACATTTATTGTGAGTCTAGGGTGATAAATGGTGAAACCAAGAAGCACTTGTTTGCCAAGTCAATTGAAGCAACACTGACCCATCAATAATCTGTGAAGTCAAGTATGCAATAATAATCCCTTTGTTTTTTTTACGGTGTTTACCTGCATTATGTGGTGAATGAGCCTGTTGAGATATACCCAGAGATTGATAATGCAGAAACTTATCTTCCAGGTGGCCTGCATCTGGAAGGAGTCAGGAGAGTGGGTACTGATGGAGTATATGTCATTGTCTTTGAATAGTTAATAGCTCTTGAAGGATTTTTTTTGGAGCATTGCTTTTCAGCGCAATCTGAAAGAATTTCCTTGCCTTGCAGGAGAAAAGCTATCGACTGTGTTAAACTCTAATAAATTTCTCATTTTGAAATCCAATGACTGACCTGCAACAATAAGCTGAGCCTCAGGACCAGAGAGAGGAATAATCAGCAATGAGGTGAACCTATGAGAGACCACTGGTTTACACACTCCAACTTTAATTGTCTCATTAATGCAGTAAAATTCATGGATGAGAGTTGTTATAAAAGACAATAAACTTGTCAAGTGCTGAGAGAGGATTTATTTAAACCCATGTTTTGGAATCATTCAACTACTCTCTATACTGCTTTCGCATTACCATTTGGAGTGAAAGTTAAAACTTTCTCCAGAGGCAACGTGTAAATATAACAGCAGCTCACTTTCATGCTCCAGGGAGCCTAGATCCCACTCTGCACTAGATCAGCTATTGGCTTTGGAATGAACTGATCAGTTCTGCTCCATAGAAAACAGCTGATCGGTGATATGTGGTTGGGATCATACTTTTCATCCATACTAAGACTTGAGAACTTGAGGCACCAGTTTAATTGCAATTAGAAGTATCTTAAGCTTGCTGCACCAGAGGTCTTGTTTCTTTTCTTTACAATTTTAGTAACTATGTTAATGTCAGGGAATTGTTTTGTTTAACTGAGGACCTGAGCTCATTATCAGCTATACTCAATGACAAGGCGTGGTGAAGCATAAAGTTTGTATATAGCAACATGACCTTTGTATGAGTCAGAGTGAAAGAGAATCAGAGAGGAAAATAAATATATAATAGGGAGAGTCATAGCAAAAGAGGCAAACACAGAATAAAATTGAAGGGTTGGGGCAGTCTACAAGAGACTGTAGCTCCTGATAGAAGAAATCTTTGTACCCAATTTCTATATCTGGTGAGTCTGACCTGTTATCTGCACTTTGTCCATGTCCCCATTAAGGCCGGTAACAAATAGTGTGGATAATAGGCTCTACTGCACTCACATTTTCTTGTGTTTTCTCAGCTGCCTTTAATGATGATTTATCAAAGTCTTAACTAGATAAATTGGCCTTTTTTCCCCTTTTATGAGAGGTCACAAGTCCTCACAGGAATGGTAATGAAAACATTTTTTTGACGCAATGGTACCGAATACTGGCGCTGTTTATGTTGTCCACATGTTCACTAAAATTAGCAAACATAGCAATGCTGGCCCCTGAGAGAGCTGTGAGCTTGAGAGATACGGATGGGTAACACAAATTTCAAATTATAAATTAAATGAAATTAAAATTAAATTGTGGGTAAAATTAAATTGAGATAGAAATTTATGCCTGATAGTGTTCTTGTGTCTGAATTGGTGGAGGAACGTACCGGTTGGGACAAATTATCTTTACACGCTCAGTATTTCTGTCCCCATGGAACACTTATTCAACCAAACATTTTTTAATCTTTTATTCCCAAGGTATGTTTTAACATGTTTCTGTTTTATTGGGAATCATTATAATTAAAACAGGGTTGCTGTGATTGGCTGGCCAGTGAACACCAATTCCCTGGCGATACTCCTGTTCTCAGACATACAAAAGAGTTACTGGATGGTTTCTTTCAGCTGTATCCCATGAAAGTCTGAACTATCTAATAGTGAATACATTGCATGAGTGTATTAATGCTGTGATGTGTTTATCACTAGATTTGTCTTTTCATTATCCCTCACCCAATCTCATCAAGCAATCTTTGAGTTCATACACTGCAACAATATTAAAAAGAAATTAAGACACAACCACAGACCAAATACATTTCTATCTGGATCCTAAACTACTTTTCTGTATTTTTCTTTATTTTCTGTTTAATACTGTGTAAAAACAGCACATTTCAGATGGCCAGCTTTTTAATACGATTTTTTAAAAAGAGCTAGAGTTCTGCATATATGCTAAGGTGCGAATTTGCATTACTCTGACATTGCTCTGCTTCCATTGGTTTGAATGCAGCCCAACAAGATTTTAAAGACAGTGGAGTAAGACTGAATAAAGAAAGGATCAACTGTGGACCTCTTTGGGAAGAATATTGAAAGAAACATCTTTCATTTAAAATTTAGTTTCAACCCACTGGTTTATGCCTCTCTATTCTTGGCGAGGTCTCCTCCTCTTGGGGTGCAGTTCCAATGGCGCTGGTTGCTTTGCAGTACCCCATCCAAGTGACTGTTGCTCCTGTGTGAATGTCCACAAGATCCCCAACTGTAGAGGGTGTCACAGCTGAACTTAACCTCCCCCTGCCTGGATGCTACACAAGCACGTAACCTGTAGCGAGACTCAGAGCAGGAACCCTGACTGTTTTTTCCTTCCCTGAACTTTGAAGATCAGGGCCAATTGAGCCTCCCTATGCAGCCCTGATTGAGATCAGCAAATAGCATGGACTAGGATTCAAACTAGTAAGAAATTAGTCTGAAAATGGCATCAGGATTGTCCTGACAGTAACATCTTGTGGTTCAACTACAGAATGGGCTTCTGAAATTCTGCAATGAGCTGTCACACTGTGGACTCCTGTAAGCTTGCATGGCCAAAGAAAAGCCATCAAAAGAGAACCCATTTAATGACATTTTTATTCTATGGACAATGGTGTGAGTGGGATGCCACAGTTAACTTGCTTTACAGTGCAATGGAAAAGCACAGACCTCCATACTTGAAACACATTTATTTCTTTATTGGCCGCCAATTCAATTCAGACTCAATGTTCACTATGTTCCACCTGAGCAAGTTTTGGTTGAAGAGTGGAAGATGATGTCCAAATGACAAACAAATAGTCATTTTTCAGAGAAAGAGAACAAAAAATAAAACCCATCTGATTCGGTTTAAAAATAAAATCCATCTGTAATAGTTGTTTGGGAAGGTGTTCCAGTTAAAAACAATTTATTAATAATCAGTTGATTCCAACCATTGTCTCTTGTTTACCTTTAGGTAGAAATATGTAAATTATAATAATCATTACATTTGATATAGTGCCTTTCACATCAGGAGGATGTCTCAAAGTACATGATTTACTGTAAATTGTAGTGATTGTGTATTTTGCAGTTGAATGCAGCAGCCAATTTACAAACAGCAATGTAGCTCAAACAGTTCATAAGTGAATGACCAAACGGGATTATCTGGGGGATTATTGATTAGGGAGAATCTCACTTATAATTTGAACAGTGACATGGGATGTTTAACAACCACTTGATTAGTCAAATGGGATCTCAGTTAATTTTCTGATTCAGAGAATCAAAAAATAAAACCCATCTGACTGGGTGTAAAAATAAAAGATTGGCATCTCTGACAATGCAGAGTTCCCCCACTACTGTATTGGAGCATCAGTCTGGACTGTGAGCCCACAATCTCTGACTTATATCAACTTATATCAACTGAGCCAAGTTAAGAGCGGTTGCTTATACTCTACATGAGCCTTCATCCCTTTCTAATCCTCTCTCCCTATTCCCCTCCCATGCCCTCTATTCCTTTCTCCCTCATGCATGCATTAATTTCTCAATTAAATGGATTGATATGGTATCAGACGGTAGCACTCTCATGTTGGATGCAAAAATGATTCCTTCCAAAGAACCCATAGCGCTATTCAAAATGAGAAAGCAGTTTCTCCAGTGTCCTGCCAACAATCTGACAGATAAAACTAATCATTCACTTTGTGGCTATTAGTGGGACATTGCTGTGTGCAAATTGTCTCGCCATGTTTGCCTATGAAATACATAGTCACTACATTTTACAGTAAATCCTGTGAAGCACTTTAGATGTTTATCAAATGTAAAGATTATTAATGCTTTTTGCTTCACCCAAAGCTTCTGGCAGTGAATTTTGCATGAATGTTTGTGTAGTAACTACTTAAGTATTAAGGTCCGAAACATTGATTGTCCAGCGCTTTGGGAAGTCCTCCTGACATGAAAGGCACTATACAAATGTAATTGTGTTGTATTTTTTGTTGTTAGTGTATAAAGCTTTATTCAGCTTTATATTATGGAATATAGAATGATACAAAATGAACTCGAATCCCATTCACTGAGTATCTTATCTAGGAAGCCTTTAGGAATATTAGTTCCTGATTTATTGTGTAATCAAATAAAACAAGAGAACAACAAATCATTCTCATTACTTCATATAATAAGTTCACTTCTTTCAGCCCCAGGTCAATACACTAACTAATCCCTTATTCTTCCATGCTATTCACCATGAGAACATTTTGCTGATTTTGGGACGTCAGCTTTCACCTTGGTTATGCCCTGCTTGCTGCACTTTTTCAGAAATGATAATTAAATTCACTTGAGTGTACTGCAGCTCAATGAGCAAGCGCTGGATTTTCACTATAATGATGGTATTTTCCTAGTTGTAAGCACGACCTTAGATTGTGTACATCAAAGAAGTATACAGTGGGTGAGACTAAGCAAAGAACATTTAAATATATAAAATTATGAAAGTGTAGAGGTCCATTTGAAATGAAGGCCTTACATTTTTATAACACCTCATTATAATAAAATGTTTCAAAGTCTTTTGCAGATAATTACTGTCATGTGTTTTTGTCACAAATGTGGCGACATTTGCAAGGTCCCATAAACAGCCCTGGGGCTGATTGAAGAATTGATCTGGAAGATCATTAGCCAGGATACTGGGAAAAACTCCATTCTCTGTTTTTAATATTGTCAAGTGATCTTCCGCATCCACTCAAAACAGTCGGGTGAGACCTTGCTTTATTATCTCTTCTGAAAGACAGGACCTCTGACAATGCAATGTTCTCCCCAGTAATGTACTGCATTTACCATCTAGTCTATGTGCACTCAAAAACTCAACTCAGAACATTCTGATCCAGAAATGAGAGTTTTATCACTTATGTCAAACTGACACTTATTTGAATATATAAATGACAAATATTAACATATAGTGCATTTTGCTAATCTATCCCTTTCTATATGCATATGAGAGAAACAATTATGCAATTACAAACATTTTTGAATGAACAAATGGCAGATACTTGGACTGTTGATTCACCAGCACACAGCTGGGGATGAAATATGCAGCAATGAAACAATCCATGTTTTGACAGCCCTTGGAGAGGTAGCAGGTATCTTGGACCTGAAGCCCAAATACAATGTGCTTTTTGTCTTGCAAAGGCTCAAACTTGTGTTTGTTAAATGGCTAGTGCCCAATATAGATTGCCATCCTAGGGAGGAGGGGGACAAGTTTCTTTGGGGTTGAGTTGACTCCAAGATGTCTTGCCTCGCAATAGAATATTGGAATGTTTTTGGATCTCTCAGTGGGTTGGTACCTGAGCAATGGTAGTCACCAATGGCAATGGACTAGCCAGCCTGGCTCAATGGCACAGATCAGTCACTGTGGATTCTGGCTATTCAACTCCTGTTAACTCTGCCAAGCCATAGCCTTAATAGGTATGGTGGTCCTAGCTGGACACACAGTTGGTAGCTTGTCAGTTTTCCAGTTTACACAAATGACTGGAGCAGGTTACCAAGAAGGGTGGTTGAGGCAGGACACTAGACTCATTCAAAAAGTAGCTTGATGCTGTGATGGGAGGATGGTAGAGGTGGGTATTCTGGAGAGGTAAAATCAGATGGGCCAATGAGCCTTCTTCATCCAAAGCAATCTTTATGGAACTTGTGATATTGTGGTTTGTAACATTTTTTCGGTTAGTCTGGCAGACATAAGCAGAAACCTCTTACCATGCTTAAGAGTATCCAAACCAGATTGAGAGTTCAACATATGTACATCATCTACGCATGGAAATTTCCCTTTGCGTGGAATGGAATGCACACTCTCTAACACGGAGGATGAACCTTGATTACCTTATTCTAGACAGAATGAGACACAAGTTGGCAAGAGCCAACGTCTGTGAGAATCTGTATTTGGGTTACTGATTTAACCCACTAAAATTGAACCTTATAGAGCACTATTTCACAAGTTTCCTGCTGCTTGTTTGATTTCAGTGCTCCAGGATGCTATCCTGCGTGAAGGGTGCTATATAAATGCAAGTTGTTTGATTTAGAGTTTTAAACATGGTGATGGGTTTTTGTACTCGTCAGGCAAAAAATAATAATAATTCTTGCATTTGATATAAACTCTTATTACGTCATTGAGATGTCTCAAAGGTCTTCACAGATTATATTGTAAAGTGGAATGGCTCTATTTTGTGGGCGAAACACGGCAGCCAATTGCACGCAAACAATCGTGGATTGAGTGACTAAATTATTATTATTAAAGATACCCGACTTACCAACAAAAAAATCATAAGTCTGTCTCTTAGGAAACTTAATTTTGGGAGACCAGCAGAGATAATAGCTGAAGTTGAAGGTCCAGTGATATTCTCAATAAGGATGATGGGTGCTGGATGCAAAAATGATTCCTTACAAACTGCAAATGTGTTCAATGCACAAAGCAATATCTAATTAGCAACTGAAAAAATATTATTGACATAGATTGTTAAAAATACTGAACTTTTTGCTTTCTTATTGTAAAGGTATTTCTCAATTGTAAAGTTAGGAAAAGATTGTAAGATAGACTCCATTGCGTGTTCCTTTATACAATTTAAGATTTTGTGATATAGCAGGAGTAGGAACATTGTAATTGGTGCGTGTGTGGGGGTGGGCTCAAATAGTGGAATATTGCTTTAAAGAGATGAGAAGTTTGGCAGATTATCACTGTGAAAATTACAATACTCTATTATTAACAGCAACATCTGCACCTCATGCTCTCCGGCACATCTCACATGCCCACAAAATGCAATTGTTATAAAATGATCACCATTAATGCCAGTTTAACATTGATGAATTGCACTATTTCTGCTCCTGCAGTCATTAGCAACAATTTAACTTTATTTATAGGTATTTAATTGAAAGGGACACTAAAATAACCTACAATAAAATACATATCCGAAGAATAAAGACAATGCTGACTTAATCCTGTAGTGTAATGGTTAGCGCGATCACCTCACAAGTGAGAGAAAAGTGTTTGATTCCCGGGCAGATGAAACATTAGGCAAGTTTCCTTACTCCACATGCCTTTGATTGCTTAGGAGTAAGTAAGAACTTGGTTGTTAGTCGAATGGCAGATTGCTTTCCGGGGGTAATAATCCATCCAAGAAAAAATGTGGTCACTCAATCCATTGCTGTTTTTGTGCAACATTGCTGTGTGCAATTGGCTATAAATAATAATCCTATAATCCTTGCATTTGATATAGCTCCTTATCATGTCTTCAAGACATCTTAAAGTGCTTCACAGAGCATACTGTAAAGTGAATTCACTGTATATTTTGTGGGCAAAACCCGGCAGCCAATTATGCACAGCAAACAGTTCCTTTGTATAATTTCAGATTTTGTGATAATCTTGCCACATTAAACCTGTTATGAAATGTCATAAATTTCCCCCATATTTCATTAGTTTCTTATTTTCCTCTTATTTAACTGCGACCTCTTTAAATTGCCTTTGTCAAACTGTGTAACCTGGCTGAGAGCTGGAATGCTTTTTCTCTTAGGCCTGTTGTTTACCTGTCGAAAGTAACTGAGAGCTGTCTGTGATAATACCCTCTTGAATTTCCTTTCATGATTCAGAAGAAGGACCTGTCCTCTGTTTCCTTTGACGGACTGATCAAAGTGCATATCGACCTACATAGATCTTCAAAAAATCGAAAAGATTGATACAATTTGAATTAATGTACCTACAAAAATATACACAGTCATTACACTTTATAGAAAACACCTTTGGATAGGAAATATGCTATATCAAATGCAAGGAATATTTTTATTCTTCTTATTATTAATTTTCAGTTTCACAGCCTTCAGAAAAGTAATTGATAGTTTTTGCAATAATTGTTGAATGGCATTAGAGACCTGTAAATTATCCAATTGTAATCTTTGTTGTTTTCTTGCAATAAAATAGTTTCTAAAGCTTGAAATTTGTCACGTAGGGAATTTTAGCAATGAACCAACGTTCTGTGATTTTCCTTCACACCCCTATTAAGTGATAAGTGACGTTTTTATGTAACCAGATATTACAGAACAAACCTCATTACTGTATTTTGAATTTAGCAGTATCAGATGGGAGTGTAATGCAATTATAATGTTGAAATTATCCAATTGATATATATCGTTAATGAGTAACTGCACTCCAGAATTAGATCAATTGTGCAAGTTACTTTCTTCTGTTGATCATTTATAAGGCAATCCCAAGGCAATCAATGTGATTTTAAAATATGATCTTGGAAGGATTACACAATCATAGAGCTGTAATGTCTTGGTTATATTATGGTACCTGCAATAAAGTAGTTATAGTGTATAGAATAATAATAATAATTCTTGCATTTGGTATAGCGCTTTTCATGCGTTCTAGACATCTCAAAGTGCTTCACAAAATATACTGTAAAGTGCAGTGACTGTATATTTTCTGGGCGAAACGACGCAGCCAATTCCACCCAGCAGGGTCCCACAAACAGTTGTGGATTGAATGATCAAATTGTTATTGTTTTCTTTGCTTGAGGGATTATTATCAGGCGTGTGGCGTAAGGAAACTTGTCCAAGGTTTCGCCCTGCCAGGAATCAAACCCGGGTCTCTCGCTTGTGAGGCGAGTGCTATAACCACTGAGCTATAAGACTCCAGTACTGAGCTACATTGCACTATAATTATTTACAGTGTATATTGTGTGTATAATCGTTAGGAGTTTTAGTCTTTCTGTATCACACTACACTGGGACAGAGAGCAGAAGTGTGCACATATGCACTTACATATATGTGCAATCCTCCACTTTCTAATATCTGAAACCCAATCATACTTTAGTACTAACAGAAAAGAATGTTGGCTCTGTACATTTTCACTCACTTGTTTTCATCCATTCCAATCTTTCACATCCTCAAGATGTTTATTGTTTGCTGGTTCCGCAGGCACCATATGGCCTCGTGTATAAGCCCCTTAACTGCTGGTTATTTGACCATACTGAGCCTTATCATGTCTTCTCAATATCCACGTGCGCACAAGCAAATATACATTATACACACTTTTTTTAGAAATAGCCATGAGATAACAGTCAGGAATGAGATGTTTGGATGGGGAATTGGATAGGTACTTGAAAAGGAAAAATTTGCAGGGCTATGGCATAAGAGTGGAAGAGTAGGACTAGTTGGTAGCTCTTTCAAAGAGCCGTCACAGGCACAATGGGATGAATGGCCTCCTTCTGTGCTGTAAGATTCTATGATTCAATGATTTTCCTCTCCTGAACCAAGGGTTGCTAGCCAATTGTAGTGCCTCAACTGCTGCCCTGGCTGACATCAGAAAACAGACTGGGATGTGAACCTATGATCTGACCTAGCAAAATGCTGCACTGCTCTACTAGGCTATGGGAGGAGGGCGTGGGTTTATATTATCACGATGAATCAGTGGATCAACTAACATTTTACATTGTACCTTTAAATTTACTGTTTGCAGACAGTGCAAAAGTTCAAGTGATGTGAGACTTCATCGTTAAAGCGTTCTCGCACTATTCCTGTTGATTCAGATAATAATAATCCTTGCATTTAATGAACTATAATTCCATACAGCCAGTATAATTTCTGCCTTGAAACAATTAAAACATAATCTATCTGTGGTAATAGCTCTTCTATTCATCAACAGTTTAAACTGAGGGATGGATGAGTCAAATTTGCCATTTGATGACCTATTTTATTTATTTTTCATATAAATGTGAAGATACTAATTTGTTAGCTGCAGAACGTGTAATGAATTGTAAGTATATATCATTCATTTGTTGTAATACCTCACCAATTATGTGTCATGAAGTTTATGTCCTTTCATTCAAATTTGAAGCTTCAATGAGAATGTTTGACTGTTGGCAACTTGACCCAACCATCAGTTGATTAATTGAAAATTACATCAACTAATACAATGTGGCTGCCTCTTGTTGATAATCCTTGCATTTGGGAGGATGTTCCATAGCGCTTCACTGGTATACTATAACATGTAGTTACTATGTACAACAACAACAAATTGCACTAAGAATGCAAATTACATCTTTCATGTCAGGAGGACATCTCAAGGCAATGAATGGTTGAGAGTTTGCATCTGAGCTGGAGGTTGGATTCGGAAGGCATTCGGAAGGGCCAAGGGAGGTTGGGGTGTGGGTGGGAAGATGACCAAAAGTGTGGTCAAAGAAGAAGGTCTTAAGACAGACCTTTAAGGAGGCAAGGGAATTTGTAGGTGAACAGCCAATTTGCACTCAGCAATGTCTCAAAAGAGCCACAAAGTGAATGACCAGTTTCATTTGGGATTGTTGACCAGGACACTGGAAGAAACTCCTTTCAAAGTTAGACTCCATAAGTCATATCAGCCAGGACCATAAAAATTAATATAACTTACGTGAAATCCAAGTTGTAGGCAAACTTGTATAAGTCATATAAAATCTGATTTAATCAATAATCTACATTATGCAGTTGTATTTCAATGCAGTCGGTAAGTGCGAATTTGGGAGTTCATCACTGAAGCCGGTAAGTGTGCATGCGGTAATAGGTCAGGACTATGTTTCCTGCGATTCAATGCACCTTGACCCATTGGCGCATGAGCACTTACTGGCAGGCATTGGGATTGCATTGAATTGCGTGAAGTGAAGTTCTTCTGTGCGTGCATCGACTGATCAAGACTATATTCCTTGCTATTCAATGCAGTCCTCCAGTAAGTGCCCATGCATTGATAGGACAAATGTCATTTGCCATGATTCAATGCAGCTGGTAAGTGCGGGAGTAAATGAGGATAGGGGAGAGGCGCTACGTAATTAATACAACTTGTGAGAAAATAAATCTAAGTGGTTTTGATAGGAAACTGAATAGGAGCATGTATGATTTATAAAGAATTTTACTGTAGTGCCATGAGATCTTTAAACGCCAGCTAAACAGGACTTCAGTTTAATATCTCATCCAAAAGATGGTACCTCTGATAATAATGTGAATGCATTGGAGCATCGGCACCTTCTATGTGAGCTCAAAGTCACAATTTGAGACTTTTACCACAACCTTCTGACTCAGCAAGAGTGCTACCAACTGCACCACCTCAGTGTCAAAGTATTAAACCATTTCAAGAACTATGAAGTCAAACATTTCAATGGAGTCAATCAGCAAATATTACATTTAGGCAATTTAATCACAAGCATCCTCCAGTCATTTAATATATGATGCAGGAGCTGGTACGTACCTTTTATTTTTGCCTAAATGTTTGAAATGACAAATAAATGCATCAATACTTCACAGCATTGGTTTGATTTTCTGAAGATCCATATGAGCAGATCAATGAATACTTCTTCTGAACCATCAAGTATGAATAGTGACAAGTATTTATTGTTTGGTTTATAAAAGGACAAATAAACCCAAATGCAGTGTTAAATAATGACCGAATTAAGATAGTTAAGATATGGTGAAAGCAGATATCCACCACTTGTTCTGACATTGGAAAAGCATTGCTCTAGGCATCGTCTTTCCTTTTCTTTGTGACAATTCACTCCCCTAAAGGATTCACATGGGAGATCCAGTTAGAATTCATATTTTATCTATTCACACTCAACTGAATGTGGATGCATGTGATCATTAAAGTCTATAGTTCTTTACTGACATTTTAATGGAAGAGTTCCATAATTCTTGTCTGAATAACTTTTATATTCACTAAAAGGGAGACCTGCTCTTTGCAGATGTATGACCTTTCCTTCTTCCGGAGAGGTTGATATTTTTCGCCCACAGCACAGGTCTAGAGCTGTAACTGTGAGAATAAGAAAACAAGTCAGGGTCAAAACACAGAGAAGATAACTTACCCAAAGCAAACAACTTGAAGTGAAATCTACATTGGATACATATTTTGGCAACAGAAAGCTTGGGAGAAAAAGTTATGCCTTATTTTGGTTCACATCCTGCTAGCGGATGACTATTCATAATACTTACGGGAAGGGGAAGGGACATGTTTTAATGTAGGTTAAAAGGTTGCCCAGCCTGCAAAAATTAAGACAACATTTTTTTTAAAAAATCCTTACATTTGATATGGCCCCTTTTACATCAGGAGGACATCTTAAAATGCTTCAAAGGATTTTACTGTAAAGTCTAGTGACTGAGTCAGCACCTTTGGGACATTCTCCCGACATGAAAGGCGCTATACAAATGTAATTTTGTCGATGTTGTTGAGTAAGATATCTGAAAAAGGGAAAAGAATTGACATGTGTTTGACATTGATTATCAACAATTGAATTTTTTTTACAAATGCCTGAGAATTTTCACAAATTCCATCTTAAAATGTAATTTAACAATTTTATTGGTTTTATACTTGATAATACATGGACAGCAAGAGTGGTCAATCAATGTATTCACAGTGCACAGGAGGTGATGTTAGCAGTGATTTGATCCCTTATCTTCAGTGATAGTTTTCCCTCTGTGTTTCATTTTTCTCCTTTTAAAACAAATGGTTCAATTCATAATCAATTATCTTATTATTTATTTATGCCCTTGTATATTCACTTCCTCCCATCTTTATTTTTGAACGCTCATCCATTATTTGCTTCTAAATCTATGGTCTGACATCTCAGTTTCTATTGTTCAAACACAATTGTACTGACTTTTGTTTCCATTCCAGCATTGATGTTATTCAATCTCTATGAGGCCAGCCAATTTGCACACAAACTTTCAATCTCAAAATTAAAAATGAAACCGTATTTTAAGTTATCTGCGCGCTTTGATGTTTCCAAATAATCCTGTACTGATTAATATTTGATACAGAATGATACGAGGCAAGGGTCAGGTAGTAATGAATCATTTCAGGCTTCATTAATAATGTCCTTCTATACATAAAATCATGCTTCCACTGGCATGTGTCCTGAATATTAATAACTTTATCCTAATTAATTGCAAACACAAACGGAAATAGATATTATTAGCTGGTGGAAAGAATTTTGGAATAATTGTTACCTGCTCCCAATGTAAGTTTTATCCCTTAATCTTGGGGCTTATGAATTAAAAACCTGGGGCTGTGATTTATGCACTGGTGGAAGCAGTATATTGCAAATATATGAATTAAACGATTAACTGAATTTCTCCCACAAAGTTTGGTGCCTGTTTAAATTATAGAGACTTGGGCCAGTTATTTCCTTGGATACCCCTTGGACTTTTTTGCAGGATTTAAAGAAGGAATGATATTGACAAATCTTCCTAAATGCTTTCCTTTTCCTGCAATTTATTTTATTTTTCATCCTTGTGTATGATATAGCACCTTGCACACCAGGAAGATATCTCAAAATGCTTCATGGGATTTACCGTGAAGTGTAATGATTGTGTATTTTGAGGGGCAACTATGAGGCCAGCCAATTTACACACAGCCATGTCCCACAAACTGAATGACCAATGGCTAGGACAACAGAAGACATTCCCTTTTCTTTTTGAATAGTGTCATGGGATGTTAAACATTATTATAATATAATCCTTGCATTTGATATAGCGCTTTTCATGACTTCTAGATGTCTCAAAGCACTTCACACAATAGACTATAAAGTGAATTGACTGTATATTTGTAGGCGAAATGTGGCAGCCAATTGCAGATAGCAGTGTCCCACAAACAGTCGTAGATTGAAATGACCAATTTATTATTTTTTCTTGAGGGATTATTATCAGGCGTGTGGAGTAAGGAAACTTGCCCAAGGTTTCACCCTGCTGGGAATCGAACACAGGTCTTTTACTTGCAAAGCGAGTGGTCTAACCACTGAGCTACAAGACTCCACGAACATTCACCTTAACAGGCAGATGGACCTCGGTTTAACATCTCATCTGACAAATTGACACCTCCCACAACCTTTCCCAGTTTTGGGAGTGTCAGCCAGGATTGTATGAGTTCAAAGTCCCAACCTGGGCTTTAATCCTCAACTTTCTTATTCAGATATGACTATTGCAACAACACATCATCAGTCTGGTAACAATAACCTGTCTCATGATGGTTCAAACACTGATCATGTTCCTATTAATGGGTGAACAATCTAACACTTGGTGAATCTTGCTTCACAATACAGGAAGGGCCGACAATGAAGGATCAAAAAGCTACAAACTAAGCCGGGATGACACACTCTACAAAAAGAATTGTTAGAAGTTTGGGGTGAAAAATGTGATGTTTAACAATTATCACATGCAATATATATTTTCCATCCATTCTTGAAATCCAGTCTTTCCCAGTCTCAGCACAATGGTTGGGTCTGAAGAATTCTGATTTCAATCTCTGCTCCTGGCAACGGAGATTGAATCTTTTGTGCTGCTAAAAGCAAGGCATCAATTTACCTAAATCTACATTCTATGCAGCAGCTTTCAAACACTGGCTCCTGAAGGTTAAGAAAATTGGATCTGCTGAGTGGCAGGCAGGAAAGTGCTGAAATTGGCTGAAATGTCATGAAAATTCTGTTATGAAACATTGCATTCTTAACTCCATAATTAGAATAATTCATCCTTAGATCCAATATTAGCAACTTTAGTTTGTAGTTTTCTTCTTAATCTAGAATCGTTTCTATAGACAGGCACCACACATAAAACTGTTAATGTAGAAATATGAAAAAAAAGTAAATGCAAGGGAAACAAAACACTTCTTTCTGAAAACAGAAAATCTCTACTTCTCTACTTCGTTCTCAATTCAGGTTAAATTGGTATTATTCCTTAAAACATTCCTTAGCTTATTTCAAGATCACTGTAAGGAATACCAGCAAATGCTGACCTTCTTCGGGCAAGTGGTTTGTTCTTCTCTGGGCCCTAGTGCCACATGGAGTCCTGTAACTCAGTGGTTAGAGCACTCGCCTTGCAAGCGAGAGACCTGGGTTCAATTCCCTCAGGACGAAACCTTGGGCAAGTTTCCTTACTCCACACACCTGATAATAATCCCTCAAGAAAAAAAATTGGTCACTTTAATCCACGACTGATTGTAGCACGTTGCTGTATGCAATTGGCTGCCGCTTTTCGCCGACAAATATACAGTCAATTCACTTTACAATATATTCTGTGAAGCCGTTTGAGACATCTAGAAGACGTGAAAAGTGCTATATCAAATGCTAGGATTATTATTATTTGTGCAACCCTGAGGCAAGCTCTTATATTTTGTAAATTTTAGCCTCTACACAAGGCCCCATCACTGTTGGTGGGATATGTTGTGTGCAGATGGGCTGCAGTGTTCACCCACAAAAAGCAGATCTTGCACTTTACAGTATATATCTGTGAAGCATATTGGGATGTCTTCTTGATGTGAAAGGTCTGTATCAAATGTGAGGTTATTATTATTATTGTCGCCGCTCATCTTGAATGTCCTGCAAGCACTGTCAAACACTTTGAGAGGTCCTGCCAATGTGAAAAGTGCTATATTAATGCAAATTGTATTGTATCATGATTTATCCATTGAAACAAATAATATTTTCCTCGCTGGTACGGAAGCTCCTGATGTAACCTGTACTGTGCACCTAGCAAAAAAAGGTCACTGCTGAGCAATACACATTACTACATCTCATAGAATATATTGATATTGCTTACACCACTGAAACCTCACCACATCAAACCAGAACAGTCTACTATTAGCTGGCATTTAAGATAAAAATAGAAATTTACATGATATTGGCGTGCCATCAGATGAAACAATCTCCAGGAATAATAGGTAAAGCTAATGAATATTCCCCTGAGAACTATGTTAAAAGTATCAATGTTTGGTTCTGCTAGGATCATCCTATAATATATTAAATCCATTTAATCACGTGTCTAGTTCTGATAATTGGACTGCTTGTGGCACAGAAATATGTCACTACAACATTGGAAATTAAATGGCTTTTCTTCTCCACTGTGGCCTGAAATTTCAGTTGACATTAGGCATAGCACTTTTGGCAATGTCAGCATTAATGGTGTTTCCAAATTATAATTGTTTATCACCCAAAATGTTTCATATAATGCAAAGCAGAATTTCAGTCCATTGGACTACAATGAAATGCCTGGGGCTTATCACCAATTTACAATAACAACAACATCAAAATTATATTTGTATAGCGCTTTTCACGGCAGGAGGATGTCCAAAGTGCTGGACAATCAGTGTTTAGGGAATTTGCCATGCAGAACATTGTTCTAATTAGATCCCGGACTTATAATAATAGAACAATTCATTATTAGTGTACTGTGAAAAGAGATTTTTTAAAATAATAATCATACATTTGGTATAGCACTTTTCATGTCAGGAGATGGTCTCAAAGCACTTGACATGATATACTGTAAAGTGGAGCGACTGTGCATGTCATGGGCGAAAGAGGCAGCCCACTTGCACACAGCAATGTCGCTTGAACAACCATGAAGTGAATTACTACTTTTGTTTTGGAAGATTGTTGTCCAGGAGAACCTACCTTCTCTTTTTGAGTAGTGCCAAGACATCTTTAACATCCATCTGACCTGGCAGAGAGGACCTTAGTTTAACAATGTATCCAAAGAACATTACCTCCAAAAATGCATTATAGCATCCCACCACACTTCCAAATCACTTAATATTTAACCCCCCCATATTTTGTTTAACTCTAATATAGTTCCCTTAATTTTGAAGCCAGATTTCTGAAAGGTTTTCTGAAAGAACTGCAGAAAACTATTTTCAAAATGAAGACTGAATTCATCAATTTGCCAAATTCTGGACACTCTAAAATGCTACATAAATGGAATAAATTAAGACCCGGGCAGAATTTTTCCCCATCAATTTAATAAAAAAATTATAAAATGTTTGCAGTTGTATTCTTTTCAAAAACAAATTCTCTGGCTGTTGATGTAAAAAATGTTAATACATATTTTCTTATTGTTGTTTTTCAGACTGTCAGTTTTACCCATTTAAAACCACCGAAACTTCCCAAAGTTGCCAACTGGTACAAATTTGAAGTTCAGATGAGTTCAGTTCTAACACATGATTATTGAATGGAATAGTTGTAACGATGGGTATCTGCGATAGTCTTTTCCAAAACGGCGATCCCATCTATCTTTGACACTATTTGAAAAACAGTAGTTTATCTGGCCAACAGTCCTCCGGATTAAATAATCATTCATCCCACATCTAAGGGTTCTTCCATACTTGTCTTCAAAAGCATTTTGCAATCGTTACCTGTGAAGTGATTTGAGGCGCTTTGATGAGATATATTTATGGCTATATTTAATGCAAATTTGTTCTTTCTTTTGTTTCCTCTTCTATGTGTACCTTCTACAGTGCAACCATTTGTGGATTTTAGCAAAGCAAGTGAAGCATTTGTAATAGTTGATTGTCTCATTTGTATGCAATTATCACAACCACCAATGTGATGTGTATGACAATGCAAGTGCGGTTAGTTAATATTAAAATTTTGCATTTTGCAATTTTGTGCAATGTAAACAACAATTGTTGAACAATAATCTAAAAATACTATTTTCCTGTAAATGGGTGAGGGTGAAATTTCACTATCTCAGTCATGGTATTTATCAAATCTGCCCTCCAATCCTAACACCAATAAATTTCCAGTGAGTGAATTATTTATGATGCTCTTTGATTATCTAGTGCTTGAATTTGTCTGTACATATTTGTTCATCAGGAGCAATACTGACTTTTACTGCCATTCTGCAACAGTCCTGTTTCTTCAGACTGTGAAGTGTGTTAGGAAGTTGTTAGAAAGGTTAGGAAGTGTGTTTCATTAAGCTGCCATTTATCAGAGGCATTGAGCTGAGCTCAAGCCCAAAACAAAAACTGGGATTTCAATGCAACACTTTGTTCATAAGAAAGGGCTCCAAGCAGCGGCAGCTCATCAGGTGAAGCAAATGAGACACTGCCTCACCTCAAATTTTGGAAAGCTCAAGAGCAAAGAAAGGCAAAATTGGAGCAGGAGCCTCAGGAATAAGGCAGTACCAGCACGGGAGCAAGGCCAGCAGGAGAGATGTCAAGACATTAAGGACCCATTGCCATGGTAACACGAAAGCTTGGTTGAACAAGCTCCGATTGCCTCACCTGTCAAAAGGTCACCAGCCACAATGGTTCCCAGCCATATTCATAATATTGGACAACCACATATGGTATAGTGGTGATATCATGGACCCCCTCATTGTTTGTTGTAGAGCACCGGTATTTTGAAAGATAATAACAATAATCCTTGCATTTGGTATAGCACCTTATGACTCTGTTGCGATGTCTCAAAGCACTTCACAGGATATACTGTAAAGTGGATTGATTGTGTATTCTGTGGGTGAAACGTTGGCAGCAAGTTGCTCACAGGAAATGTCCCACAAGCAACCATGGAGTAAGTCATCAATTTTATTTTGGGGATTGTTGACCAGGACACCAGGAGAAATTTCCTTCTCTTTTTGAATAGTGCCATGGGATCTTTAACGTCCACCTGAACAGGCATTTCGGATTTCGGTTTAACATCTCATCCGAAGGACGGCACCTCCGACCAAAAACACCCCACCAGCACTGCATTGAAATGCCATCTTAGTCCCGATGTGGGGCTTGAACCCACAGCCTTCTGACTCAGAGGTAAGAAAGCTACCACTGAGCCAGGCTGACACATTGACATAATAAACACCACCAGATATGAGAGGAAATGATAGGTCTATTTCATTCACTGAAAGAGTTGTACTTGGTAAAGGAGGCCTTTCTCCTGGCATGACATGGTGAATGGATGAGCCTAACAACAGTGATACAACTGTTACAAATTCAACAAATGTAGCAGCTTGCGTGACTGATAATTAGGGCCATATGGAGATGGATTTGGGCTCCAGGATTTTTTTACTGGTTCCAGCAACTAAACAAATCAACCTCAAGCCAGGAAATCTAATCCTCATGGAGACAATCTGCTCTTCAGTTCAAATCTGCAGTGGTTCACTAAGCTCCTGCCAATCTCCTTGGTACTCTTTTCCTTGAAAATGAGTAAAGCAATAATAAGTGCAATGTGATTGATAATAAGAGCAATCAATTGTGAGTACTGTACTAATAGCAATCAAGCTCTGTGTTGTAGTGAAAGGACTAACCGCCTACAGGGAAATATTTTGGAGTCAAACTGTGAGTACAATTGGCTTCAAGTGACTGTACTTCATTTTAAATCCAAAGCTGGCTGCTACCTGACTGCTATTGTTCTGTTTCCCTGCCATAGTATTAAATATTGGTATATTTAGGAAACAAGCAGTAATATACAGGTAAATTAGTTACACAGTGGGATCAAGCATGCACTGTTTGCTAGCTCTAGCGAATGTTTTGTTCCACAGATATAATGGGAAAACCTGTCACTCTATAAGCATAGATCAAAAGGTTTGTAAACAGCATCCATAATGTGATAAATAATATCCCAATAAGTAGCACATAACAACAACTTGCATTTATATAGCACCCTTCACCTGGAGCACTTCACAGTGGCAGAATCCAACAACTAGCCAGGGGTAAAGCGAGGAGGTAGATGACCGTAAGTAGGTCTTCAGGTGGCATTTGAAGCTGGGGAGATAGGGGGCAAGGAAGAGGAATTGGGGAGAGAGTTCCAGATCTTTGCGGCATAGTGGCTGAAGGCACGGCCACCGATGCTGGAACGGAGGGCACGAGGGACAAACAGGAGGCCTGAGCCAGCCGAGCGGACGCAGCGGGTGGTGGAGTAGTGGTTAAGCAAATCAAATAGGTAGGAAGGTGCCAGGGCATGAAGGGATTTGGAAATGAGTGAGAGGATCTTGAAATCAATCCGTTAATTGATTGCGAGTCAGTGGAGCCTGGCAAGGACTGGTGTGATTGGGGTACGGAGTTTTGTGCTGGTGAGTATCTGTGCGGCGAGTTTTTAATTAATTAATTATTGATTTAGTGTATGGTGGTGCTGGGGAGACCAGTGAGGAGGGCATTGGAATAGTCGAGCCGGTAAGTGACGAAGGTGTGGACGAGGGTTTCAGCTGCTTTGGCTGTGAGGTATGGATGGAGATCAATGTGGCGGAGGTGAAAAAAAGCGGTCCTTGTTAGGGAACGGATGTGGGGTAGAAAGGAAAGCTCAGGATCTGACCTGATGCCTAAGTTGCACATGGGTTCGATGAGACTGAGGGAGAGCCCAGGGAGGTTGAGGAGGTCAGACTCGCAGGAAAGAAAACATTGATGGGAGCCAAAGAGTATGGCTTCTGTCTTGCTGACATTCAACTGCAGGAAATGTGCGCTCATTTGCACCCAAGTATTATTGCTAATTGCATTGATTTCTAGATTACAATGAATAGTTTTAGTGAATGATTTCTGGTTTTCAATTCGAAAGACATGATCGGAATTAAATCCCAGCTTTAACTGTGCATTTATTTTTAATATCGTTGGTGTGTGGTGTGATAATTAGCATTAAGCAGATTCTTAAATGAGTTTAATCTCTACCAGTGGCATTAGACCATCCAGCCTGGGAATCTGTCAGAAATAAGCTTCAAGGCTGGAGAGCCCTATCTTGTTTAGTTGTTCCTCATCACTTATCTCTCTAATATGGGACATCAGTCTCAATGCCTACAAAATGCAGTAAATTCTGTGAAACACTTTCAGACATCCTTCCAACATGAAAGCTGCTTTATGAAATGCACCGATTATTAATAATGCTCACCTTCATACTGCCTCTAGACCTTTATATTATAGTGAACAGAACTGAACAGAATACTTCATGTTTAGGCTCACAAGAGCATTGTACAGCTTGAGCACGACTTCTGGGGATTTGGACTCAATAGATTTGGCCGTTTGACCCAGCATCTTGTGTGTCTGATTTACAGCTGCTTCATATTCTTTGGGCATTGTCTGAAAGAAAGAATGGTTAATGCTTCAGATAAGTCATTTCTTCACAACTAACACAGATGTTCAAGAAGAGGAGTGCTGTAGACGAGAGGGTATCCCGTATATTTTTGATGAACAGTCTGCCAGTGGCCTTAGACTATCGAAAACATTACCAGATCTCTTTCAGATGCTAACAGATCTATTGTACATTTCTATCATTTACTTCCTCTCTTTCAGATTTTGAACAATTATAGTTTTCCTTTTTATCTCAAAAATGTAATCACATCTGATATGATATGTTGCAAGTGGAGCATGTTAGATAACCTATCACTTCAGTGGTTCCAGTATGTGCGCATTCATACAGATCTTTTTACATGCAAACACTGTAAGAAGAATATGCTGTGCTGGGGTTGGAGTGGTTGATATTTATTTTTCTGTATCTCAGGTTGAAACACCAGAAGAAAAAGCAATGTTCAGCTCCCGTACAATGAGGTTCCTGTAAGATGTGTCTTATATAATTGACATATTTATCAGTATCACTACAATCATGGTGTGTACTCGAATACACATTCTTTTATAGGATTCCACAAAATAACTATCTAAGTCATAATGGCAAAGTCTCACAGTATCAGATTGTATTAGGCAGATGCAATTTATTTTAATACTCAGTTTACAGCAGGCTACAACAATATATCTTCTCCCCAAACTAGCCTGTGAGCTAGTTTGTTATTGTTTTCTCTACTTTTATCACTAGGTGAACATTCCATTTCCCTACTGGAGGAACTATTTATCAGACCGAGTAATGAAGTTAGTTTTGGTTGTCTTAAAGTGGTATGATCCCACAATTGGACCTACAGAAGAAATAATTCAGTTACGGCTTGATTACTTCAATGTGCGTGCTATTTGCATAGATTTATTCTATTTAGAGAGAGAAAATCTCAATAAACATCATCACACATATGTATTTATTTAAAAGAAAATTCTCCATAATATAGGAATAAATCGGGTGACCTGTAATGGGTTAAATGTCACAACATTCAAATTTTGCTCTGGTCAATAAATTAAGCCATTAAGTGTTCCATGTGTACCACTCCTATCTCCACTCCCAGGTTCATCACAATGGTTGGGCATAAAGCATGCATGTGGGCTCAACCATCACAATACGGTCACCAATTCCACACGGGTGATAGCAGGGAGCTTTATCTTACAGATGGTGTCACAAAGGATGTTTGGATGAAAAAAGCTATTCCGCATATTTGATCTTCTACCCGCAAGCATCCAAAATTATCTGAAAATTAAACGGAGCAAAACAAATCTGTTGAGATCTGAAAGAGACGACAAAATGGAATAGTTTGCTGCAAGTGTAAGTATTGGGTATTTGTTTTATATTCCCGCAGTCAAAGGATTGTATCTTGACCGTGAATGACTCTTCACTTGCCAACAACATGATATATGTTTCAGTTTATTGGGGCTCAGCATGGTGTCTGTGAAGCCTCTCATGCCAACTTAAAGAACAATCCGTGTAGTCTGTCTTGCCCCATGGAATTGTGCCTCCTTACAGTTGACTGCAGAGCAATATTGGCAAAAGGAAAATAAATCTACACGCCACATGGCTGCTCTGCATGCTGAAAGTCAATAACACAGCATGAGCATTTGTGTTGTGAGGAGAAAAATATGTGGATCAGGAGAATGTAAACAAAAAAGAATTCATCACTTACAGATTTATTTTAATTAAAGTGTTCAAGACACAGACAACTCTGAAGTACTAACCAATTGCATCCTGTATATGTAAGATAAAATAACTAATAATAATCCTTGCATTTGACATAGCATCTTTCACGTCAGAAAGACATCTCTAAATGCTTTTCAAGATTTACTGTAAAGTGTAATAATTGTATTTTATAGGCAAATGCTACAGCGAATTTGCACGCAGCAGTGTTCCACTAAGAGTCATGAAGTGAATGATAAATTTTATTTGGGGATTGTTGTCCAGGCTACTGGGAGAAACTCTGCTAATAGTTCCATGAGATCTTTAATGTTCACCTGATCAGGTGAACGGGACTTCAATTTAATGTCTCATCTGAAGAACAACACCTCGGACAACACTTCTCGCAACACTGCACTGGAGTACGGTGGAGTCCTATAGCTCAGTGGTTAGAGCACTCGCTTTGCAAGTGAAAGACCTGGGTTCGATTCCCAGCAGGGTGAAACCTTGGGCAAGTTTCCTAACTCCTCACGCCTGATAATAATCCCTCAAAAAAAAATAATAAATTGGTCATTTCAGTCCACGACTGTTTTTGGGACACTGCTGTGCGCAATTGTTGCCCATTTTACCTACAAATATACAGTCAATTCACTTTACAGTCTATTCTGTGAAGCGCTTTGAGACTTCTAGAAGACGTGAAAAGCGTTATATCAAATGACACTAAACTAGATGGGAGAGTAAGCTCTGAGGATGATGCAAAAAGATTGCAACGGGATATAGGTAGGCTAGGGGAGTGGGCGAGTAGGTGGCAGATGGAATTTAATGTGGGGAAGTGTGAAGTTGTTCACCCAGGTAGCAAAAATAGAAAAACGGATTATTTCCTAGACTGGGAGAGATTAAATAGTGTTAGTGTTCAGAGGAATTTGGGTATCCTTGTACACCAGTCTCAAAAAGTTAGTTTGCAGGTGCAGCAAGCAACTAAGAAGGCGAACGGCATGTTAGCGTTCATTTCAAAAGGTTTAGAGTACAAGAGTAGGGAAGTCTTGCTGCAACTGTATAGGGCCTTGGTGAGACCGCACCTAGAGTATTGTGTGTAGTTTTGGTCTCCTTATTTAAAAAGGGACATACTTGCCCTGGAGGGGGTGCAGCGTAGATTCACTTGGTTAGTTCCTGGGATGAGGGGACTGACCTATGAGGATAGGCTGAATAAACTAGGGCTGTATTCTCTTGAGTACAGAAGAATTAGGGGGGATCTTATTGAAACATATAAGATTCTTGAAGGGCTGGATAAAGTAGACACTGAGGGTCTGTTTCCCCTGGTAGGAGAATCTATAACCAGGGGTCACAGTCTTAAAATTAAGGGTCAGCCTTTTAGAACAGAGTTGAGGAAACATTTCTTCACTCAGAGGGCAGTGAATTTATGGAATTCACTACCCCTGAAGGCTGTAGATGCTCAGTTCTTGAACATCTTCAAGGCTGAGAATGATAGATTTTTAAAAAACAGAGGGATTAGAGGATATGGGGATAGGGCAGGTAATTAGAGTTAGGTCTGAAGATCAGCCGTGATCTTATCGAATGGCGGGGCAGTCTCGAGGGGCCGAATGGCCTACTCCTGCTCCTAATGCTTATGTTCATATGTTCTTATGTTCTTAAATGCAAGGATTATTATTATTATTATCAGAATTGCCGACATGGGGCTTGAACACACAACTTTTTGACTCAAAGGAAAGAGTGGTACCTACTGAGACAGGCAGATACCAGATCATTTTTAAATCTCAACAAAATAACACTGTATTCTTCTTAACAAACATCTTTCACAAAACATTGAATTATTTTGGAATGTGAACAACATAATCCGATTTTTTATTGCTTTGAATAAATAAACCAAACAAAAGTGGTACTAAAGTACAAGAAGAAAAATCCTATCGGATTTGGGGAAGAATAATGGTTACTTAACCCGAATTATAATTGTGGTTCAGCTGCAAAGCCCTAACCATTGAAATCTGTTTCCGTCTGTGTGTGTTAGTAAACAAAAATTTTACTATAAGAAACTATTTTTAGTTCACTCATGTTTGTGACAACCAGGTGACCAGCAAAGCCTTTTATTGTTATTTTGGTAGGCCTTTATCAATTTTGTGATGTATTGTGATCCTTTACTTCTTTACTTTTATTCATCTGGGATTTGTTTGATTTATAAAGACTGTATTGCGACCCAGACAAACCTGTCCTGCTTATCCTGAAATGTTAAAAACCCTTGTTATGAAAGCTGGTGTGGGAAATAACCTTTGAGAAGACAGGATTACACAGCACTGATAAATGATAAGGGATAAGTGGTAGGCCATAAATATAAGATAGTTCCAAGTAGAGCAAAAGGATGACTTAGTAGAATTTTTTTCACACAGTTATTGAGATATGGGAATGCTCTGCCACGTACGGTGTTAGATGCCGAGGCCTTGTGTGTTTCAAAAGGTTGACAGATAAGTGAAAGAAAAAAGCTTGAAGGCATATGGGAATCAGACGAAGCAGTGGATTGAATGGACATCTTAGTCTGAGAACCAATGCAGACTCGATGGGGTGAATGGCTTCTTTCTATGCTGTAAACTTCTATGATTCTATGTTTCGTTGCTGGTTAATCCTGAATAAAACTTCAGTTTAAGATTTCCACATTTGAAATTGTTACTCTAATTGGAACACAAATGTTGTTATACTCTTCTTGTTTTTATACTTTTTAGATGAAATAATTTTGTGAAATACAGTATATAGAAATGAAGACCCACATTGTTTATTGCTTTGAAAATAAATAAACCAAACTGAAAGAGTGTTAAAGAACAAAAAGAAAAATCCCAAAGGAATAGGAGAAAAATAATTGGCCACTTCACCCGAATTATAACTGTGGTTCAGGAGACCAACAAAAACTTCACCAGCAGAGTGACTTGTACTATGTGTAAAGGAGCTGCTGTTTTAATCGTTTCAATATGTGTAAACAGAATTACACCTTATTCTTCAAAAACCCACAATTTCAAAAAATAATAACGTACTGATTCAATAATTCATTCAGCCTGCCTTTCCCATGTCTGCTGAAGTGCTAGACATGATTGTGACCATACTGCATTACATCACAGAAATTATAGCATTAAAGGATCTCCGTCAGTCCATTAAGCCTAAGTGCTATCTCCTCCCAAGGCCTAACATTCCACCTGGTCGTATCCTGCAAGACCATTTTGCCATTCAATTTAAAAGATTTGCAATCATGCAGAATTTTGGATAATTCTATATTCAGACTTAATTTAAAAGTTGTTTCTTTTCAAGAATTATCAAAACCAGCTTCCAAATTAACACTGAATTCAGGTAATTCAATACTGATTTAAATAATTTCATCAAATATTTGAATGTTCAAAATGTATTAAGATGATTGATCTTTCCATCTTTTGAAAATAGTCCTCACCCTAACCCTAACCTGAATCCTCACCTCGCAAGCGAGAGGACCTGTGTTTGATTTCTGAGCAGGACAAAACGTTAGGTAAATATGCTTATTCCACACTCCTCTGTTTACCTAGCAATCAGTAGGAACCTGGTAGCTAGTCGATTGGTGGATTGCTTTTCCATGGGTAATGATAACTTCATGAAAATAAATCACAAATAAATAATAATAATTATTTGGTCACTCAATACACAACTGTTTGTGGAGAATTAACTACTGCGTTTTGGCCACAAAATATACAGTCAATTCACTTTACAATATCTTCTACGAAGGGCTTTGAGACATCTTGAAGACGCGATAAGGCGCTGTATCAAATGTAAGAATTATTATTGTTATTAAATATACACTCACTCATGGACCAAGTAAATTTGACAAGTTAAGATCTGAATTTCAGTAGACGTTCACATTTATTTTTAATTCAACGTTTTTATATATTATGTTTTTGTAGGGTTTCCATGTTAATTAACGCTTCGCATGTCTCAATTTTACTCTATCATGAATCTACATCCAGTCATTGAGTGAATGTAGAATCAGTTGCCGTGTCAATCAGTTAATCACAGTTGCCCTAACCAGGCTGGCATAGAGTGCATGAAGTCTCATCATCTCATCAGCTCCTAAAAATGTTTATCAATTATTTTTCTCAGTATTGCAGTCTTACTGTTTGTAGATCAGTGCTTCACACTAGTTTACAGTTGGTCACACTGTTCTGCATTCTCACAGTTCATTCTCCTCTGTGTATACCTCAAGACTCTGCGTCTATGCTGGACTTGAGCCCTCATTCATTCTCCCTTTATATCGTCTTCCAAATCAAGAAATCCTTCCAGCTTTTCCTGCCATCTACCTCACTGGCTTAATCCACTTTCCAGGCACAATCTCAACCATCACTTCCACCTCCTCACAATCAGTGTCATCTGCTGTCAGAACTCAATCATACTTTGACATGTCCAAACTACCTCGAACGTGCAAGTACATTGAGCTGAGGCACAAATAGATTTTAATCAACTCACTGTAGTAGATTTGTAAAAGTATAATTTGCTCTGCTCGAAACGAAAACCTTTCCAAAAGAAATTTAGAAGCAGAGTCACATTTTCACCAGTGGCATCATCTTTGACTAAGGAATGTTAATCTTTTGGATCTGGATATGAGTTTGATTGCCTGAGGATAACTGAAGTCAAAATGGTTCCAGAATCTGAGCCACGTTAATTGCCCACCTCCAGTGCTACTTTCAAAACTTGGTTTAATGTTATTAGCAAATTCCAAATAACTCCTCTGGCTATTGACAATAATTACAATTGCTAGCAATTGTTGCATAACAATGATATATTCCCTCAATGAGCTAGTGGTAAAGGTATTGCCTTGTATGACATTAAATTCTATAGAATTAATAATAATAATCCTTGCATTTGATATAGTGCTCTATTTCTGTGGGACCCTGCTTGTGTGCAAATTTGGCTGCTGTGTTTGTCCACAAAACACACAGTCACTCCATTTTGCAATATATCCTGTGAAGTGCTGTGGGAGATCCCGAGGTGAAAAGGTGCTATACCAAATGCAAGAATTATTATTATTGTAGTTTGACTTTCATATTATTTGTCTGCTGATCTTGCACAGAAGATTGTATTTTGACTGCAATAATCTTTCCTTTGGGTATAACATTTCTAACTTAAGCTACCATCACCATTGCCAAGTATGTAATCTCCTGATGTAAGGCATAAAATGGTTATTCATTATCTAAAATAAGCTACTGCTGCTACTACAGTGATATGAATGAACTCATATAACTAAAAAGAGAAAAATGCCAACACTGCTCAGGCAGTTTCCTGGTAAAGGTTAACATAAGCACAAATGGAAAGCACCAAGATGACTCACTGTAAATTTTGCAAAAAGCCTTCTAACCAACCTTGAGCCATAATTCTTTAAATGTCTGATTAATTCTCCACCATATGATAGTCTGACACAGAATTCCCCAAGTCTCTTTGCAGCCTGCTGTTTGACTCCCCGCATCATTTTGTATGCGACGTTTGCAACCGAAGCTTAGCGAAATTGAGATATCTTCTGTGCAAAATTAAGTTAACAAATTTCTCACCTAATAATCATATGACCCAGATTAGAATAACCCAAAGAAAACTATTATTGTGCAGCGTGTGACTAACATATGGATGATGATAAGACTATGTTGTGTTATTAGATTATTACAAGACACACAATTATCTGTCCAGAAACACATAGGTATCACAGTTAGAAATAGTTATTGCAGAGACAAATTACCATATATCTGCAAATGAGAATCCACAGTACAATGAAAATAATGCACATTATGAAAATTGCATGCTTCTTCTGAATTCTGCTAAATACCAGGAATGATAATGCACAGCTGAAAGCTTGTCTGTAACTGGGAGAAGGTGCGATTAAATATGGAAAAGCAGCTGGTTAGAAATGCTCATTGGAAGCTGTAACACAATTAGAATAGCGTGGTTGCTCAGTGTATTGGTGCTGAAGGTACTGTCTAGGTTCACAGCTGCGGTTCCCCTGAAGGAAGAATGAAATAACTAGGAGAGGCCAATCCTTTGCACCAGGACACTTATCGTCAAGCAGCTGAATGACTTGGGAACAGGTCACTGTCAGATGGGACTTGCTGTTTGGCATTAAAGTAAAGAGAAGTAAAGTACTGTAACAAATGTTTTTAGAAGTAGGAGGCGTTAAGAATTGATTAGTTAGTTAATAACACATTGGTGATTTTTTAAAAATTTGAGTGTAAAGTTTCACACATAATTATCACGTTATGTTTGGGTTAGCTTTTCATCACTAAATGTATTGAATTTGGTGGTGTGCTTTTAAAATGGGAAAAGTTACAGTAAATTTACCAAGACATGGAACATAACCGGTGTTACAATAATCCCCCAGATAAAATTGGTCACTCACTTCACGTGAGACACTACCGTGTGCAAATTAGCTGCTGCGTTCATCAACAGAATATAATCCCTACATTTAATTGTCAATCCTATGAAGTGTTTTGGGATGTTTGATGAAACAAATAGTCACTATATCAAAAATTCTTGAACATTTACCTGATACTGCATCAAGGGAATTGTAGCACTAAGACTAGTTCACTGGATTGCCTTCACATGTCCATTGACTGTGCTTGCCAGTTGGTAACCAATTGCTCAGTGTTGCTGCAAAATTGCCTCGACTTAGAAGTGATAGAAAATAGCTTTCAAATTAAATGCTGTTGAAAATAAGGAAAAAAAAGTTTAGATTTTTTATATGGGAAAATTATTATGTTAGTAATACTTTTTCCAGCACATCATCAAGCATATGCCAATAGGCAAAGTAAGAATTTCATTGTTATAGCATTTTATCACGTCAGATAGTCACAGAGTGCTTCATGAGTAATTATTGTCAAACTTAGTAACTATTTTTTAAAAGCAAACAGAGCAGATACCTTGTTCCAGCAAGGCCCCATGAATAGTCACGAGGTGAATCTATATAATAAGGATTATTTTTAATATAGTGCCTGTCACATTGAAACATCTCAAAGAACTTCAGAGGGAATTTCTGTCAAATGTATTGACTCTATTTGCAGATGAATGCTACAGCCAATTTCCACAAAGTAATATCCGACAAACAGATATGAAGTAAATGACCATTTTTATCTGGAGGATTGTTGGTCAGGACTATGGGAAAGACTCTCTTCTCTTCCCGTGAATAGTGTCATGGGATCTGTAACGTGCTGAGATAGCTGCACTTTAGAAGGTGCCGTCATTTGGGTAAGACATTAATCCAACGTCCTGTTCAGGTGGACATTTAAAGATCCCATAAAACTATTCAAAAAATAAATTGTTCATTCATTTTATGGCTATTTGCAGGACCTTACTGTTGGCAAATTGGCTTCCATGCTTTCTTAGAAAAGCGTGACTATTAATTAATAATACTGTAAAGTGCTTTGAGACCATAAGAAGCTATCTAAATGCAAGTTCCTTCTTTCTTTTCTCCTGGGCAATGATATGATGCCTGGGTTTAGAAGTTCCCACCACAGGATGCAATTGCCAATAAGAAACCCAACTGTTCAACAGTCTTTGAATAATCCCATGGTATCAAACAGCGGAGCTAATGATGTGTCACCTCCATGCTTGCCAGTGAAAAGAGTTTTATAATGCTACAGAGGAACTCCACGAGAATTGCACTTGAACCATCCAGCTCCACCCCATATCAAGCTCTTAATAACATTAGCTGATAGATTAGCATTAGATAAGGTAATACAAAATGGAGTTTTGGGAGAACCAGAGGCCTGCAATTTTCCTTGGTGTTAGCCTTAACAGCATTGTTTTAAACTTTAAGATTTTGCAGCCGAGCTCTAAACAGTACATCTGATTCTCCATTCACTTCTGCACCTCACGAACATTGCACCAACCAAGGAGTTTAATCTGCTTGTTAGTAAATTGACTTTGGCAGGGACTGGGTCTTATTCCCACCAACTGCATACAATTCCACATATTCTTTGGGTAACAAAATAAGTCTTCAGTCAGAATAGGTTAACATCTAAATTTAAGACAAGTGCATTTCTATAATTAAATAGTAACTGCTTGTGCGTATGTGGATCTGGTGTCGCAACAGGTTATTGTCCAAATTTAAGCCGCATCTTTCTGCATAAAAATCATTGCTTGTGTCAGCATGCATCAGCACAGCAAAGGATAGCTGGCAGAGAAAAGTGACAAGCTTGTGTTACTAACTATTATTTTTTTGACATGAATGCTCTCTGCAGAAATTATAGAAATAAAGATTAGTTTCAGTCTTTTGAAATTATTGCAGCTAAAGCAAAAAAACTCGAAGTCATAATGAAGCTTTAGCTAATTCTTACTGAGCAAAAAATTATTGGCAAAAATAGATTAATCATGCAAGATATTTTCTTGAACTACACAACAACAACAAATTGTATTTATACAGCGTCTTTCACGTTGTGTTGCTGCACATATAATTGTATCTCATGCTTTACACAATAGGTCTTGCTGTCAGCCCAAGGCCTTTATTATGCCAGTGCGAATTGTCTTGTGCTTAGCAGATGCACACTTTATCTACATTATGCAACGGCCTGAGTTTACAATAAACAAGACAAGCCGTGAAGTAAATAAATGGCATACAGCCTAAGGGAGACACATTTAACATGCATTAGACTAAATTCAGTGTAACTAAATGTGACATATTTGGCGTTATTTCACCGGTGAGAATAGAACATAATGTATGCTTGAAGAAAAATAAAAGTTGTGATGTTTTTAATGACATCATTGTGCTCTGACTGAATGCGGGGGAGGCAATTATAATGTTCTGCAACTAAAGAGTTCAGCGATTATGTTTCAGGAATGTTATGACAGTCCACAAACGTGTTCATAATTTAAGTCCATTTTAGCAATTGGAATCCAGAACCCAGATCAACTCACAGCACCAACAAAATATCCTGGGATTTTGTCCGAAGGAGTCAGACCCTTTGTTTTTTTCCTTTTTTCAAGAATTTTCTGTTTGCTCACAGTTCACAAAACACAAGCATAGTCATAAAATACCCTTCAGAGTTTGCTTTTAAAGATAAAGCCTAGTCATCTGAAACAGATTTCAGATGACTGGTTTCAGACCAAATAAATCTGTATTGATCCCTAATTTTTATTACATCATTGCAAATGATATTATTCCATCAAAATATAGTCACCTACAATATGTATAGGGTGCTCTTGTTCAATTCAATGACATCTTAAGGATCCTACCTAGGAATAGGGTTACAAACTATCTGATTGTGAAGGGTCAGCACAAGCTTTCAAAACGTTAGGAATTGTAGAAAAGGAGAAGAAGCAATGAAATTGTTTGGATTCTTCTGTTTCTTTATTTTGTGTGCTGGTATGTTCTCCTCATGGTAAGATGGCAGAGATCATCAAAGAACATATCATCCTAGAAAACACTCCAGGGACATCTTTATGTGAGGAACCCTCTTGTGCTATGACAACCTTAGTTACTTCACTCCAGAGAAACATCTCAATCAAAGCAAATGGCAAAATCTTTGATCTACCTCTTTAGGGAGAGAGGGAAAAGTCAGATGATGTATTCTTGGAGAAGAAACATTTCTTTTGACAGACTCAGAAAAAGATACCAAATGCACTGCCTTGCTATCAGTGCTCATTATTATTTTAAGGATTGCTCAGTGCTTTTTTCAGTGGATATTGTTCAATAATACCTGCTATGTTCAAAGTAGATTACAGGTGTCAGGAAGGGATGGTGATCACAATGTAACATGAGACTGTGATCTCTGAGGTAAATAGTGTGGTCTTTTTGCTACTTTTTACCTCTCCATTGCTTCTTGCACATCATATTTACTGAGAGATGCTTTCCATTAAACCCAACAGGCTGGGCTTGTGGATATTACACTTTGACATTGAATCTCTACGATACTGCAGTATGAATGGGTATTGAGCCAGATTGATTCATGTTGGAGCTCTGCTCCTGGCAAAACCTAGAGGAGATGGCTTCAGAATATTGATATACGTATCTACTGCAATGTGAACAGGTGGTTTTTAAGTTTTTCTCTGTGCTTTATAGTTTCTTAATGACAGAGAGAAAAAGACAGAGAGAGAGAGAGAGAGAAGGAAGGAAGGAAGGAAGGAAGAAAGGAAGGAGGAAGGAAGGAAGGAAGGAAGGAAGGAAGGAAATAAACAAATAAACAAAGAAACAAAGGAGAGAAATAAATAATTACATAAATAACTAAGGGAAAATAACTTGCATTTTTGTCGTACCTTACCATGGCAAAATATCTCTCAAAGTACTTTATAGCAATTACTGCTGAGTGTAGAGATTGTTTTGTCAAACAGACAAGATAGGAATAAAGTGCAAGAAATTGTTTATGTCATTGAACACAGCTATTAATCCCATGTGATGTTCTAAACCCTAAACTTCCTGATGTGCGACAACAGTGATGATGGGGCAGAAGGACATACGTTAGTAGCAGTGATCGTTTTACCGCTGCATTTTTACAGCTGCAAAATTGGCCTCAAAAAGCCTTTGGAACAACAACCTTTAACTTTAAATGAAACTCTTTATGGTCTTGTTAAAGGCCATGGAGGAGCTTTGATGATGAATTGAAGCAATCTTGGATAGGGTAGTATTGTAATGCTCAATGAACTGAATGGCCTCCTTCTGTTCCAATGTTCTTAGAGTATTAAATTCCAAAAATCCACTTTTCTCCATAGTCTGGATTCATTTTTTGAAATAAGTTCTGACAGGGTGAAAATCCTTGTTTGCAGACATTCATTTTTTTTGCTGTCTTCTGATAGCCTTCTCATCCCCTCCCTACTCTGTGTGTTCAATATCTGCCAACGCACAGGATTTGTCAGACTAATTCCAAACACTAATAGAATCAGTTTGATCGACAAAAGCCCTCATGAGGTTCTTGTAATTGGCTAATCAAGCTTTAGTGTTGCATTGTAATCAAAGTTGTCAGCACCATTTGAAAAAAAAATTCCCAACCACCTTCATCTAGAGGTGGTGCTGTCTCAAGTCTTTTCCAGTCAGCAAAATTGTGGAGTAAGAGTTATTTGATAGATCTGATCAACAAGGTCTAACATGACTTTGTCTTAAATTCTTCTACACCTCCTTTCCAATTGGTGTTCCCTATCAACAACAATAGCAATTTGCATCCATACAGTGCCTTTCAGATTTCTTAAAATGTTTCACAGAACTGACTCACTTCCTTGAAGTGCTTTGGAACATTCTTCCTTTTTAAGCACAAGTGGTTTTCGTAAACATGTAACAATAGCTGGTAGTCTGAGCTGGAGAAGAAATTTTAACAGCATTTTGGATGAGCTGTGTACCAACTTGCTCTCCCTCATAGGTGGGAGGAGACCCTTGGGGTGTGTGCGGGGACTGTTATGTGAGCTGCGTACAGATCAATCATCGTTTAATTTCAGATGTTAATGCTGCGCACTGCACAATGAGCCATGAAGAACAGCAGACCTTCGAAGGTCATATGCCATGTTGTGCACTTGAAAAGCCATCAATACTTCAGAAGCACTTTCTGAGCAATGTTAAAATGTGTTCAGTAATTCCTCTCTGGTTCTTGGTTTCATTTATCCTCTGCATCTGTCAAAATGGGATTTACCACACAGCTTATAGCCTCTTTTATACATGAGCCAGTTCTGAGTTTTCTTTCAAATCTGAAAAATCTGAAGATAAATGAATGATAAACTGTGAGGAATGGCTGGGTAATCTAAAGCCATTCAGCCTTGATATGAAATGTTTCAGAGGGGACCTGTTGGAGATATATTAGATGCTAAATGGAATAGAGAAAGTAAACGCCGCACAATACTTTTAGATACACCAAGCCATCAGGAGAAAAGGACACAAATCGTCCACAAAATATACAGTTTTACAGTATATTCTGTGAAGCGCTTTGAGATGTCTTGAAGACATGATAAGGCACAATATCAAATGCGATAATAATAATAATTATTATTATATATAGGATAATACAGGACAAGTTTAAAGCAAACACCAGGAAGTAATTATTTATCCAGAGAATGATTACACCTATAATGGTTTGTTAGAAAGAGTGGTTGGGGCAGGAAAATTGACTAATTTAGCTCATTGCAAACAGTTGATCATAAGGTTGCTGGACTGGAAGGATAAGATCAAATGGACTGAAAGGTTTCAGAGCACTTAAGGAGGAATTAATCCCTCCCCACTGTCAAACTCCGCCTTATCTCTTCGACCTATTTCTACAGTGGTGCTTTCAGCTACATTCTCCCCCCCCTCCCCAACCACAGATACACCTACCTTTCTCCTCAGCTCCCCCCAGCCCCAGCTAGGCTCCGCAGTCAGTTGCATTCCAATCATTTTGACCATGCCCAGAGTCACCTCCCCTTTCTCGCTAACTCAGCATCAAATTGCATTATTTTTCAGCCCTCCAAAACGTGTGAAGGTCTCTGCATAAATGCAAGTTGTTGTTGAGAGGCATTGATTGAATGCTGTCACCTCTGCCATCTCCACAGTTCATCTTATAAATTATAAACAAACCTACCAACAGGCCAATGCTCCATGGACAGGAAGGAAGATTTCCCTAAGCGTTATAATAAAGGATATAACATCCCATTTATACAATGCATGGATCAAATGGATGCATGGATCAATGCATGGTACTATTTATTACCAATGTGTTAGAAACTTAACTAAGCAGTAAACAGAAGAGCAGTGAAAGGCTTCCTGAAACATAATCAAAATGTTCCCATCAACAATGCTATTTAGATGGTACTGCCATGCACAAGTGACCACTGTTGGTCCCTCAAGGTGAACTGGTAATCCAATATTTGAAAAAACAAGGTAAAACTTAAGCATATCCATCTACACCCTCCCCACCACCCCACCATCTATCTCCTCCCTCCCCACAAATGACGTTGTCAGAGGTTGTCTAACGTCTTTGACAAAGCAACAGGAAAGCAAAACATGTAAAAATTATATTTCATTAAATCTTACCAGAAAATCTCAACCGTTTGGATGAAGAAAATCCTTCATCAATCCAGAATACTTACCCTACTGACCTCCTATCACAGCATACAGCTGTTTCTTAAATGAGTCCATGGTCCTGTCCTCTATGTACCACCCTTCCTGATAACACGTTTCAATTATTTATTAGCCTCTGTGTGTCCTGATGTCTGTCTTGCAGTTTTTCTTCACAACCTTCCCTGAACTTGTGGCCACTTGTCCAACTTCTTTGGTGTTCCTCAAATTAAACTGTTTGCATTTAGATTACTTTTCTGAAACATAAAGATGCAATGTAAATATCAGCTGTGCCTCACACTACTTAGCAGAGCATTCCTTAAATAGAAACCTACTTATCATGCTCAACAATAAAGCTGTCTGCAGTTTTTTAAATCTAATGCGTAGCAATAATGGATTCTGAGAGTAGAGGACGATGTAACTCAGGAGAAGCAGTTTGATTCAAAGATGTGACCTAGTTGTCTTTCTCTTCAGTCAACCTGCCTATGCTCAGCTCCACAATAGTACTCCTGCATGTCTGTTAGCACTTAAATAAACGACGTAGTCAGACCATCCATTAGGAAGATAGTCATGAGCACTCTGACTAGATGTTGCATTATGAACAAAGTCATCATCAGTCACCTTTGAGGGGATGAAAAAAGTCTGTTTTCAGACAAAGTAAAACGACAAGTGAGAGTCTGTGATGAATAACTAAACAAATAAATCTGTGGTGCTAAAATGATATGAATAATACTATTCATTAAAAATTTGGAAAATAAACAAATAAACTAATAATAATCCTTCACTTCAGGAGGATGTCTCAAAGTGCTTCATAGAATATGCTATAGAGTGCAGTGACGTCTATTTCATTGGCAAACTTGGCAAACAATTTTCACACAGCAATTTCCCATAGAACCATATAAATTTATGGCACAGAAGAAGGCCATTTGGCCCATCATATCTTTGGATGCCTCTTTTAAGAGCAATCTTCTCATTTCCATGTTCCTTTTAAAGTATTTATCTTGTTTCCTTTTGAAAGTCAGTATAGATTCTGAATCAACCACCATTCCTGGCAGAGAATTCCATATTGTTACTACAATCAGCGTGTGAAAAAATTCTCTTAAGCATCTTAAATTGATGCACTCTAGTCACTGACTTACTGACATAATAATATAATAATAACCCTTGCATTTGATATAGTGACTATTTGTGTCTTCTAGATGTCAAAAAGTGCTTCAAACTAACCACACAAACAGACATGAAGAAAATAACCATTTTTTTTATTTGGGGGGAATAAATTGGAAATCATTCGACCAGAGTCAATGCGAAATCATGATTCATCTTTCATGTTTAAAGAAATTTTCATAAACGGTTCATTAATCATTAATGACTATTTCACCAATTGGTACTTAAAGAAACATCATATACAGGGGAATCCACTTTGGGCAGATCCGGTCAAAATGGCAAGTTGATCGCTGCTGAATGTACTCACAAAGGCTTCTGTGTGTCAAGTGGCTCCATTCAGCCATGAGCAGCTCCAGGATGAAGATAGGTGGCGTCTAAGATTGATTGATTGATTGCAGCCATTCACAAGCAACGGGAGTTGGGCTATCAATGAGTGAGGGGTTGGAGGAATAGGCAAGAAGAAGGGAGGGAGGGAATAGGAGGAGTGAAATCACAATTGATTGACAGCTGGAGTCGCTGGTGGATGGGAGGAGTGGGTAAGGGGCTGCAGGCTGTCAACCACTAAGCCACCACTAATAGGTCCCGTTCCCATCCAACGGGAAGGACAATGGGAGGGAGGCAGTACCACCTCTACTTCTCTGCTGGGCGGGAAGAGGGAAGAGAACTTTGTAACTTCGGTTAAGCAGCAGCAGGAGGAGGTTTGGCAATGGAATATCTGAATCGAGCCCACCCACTTTGGCAATCGTGGTAGTCCAGTTCTTCAGCCAGGGGGGTATGGAATACTCCAGGGCACTGCTGATGACCTCACAGGCAATCTGGCTCATCGATAGGACTTGGAAGGGCCAAGTTCTATCAATATTAACCTTGCAAGCCAAAGCCCTGATGGGTAGGGTGTCTTCCTAGCTAGACCATGAGTGTAATAGTTTGCCAGATAGTGCTCTCAATGGCAGGGTGTGCTCTTAATAACACCCTCTTAATAGCAACATCTTTTCTAAAGATTGAAGAGCCCTAACTTGTCTAGTCATTGCTCATAGTTCATTCCTCTAACACAACAACAACAATTTGCATTTATAAAGCACCCATCACGCAGGGTAGTATCCTAGAGTGCTTGCCAGTGGCGGAGCACAACGGCAAACTGGGGGGAGGGGAGAGGACCATCGGCACGGTTAAAGAGGAAGGTTTTCAGGCATGACCTGAAAATAAGGAAGGAAGGGGCAAGACGGAGGGACAGAGGAAGAGTGCTCCAGCATTTTGGAGCGTAGTGGCTGAAAGTGCGGCCACTGATGGTGCAACACAGGCTATGAGGGGTATGTAGAAGGCTGGAGCCAGTCGAACGGAGGCAGCAGTAGTGGTTGGAGGGTAAGCAGGTCGGAGAACTAGGGAGGTGCCAGGGCTTAAAGGGATTTAAAAATGAGTGTGAGGATTTTGTAATCAATCTGTTTGGCGATAGAGAGCCTGGAGCTTGGCAAGAACTGGTATGATAGGGATCACTGGGGATCAACTTTGTTGTTCCCCTCTGCACCACTTTTAGGGGTTGGACAGCCTCCTACGGTGACCAGAACTGTTTGCAGGATTCAATATGCGGTCTGACCAGAGCACTCTACAGCCTGAGACTGATGTCTGGGGATCTAAACTTAACTGATTTAGCAAGATAGTCTAGCATTGTACTTGTCTTATCTATAGCTGCCTTCCACTGTTTTGACATAGTGTGGAATGAGTCAACAATCTCTTTCAACTTATCCCTTGGCAAGTTGAATCCATCTATGGAGTACTTGTATTTTCTATCTTGGATCATGCATGAAGTACCATGCCTTTATCAGTATTAAACTTAATTTACCAGTAATCAGTCCATGCGCATTCCCTCTCTTTGTCGGGCCATTGCTGCCTCCTCTGATTCCACAGTCCCTTCTCTCCAACTTGATGTGATCTGCAAATGGAACTATGTTACACTGGGTCTGCATTATCCAGGTCATCACTATATATGAGGAACAAGAGTTCCATTTTGATCAGCTTCCCTGATAAAGACCATTTGCTTCCTTCCCTTCTCTCAATTCTGAATCCCGTTTTGCTCTTGATACCCAGTGACCACCGTTTGTGGAGGAATTTTTCACAATTTGGCTTCCTGCGGGCAATTTGGGATCTCTGAGATTTTATGTGCAGGTGGGATGCATGGACATCTCATCTTGGTTTGGATACTCTTAAGCATGGTTCTCTTGTTAAACATTTAGGTGGGGATATGCCTATGTCCAGAGCTCAGTAAGCCCTTACTCTCCCCTCATCACTGCATTAAACTTCTTTTTAAATGAGTCCAATGTCCTGGCCTTTAGCAGATCCAAGCAATTACTTCCAATATATAAACAGCACTGCATATATAACATCCATCCATTGCTGATGAGAAGCTGATATGTAATGTGTTCCAAGGGTTCAGCTGGGCTCTGAAAGTAAAGGAACTGAGTTACGTGTGGTAATCCAATTTGATGTGCCACATCAGTTAAAGGTCATTTGAAGATAGTAGCAATTCTTCATGTGTGCCAGCAAGGGAGAGAGATGGTACAAATATTTTGACAAATACCTTCAGCTATATCAAAGCTGCATTACTAGTATATTGAGGCAGAATTTATTCTGCAGTCTGTCATTAGAAATGTATTTTACTTGTTGAATTACAGGTTTCAAGTGATATATAAACATCACCTGAGCAGAGAGATCTAACAGTACAAGTACAGTCCAGCACTTTTAGTGCACCTTGTATTTTTTATTTTGTTACATAATAATAGTAATAATAATACATGTAGTGAATGTGTTATTCATTTACTCAAGTTAACAGTCAGTGAGAATGGTGCTGCTGTTTGTTACTGTAAGCGAAGGAAATCATTAGATCAGTGCAGAAGCCAAGAAATTGCCCATGCGGAAATTTGGACTTTAGAAGTGGAGGTTTAAAAGGGTTATACTGCATATTATTTGAATAAAACATTTCAATAAAGCTGGGCTTCTAATAGTGTTTCACATTTTTAGTGCTTCTACTTTATTAATTAAGAAAATCACAAGATTAGTTCAGATGAAAAATACTCTTTGGCCTATTTGATCTCATCCTTCAAGAATACCCACTATACCATCTACCAGATGCCTGTCACATATGGCAACCACTCATCATATTTATGTCACCTATACATGAAAGTTTCCCTGTGTTTGAAGTCTCTCCCTGGAGGGATATACCCTGCTTTCCTAAATCTGGAAAGTATTAGGTTCAGTTAGGCTTGAGCCTACGTTTAAGGACCCAAGAGTATAGGTTGGAGTCCTGCTGGAGTTTAACCAGCAACCTTATCATATCACAAGCTACCCTCTTCCATCACAATATCAATAAGGTGACAAGGTTGGTTTGGATGAAGAAAGTCAAATTGGATATAATTGTTTTTTTCTGATGTCATTAGCAAGGCATAACAGCAAAATAGGAATTAAAATATTTGACCTAAATAATAGCAACGAAACACAAAAGTACAAAAAATCATGAGAGAAACATATCACTCTGAACTGTAGAGGATCCTGCAGAAAATTATTTTTTTCGTTATAAATTGGAAAACTCACTTAGAGAGGCCTGGAGCATGTCTCGTGTGGGAAAAGATATGTGGTAACCACTTTCGTGCGAGTTCTGGTTAAGAATCATATGCTGTTGAAGTAAAGAGATGGAATTTGTATTCTGCATTTAGGCTGTGATATATCTGGTCTGGCAATGCCTGACACAGATATTATATTAGACATATAAATTAGATAAATGGTCCTCTCCTAATCTTTACAATCAGATAAAAAAATGGACCAAAGGGGCAAAATATAGAAAATCAGTGCTCCTTCCAGATTTTTTAAAAATTCTAGCTTCTGTTTTGTCTTATTTTGTGTTATTAATCACAACAAGTTCAGGACAGTATTCACCTGAAGAACATATTTTGCACACAAGCCTCAAGGAAGGATTGCATTATGGAGATTTTTCCTGTGGAGTGCCAAGGGATTACATTACAATTTAGTCGATTGATGAACTGTTAAACCAGACAGTAAAGCAATATCCTACTTCCTTTGATTTAGGAAAAAGGATTTGAATCTTTAACATATTTGACACTTTGTTGATTTGATATAAACTGTAAAAAAGAATGTTTTGGGCATTAATTTGCTCATCATTTCTAACAAAACTAATGAGCATCCATTAAGTTTTGTATATTAACAATATGTTAATAAGGACATGGAGAACCCAGAATTCTGATCTTTCAAAGAACCATTTATGATTATGATAATGTACAGTAATAATCCTATGAAGAATTACATCCTGACATAATTATTTTGCTTGTTGGCTCATAGATTGTCATAACTGATTGACATGTCCAAACATAAAGGCGAGCTGAGAGAAACATAAGAAGTGATTGTATTACAATTTCAAATAGTCAATCTTACCATAGTTGCTGCAGATGCTTTTCTTTCTCATTTGTCAGTTTTGATAAACTGATGCCGTATTGAACCATATTCATAGCCTTATGATGTTTTGCATTACACTCTGCTGTCACTATAATAAGCCTGATACAGTCTCTTTAATTCACTGCTTTCTCTTTTTCTTCCTAACCTGTAAATCACACTGGGTCAATGCAATCTGTATCAAAACCCCATTGCTAAATCTTTTGTTATGCATGTCATACTGCTAATCATTGTAATCTGGTTATTAAACATCAAAATGCTTGGATCTCTAAAATACTATAACAAGGACCTGGTTAAAGAAATAATTTCTGGAGATAGGTCTTCAAAGGCTTCTCTAGGAAGTAAAAGCTAGGTCGCAGTATATGTGCTTTGAAATTCTCGTCAGGTTTTAACACCAGCTGTGCATTCAACTAAGAGACGCCTGCAGCTAATAGTGTAAAAAAATACATTAAAGCTTCTATGATAATCTCTTTTCCAGTCATATGTCTATTAAAGTTTGATTTCTTAATTTACAGATCATTTGACAACCAGATTGAAAGAGTATTGCTGCATTGCATTGTTTATATACAAGGCTAGTGAAGCATTCATCATTTGGTTAGTTTCCTTTGCAGAGCTGTCGTAACAGTGTCCTTTCAGACATTCAAAGCAGCTCTCAGGTTCAGTATATGCATGTGACTTTAACTGTATTGATTCACAACTAAAATAATAATCAGTTATCTTGGGAACTCTTGGTTTCCAAAACGCATATGGTATGATTTGTATAATAAAATATCCTGAGTCTGATTTTATTGCGTACATATTATTAATTGTGATAATAATTATGATAGCACTTGCATTTGAATTTAATACATTTGCAGTTTTAACCTTAGAAATGTGCTTAATGTTGATTGGAGGCATCCCTGAGGTGAGTGACATTTATTAAATACTGCATTACAGTAATGGGAGCAAACTATTCTCTACCTCTTTGTGACTCATATAAATAAATTTACATGTATTGGAAAAGATCATTGTGTCCATTCAATGCAACAAAAAACTGTCAAAAATAAATAAATAACTCCTCTCACGAAGCTGTTAAATTATCCCATTAAATCTTTTATGATAATTTCACTTCACTTTGCACATGAAAGGATTTGCAAAAATAATTAAATTTTCTTCAAAGTTCCAAAAGCATATATCTACACATGTGTAAAGTCTTTTTTGCGCAGAATCCGAAAATAACCAAATTGTCTTGAGTTATGTATATTTAGGGCAGTTGAACCAAGATAAACATGCAAACCAAGATTGATCCCATCAATACAGGAAGGATATTTGAGGCAGGAATACTGGACTCATTTAAAGAGCAGTCATCCACCTCAGTGGGACCGCACTCGCTTGGTTCGAGTCCTACCTTACAAACCGCCAGCGCTACATTTCTGCAAAAGGCTTTTCTTTGCGCTTCCATACGGTCACTTGTGGGGTACCTCAAGGATCCATCCTTGGCCCCCTTCTCTTCCTCATCTATACGCTTCCTCTCGGTGATGTCATCCATGGGGTTAACTTCCACATGTAATAATAATAATAATAACATGTATGCGGATGACACCCAACTCTGCTTTTCCACCTCCAGCTGCAACACCTAGTTCCCTGATGTTCTGTCAGCTTGTCTGTCAGATATCAGGAGCTGGACGAGTGCAAATTTCTTGCAGCTAAACGTCAACAAGATGGAAACCATACTCTTTGGCTCCTGCCAACGTCTTCTGTCCCACGGTTCTGACTTCCTCAACCTACCTGACTTGTCCTTAAAACTCTCCAAACCAACGCGCAACTTAGGCATCAGGTTCGATCCCCAGTTATCCTTCCTCCCCCACATCGTGGAGTCCTGTAGCTCAGTGGTTAGAGCACTCGCTTTGCAAGTGAGAAACCTGAGTTCAATTCCAGGCAGAGGGCGAAACCTTGGGCAAGTTTCCTTACTCCACACAGAGCCTAATAATAAGACCTCCAAAAACAAAACAATAATTAAATTGGTCATTTTCAATCTACGACTGTTTGTGGACATTGCTGTGCGCAATTGGCTGCCGCGTTCGCCCACAAATATACAGTCAATTCACTTTACAGTGTGTTGTGAAGCGCTTTGGGACGTCCTCCTGACGTGAAAAGCGCTATATCAAATGCAAGGATTATTATTATTATTATCTGGTCCCTGACCAGCACCGCTTTCTTCCACTTCTGCCACAACTCCGCCTGTCTCCGACAATACCTCATCCCAAAAGCTGCTGAAACCCTTGTCCATGCCTTTATCACCTCTCGACTGGACTACTTTAACACCCTCCTCGCCGGTCTTCCCTCCTCGCCGGTCTCCTCCTCCCCCCCCCCCCCATTCACAAAATTCAGCTCAATCAAAACTCCACCGTCCGCATTCTCACCCATACTAAACTCCCCACCTTGATTACTCCAGTTCTTGCCAAACTCCACTCGCTCCATATCACAAAGCAGATCAACTTCAAGATCCTCACTCTAGTGTTTAAATCCCTCCGTTCCTTGGCACCCCCCTATCTCTCTAACTTCTCTCCCCACAGCAGTATCTGCTGCTTCCACTCTACTGGGTCTAGCCTCCTCTGCTGTTAAGCTCCCTGAGACACCGCCTGGCTTGGCGGGCGCTATATAAGTGCAAGTTGTTGTTGTTGTTGATGATGCTCTAATGGGAGGATGGATGTTATGGAAGGATAAGGTCAGATGGGCGAAAGGGCCTTCTTCATTCATATGAAATCTTAATGACCATTTTTCTCTGTTTTATGTCATTTAGGATCATATGTTGCTCAAGGTTGTTCAAAAATAATCTGAAAAGCTACAAACATCCAATTTGATAGCATTCACCTTTAACTTTGACCTTAACTTCTCTTTGACCGTGCCTTCAGCTCCCCTCTCGACTCTCTTCCCCCTCCTCGCTCCCTCCCTTCCCTCCCCTCACCCTGACCATTCCCCCCTGCTCGGGTCATGACCCAACTGTGCAGCGCCTTGGGACGTCCTCCTGACGTGAAAGGCGCTTTATAAATGGAATCTTGTTGTTGTTGTTGTTAACATCTGAACAAAGGTAAGCACAGATTTATACTCAAAAAGCAATCAGTTCAGACTTAGCCCTGTTATTTTGAGGGGAACAAGTTCTCATTCTGGTATCTTCCTAAAAGAATATGAAATCTCAGATCTGCTTTTGTTTATTCTAAAACTTCTGATGTCAATATACTGTTGCCAATAATCCTACCAGAACAATAGAGTGGCTGGTATTTGTCATTGAATCACTGAACATCTATTTAGCGTTCCAGGAGGAAGTGTCAACACAGAGGATGACATTAAAAAAATGCAGCAATAAATAGGTTAGGTGATTGGGCAGGTAGGTGGCAGATGAAGTATAATGTAGAGAAGTGCGAAGTCATCCACCTAGGTAGCAAAAACAGTAGAGCGGGTTATTTTTTAGAAGGGGAGAGACTGGAATGTGTTAGCGTCCAGAGGGACTTGGGTGTCCTCGTACACCAATCACTATTAGTCTGCAGGTGCAGCAGCAATTAGGAAGGCGAACGGTATGTTAGCATTCATTATGAAAGGATTAGAATATAAGAGTAGGGAAGTCTTGCTGCAACTGTATAGGGCCCTGGTGAGACCACACCTGGAATACTGTGTCCAGTTTTGGTCTCCTCATTTAAGGAAGGATGTACTTGCCTTGGAGGGGATGCAGCGTAGATTTACTAGGTTAGTACCAGGGATGAAGGGGATGAGTTACGAGGATAGACTGACCAATTTGAGCCTATATTCTCTAGAATATAGAAGAATTAGAGGAGATCTTATAGAAACCTATAAGATCATCAAAGGGCATGATGGAGTAGATAGTGGGAGATTGTTTCCCCTGGTTGGAGAAACTAAAACCAGGGGTCACAATCTTAAAATCAGAGGCAGCCCTTTTGCACTGAGTTGAGGAAGAACTTCTTCACTCAAAGGGTGGTGAATGTATGGAATTCGCTACCCCAAAGGGCTGTTGACGCTCAGTCCTTGAACATGTTCAAGACTGAGATAGATATATTTCTTATTGCAAAAGGCATTAAGGGATATGGGGATAAGGCAGGGTTATGGTATTAGCTGGAGTTAGATTAGGAGATCAGCCATGATTGAATGGGGGCAGGCTCGAAGCGCTGAATGGCCTACTCTTGCTCCTACATGTTTTGTTGTGTTCTGATAGGTATTATTATAACGGAATACATCATCTGTGTCATAAGCCTAGAATCTTAATAAACAATGCTGAATTTTCAACTGCACAGGAAGAGCAGTCTATATGGGAAAAATAGAGGTGAAAGATAACCCAAAATGTTCAGCTTTATGTTGGCAGAAGACGAGATAGTGTTAGAAGCTTATAGTGTGGGTGGGATGCCTACACTGTTAGTTTTGGAATGGCTTAGATGAATTAGTTGTGGGGGCAATAGGAGTGTAGAAACTACAAAAAGAGCTTTACGCTAACTATGCACTGCATAAAAAGAACGACATGGGTACATCAATGCTTTTAAAAGGGAATCTCATTCATTCAAGGAGAAGCAAATAATTATTCCTTAGCATTAAATTAATATAATTAAAATAATCTCTCGTCTCGCAAGTGAGAGACCTGGGTTTGATTCCCGGCAGAGTGAAATGTTGGGCAAGTTTCCTTATTCCACATGTCTCTGTTTACCTAACAGTAAGTAGGAACACGGTTGTTAGTCGATTGGCAGATCACATTTCCAGGATAATAATCCCTCCCAAAAAATAATAATAATAGTGATTTAGTCACTCAATGCACTACTCTGTGGTACACTGCTGTGCGCAATTCGCTGCCACATTTTGCCCACAAAATATATTGTCAATTCATTTTACAGTGTTTTCTGTGAAATGCTTTGAGATGTCTCGAAGATGTGATAAGGCGCTATATAAAAATTCAAGGATTATCATTATTAGTAGTAGTAGTACAATAATTATTTGATATACGCCTTTCAAATTGGGAGGATGTCTCAAAGCATTTCACAGGATTTACTGTGAAATTTAGTGACTGTATTTTTGGTGAACCCGACAGTCAATTTACATACATTAGTGCTCCACAATCAGCCATGAAGTCAGTGACCAATTTTGTTTTGGGGGATTCTCAGCCAGGACACCTGGAGAAACTCTCTTCTCTTTTTGAACAGTGCCAGATGGAACCTTAGTTTAATGTTCCATTATGCGATTAGGATGGGTCGAGGCTGATGTGGAGCCTAAACACAACAACAACTTGCATTTAACAGTGCACTTCATGTCAGAGCGCTTAAGTAAGCATAAGGGACCAGTTGAACCTAATGGCCTATTTCAGTGCTGTACAGTCTCTGTATTTATGTGATATATAACTAAAGAAAATCTAGCTAGAGAGTACAAAATCCTGAAAAGTTTGCCTTCATTTAGAACAGCAAATGGTTTAAATTCTTACATGATATACCATGGTAAGTATTGAGTTTGTTATATTAATGTAGTACAAAGAAAATATTCCTCTTTGTGCTTGCTAATTTCTTGAAAATATTCAATATCAATTTTAGCCACAGCAGTGCATTAAGAAAGTGAATCATGAAATTGATAATATAGCTAAGGCTATGATCAAGTCCCTCGTAGCCATTTATTAACTTAACACTTTTGTTCTGTCTGAGTACTGGTATTAAATCTCAACTTCAATTCTCTCAATACTCATGTTCAGTTATAATGACATCAATCCTGGATTTGAGCTCCATTTACTTCTGTAATTAAGTTCCAAGTTGACCTACAACATGGTTTACGTAGCGTGCTCTGGAAGGACAATCGAACATTTATGTTCTTCATAGAAATGTTTCCTGTGAGAAAATAGGTTTGCATATTAATGTGTCCTTTATGGCTAACCAAAGTATTCTTTGGAGGTTTCATATGTGCACAGCAGCTAACAACAAAGAATTATACACTGCAACTCGCAGCACAAAGCACACATCAGTTCACGACAACGCACGCACACTTCAGCTTACAGCACACGTGTACACACCAGTTCACAGCACATGTGCACACGCTAGCACATGAACACATACACAGGAAGCAAAAGCTTGTTAAAAATGTGAAAACTGACCTGGCGACAAGAGGCAGTTGAGGCAATTTACTGTTATATATTATACGACTGGAACTCACGAGAAATATGTCAATGTAATGTTCTCGATAAGCTTCAGTGACTCCCTGTCTCCCAACGGATTGACTTTGAGGTACTTACCTTCACCTATAATCCTTATTCGTTCTAGCAACTCCTTATCTCTGTGATCTTTTCCTACCCCACTTTCTTGTCACCATCGCTGTTTGGCTAATTCAGCCTGGCTACTTCCGTCTCACCATTAGTGTTCAAGCTTCCAGCTAAGATGCCCCTATCCTCTTGACATCCCTCTACTCTTCTATCTCATCCCCTCTCTATCTATTTTTATATCTGACAAAAATAAACCAGTTGTGAAGTGCTTTTGAAACATCTCAATAATGTGATGAGGTGTGATATCAAAGCCAAGAATTACGATTAATATTAAGTTGGGAAATATATTCTTTTAAATGCAAATCACATGTGTATTTTATCCCCCAAATAGAAAAAAATAAAATGACACCACTTGATTGTCAAGAAACATAAGCTCCACATTACAATATTATGTACAAACTGATCTAAATTAAACCGAAACAGCTACATTTCTGAATTTCTCTGATTCCTATCCTATTTAAGGTTTAGTTTAACTTCCTCAATGTGACAACAGGGATTTGATGTAGTTCTGATTAAGACTTTGTGCAGCATAAATAAAGCTTTCAATGAAAGATATTCACATACAATTTGGATTCTTTATATTTCAGCTTCTGAGTCTCTGAAAATGCTCATCCCAAAGGGTTAGCCACATGTAATTTGTAGTCAGTATTCACTTACTTAAATTAGCAACTCTGCTTTGCAAAGCCTTGCGTTACTGGAGCAGAAAGGTAAAATGTTTGCTAGATTGTTGTTAACCTAATTTGCAGTAATGGGACAATTTACTGATGAAAATAATAGTGACTTAGAAATAAATTAAATTCACACGCTGAGTGAAGCTGTGGTTTAGGAATGACAGGTCCATTACATCCTGTTGGTTTTATCTATTGAAATTTTAATACACTGTATGCTGCTGCTTTGGCTAATAGCTTCACTGTTATTGTTCTGTTTAGAAGTTAGGTTCTGCTGTCCCATATCAGTGTAGTTTTAAAATTCAGTGTGACATGCATAATTGTTGTTAGCTGTGCCTTTAAAAGCAATTATAGCAGCACATATAATTACAAAGAAATATTGTACTTTACAGAGAATGTTCAGCACGGAAACAGGTCACTTGGTCCACCCAGTCCTTTACTGGTATTTATACTCCACACAAGTCTCCACACATTCCTTTACTCCCTCCCATACCATTCTATTCCCTTCTTCCTCACATGGAGGTCAAGCTTCCTCTTGAATACACCTATTGTATACTAATCGATTCAACCACCACTTCAGGCTGGGGGTTCCACAATCTCATTCCCCTCTGCATGAAATAGTTCCTCCTAAATTATTTTATTTTGGTTCCCTGGTCACTCACTTTTATTTGTGCCCTCTGGTTATGGGCTCCCTCCAAAAAGCCTGCCCACCAATGATAGGGCAGATAGAGAAGAGGACGTGGAACAGGCCTGTATGGGTCGAGATAAGGGACTGGCCAGGTAGATATGGGTGAAGGAGGTCACAGAGGTAGGGTGGGGAGAGACCAAGGAGGGATTTAAATGAGAGAATGAGGATAATGTACTTGATTTACTAGGGGATGTAGAGGCAGATCACAAATCATACCTTATAGGGTGGGAAAATGAACAACATAGTGAATTAGAGTGAAGAGAGAGAGTGCATAGAGAAAAACATGACCCACGGAGGGAGAGAGAGAGAAGGGTTCATTGGAGGTTGATGCTCTTTCCTGTACTATTCTCAAGCAAAATTTAACATTGTGTCATTAATTACATGCTACAAGTTTATAACTGCTGAAATAGTAATTAGTGAAATATAAGTTGATGAAGTTTTAAGAATACTCCATAATTAATAGTTGTATTAAATGTTATTCTGTCTTCACTTCTCACAGAGGTTATTAAACATTAAATAATTAGGATGAAAATAATCTTAGCTATCCATATGGGCATACGATTTCCATACAAATTTCAGCAGCACTTAATTTACAGGAGACTAAAGCTTCATCATTATATGAGGCCAAAACTCCAGCATCACTATTCATTTATACCTTTTATCAGATGTGATTGAAATAACAACTCAATAATACATGGATTTTATAGTTTTGAAACAAAAGTCTGTATTCATGATTCTCCAAAACACCATTTAACTCTTTAAAGACAATTTACTATTAATAAATATTATTGACCACAATGCTCTTTGTATTTGATATGGGCACATCAAAGCGCTTTGATTGTAAAGTGTAGTGACTGTGTATTTGTAGACAATTTTAGACCTTCTACACTAAAACAAAACTAACAAAATTGTATTTGAAAAATAGTTTTATAATAATAATAATCCTTGCATTTGATATAGCTCTTTTCACGTCTTCTCGATGTCGCAAAGCGCTTCACAGAATAGACTGTAAAGTGAATTGACCGTATATTTGTGAGCGAAATATGATTGATTCCATTCAATATCATTCAAGATATACAGAAACCCAATGTTATATAGCATCTGAGAACATATGTATGTGTTGAGAGGTGGGCATAAGGTGGGCCCTTGCAAGCAAAACACCTGGGTTCAATTCCCGGCAGGTCGAAACATTGGGCAAGTTTCCTTACTTCACACACCTGATAATAATCCCTCAAAAAACAAAACAATAATAAATTAGTCATTTTCAATCCACGACTGTGGGACACTGCTGTGCGCAATTGGCTGCTGCATTTCGCCCACAAATATACAGTCAATTCACCTTGCAGCATATTCTGTGAAGCTCTTTCAGATGTCTAGAAGATGTGAAAAGCGCCATATCAAATGCAAGAATTATTATTATTATTATAATGTTTATAATTTAAAAGGTTGTATTTTGACAAGACAACTAAATTAAGGCAAGAGGATATGCAAAGCACCCTTGTATTTTTTTTACAGGGCAGCATAAGTCACTCTCCAAATACATTACATTGAAGTTTTGAAATAATGAGACAAATGGATGAAAGTAATAAAATGGGAAAATTAGCAACATTTCATAACAAATATGATGCAAAGTGTCACAAAGTGTCCAGAATTGTTACTGTATCCACTGCTTCTGTTTGCTGTTCTAATCTAACTCCTTGTCCCAAGGAAGCATTGGTTACAATTTTCATTGTACTAAGTACATGTAGGCCTTTCTTTGATCAGCAATGCTAATATAAGGGTAATTGATTGAATTTCAATTCAATGTTTTATTATGAAATCTGTAGTCACTTGCTTTCGCTTACACTGCCCAAATTGTAGTATTTGTTTAAGTCTCTCTCCTTTCCTCACATCATTCCAGAGATGTTGATAACCTAATACCTTGTTGTATTCTTGTTGGTATTCCATTTAATTTAATATTTACACACCTTGATTAAACAAGCTTGTGAATGCCTGCCATCTCTCATTCAGCTATCTGTTTTGGGAGTTCAATCACTTAGTACCAAGGAGATGTACTTATACCAAGGCTCCCTTTTATTCACAGCTAACCATTGATGTTCCTTCTTGAGGCCTTAGCTTCCTGCCTTCTGTTTGTCTGGGTTCCTCATGGATGATTCTCACAATTTTCAGGCCCCTTGTGGAGTTGAAGATTCAACACTTCAATTCCTATTTTATTTATTTTAAATTAAATTTACAATTAGACGAGGATAAAAAATGTATGAGTAATCCTCTGTTGTTTGTATTCTATTCCCTTAATAATATTGTCTGCCCATCTCTTTCACTTAATTAAGCTATGGTGGCAGAGAGGATTGATTTCTGAATCTGATATGATGCATTTCATTCCAGGAGGACACCTCAAAGTGCTTCACAGGATTTACAATAAAGCGTGACTGTATTTTGCAGGCAGTCAATGCAGCTAATTTTTGCAGTGACAATATCTGGTAAATAGCCATGAAGTCAATGGTAAATTTTATCTACGGGATTGTTGGCCAAGACACTGGGAAAACTCCCTTTTTTTAAATTAGTGCCATGAGATCTTTAAAGTTGTCCTGAACAGTCAGGCGGCACCTTGGCTCAATGTTTCATCTGAAGAATGACAACTCCAACAATGCTGTGCTCCCCAAGCACTGTATTAGAGTGTCAGCCCAAAGTGTGGGTTCAAAGTCTTGGTGTGAGACTCAAATCTTCAACCTTCAGACTCAGAAGTGAGAATGCTACCAACTGAGCCAGGCTGATACCTAAATTTGATTGTAAATTAATACATATTGAAACATTTTTGATTCATTCAAACTGTTTGAATCTTGGCAATACAAACCTGTCTCTTTTTTTAAAAAAATTCCAGCTGTGTGGAAGGCAGGATGTTTTTCTGATTTTAATTTGTGTTATGTTAGACGCTACATTCCAAGTATTTGTCCACATTTGTACTTCATGGACATCAAAGGTTCACACATGATCATGGTCTTATTCTTAAGACCATTGTCTTCAAATTTGGATGCAATCTTAAATTCATTCTTACTTTGGAAGTTGGAATTCTGTAGTTCTTATCAATAGCTGGGAGAAAGTGAATTTTTTTATTACGCAATTGTTTTCTTCCATGCATCAGATCAGCCACTATGCCCTGAAACTCTAGAGCTCTCTCCATCAATCGCTACGCCTTGCCCCCCGCTCTCCCCACTTTCAAATCCCACCCAAAGATCTTCCTTTTTGATTGTGCGTATAGTCACCTTCTCCCCTGGCTCGTTGTCAGAATCCGCCACTGTCAAGCGCTCAGGGATTCCACCTAGCGTGAATATTAATAATAATAATCCTTGCATTTGATATAGCGCTTTTCACGTCTTCTAGACGTGTCAAAGTGCTTCACAGAATACACTGTAATATGAATTGACTGCATTTTGTGGGCGAAACGCAACGGCCAATTGTGCACAGCAATGTCCCACAAACAATCGTGGATTGAAGTGACCAATTTATTATTGTTTTTTTTCTTGAGGGATTATTATCAGGCGTGTGGAGTAAGGAAACTTGCCCAAGGTTTCACCCTGCCGGGAATCGAACCCAGGCCTCTCACTTGTAAAGCGATTGCTTTAATCACCGAGCTACAGGACTCCAAGGGCGCTATATAAATGAAAGTGTTGTTGTTGTCTGGAGCCAATTGTAGCACCCCAAATATGATCAGTTAGGTTAACACATTGCTGTGGCCTTGTGATCTGTATGGCATAATGATCATCAAGGAAGGAACTCTTTTTTACTCATCAAAGGAACAATACATCATTGGAAATGCAGAAGAGAAAAGGTACTCATCTTGGAAACAAGGGCACAAGTGTGGGGGATAAAAGAAAATAACAATAATATTGTTTGCATTTTGACATAGCACCTTATCACGTCTTTGAGATATCTCCAAGCGCTTTACAGAATATACTGTAAAGTGAATTGACTGTATTCATGAATAATAAATAATATTGTTTTGAAGAAAAATGTGCAGGTAGAATAGACAAATAAAGTTAAGGACATTAAGAAACTTGCCAGGGGAAATTGAAGCAGAAAATAAGATTAAGTAATTCAAAACATTATGAAAGGCTTCTATTATATATAATCATAGTATACAGGCAATCGGAGAAAGTTTAAGACCAGTAAAGGATTCAAAAGTGACAAGATATTGGTGGGCCAAGGGTTGGTTGAAATCCTAAATGACTTATTTGTGTTTGATTTCTAAAGAAAACCATAGATGAGTTTCTCAATACAATCTTGGCGTTGAAGTACTAGTTTTAATATAAAACTTTACAATTACCACCGTGTTTGCCTTGGAAACCACTCATGTTTCAATGATTTTCAAAAGATATCTGATAGCCTCTTCCTAAAGTACCACAATGCACAGTCTTTTTGAGCTGAGTATCTCATCTTCTTGTGGTGTTTTTCACTTGGCAGACACCTCTGTGCTTGTGGTTTATTCTTAACACTACTCTGTTATGCCCCAGAAATTCAACCTGTTTTCCACAAGTCTCTGAAAATTGGTAAAAGTGTGTCTGGATGTATTGCATAGAAGTAAGGCACTGCATTACAAGCTGCAGCTGAGGTACTGTTCCTTATCTCTACCCTTTAAGATGTAATACATCATCAGTAATTGAAAGTCAAATTCCATATTAAAATTATAGGCTCTTAATCCCAGAATATACAGTCATGTGTGATCAGCAGTCAATGTTGTTTGAGCTCAGCTAGTGCTTCAAATAACAGCCCAAGCTTTGAAAGGTGCTATAAAAATGTAATTTTGTTGTTGTTGTTTGTTTTCAATACAGTATCACCTCTTCATTTTCACTGGCACATCATCCTGTCAAAGGAAAAGAATGAATTCAGTGCAATACTTTGGATTGGAATAACATTATGTCGTATTTGCCTCCCTAAAACTTTCAGAGACAACTATTGGTTTACGAATGGATGAATGTTTATTCGTTCTCAGAAATACAATTGCGTGTTTCACCCAAAAATATACAATCAATTCACTTTGCAGTATATTCTGTGAAGCGCTTTGAAATGTCTCAACAATGTTAGAAGACACTATATAAAATGCAATTATTATTATTCCTGAATTTATTATTATTAATGTTAAAAATAACCCATACTTTTGCTATAGGGCCTTTCAGGTTGCGAGGATGTCTCAAATCGCTACATATACTGCAAAGTGTAGTAACTGTGTGTTTTGAGAGATTTTAGTAGCAGTTATAAAGCAAGCTGTGCTATAGAGGATTTCAGTAATTTGATGGTATCTACGTAGTGTTGATTAATCCATATGATAATGTGAAACTTTTAAGGTCCATAAAATCTGAACCAGTATTTTAATGGGGCACAGTCGCCAGTCAGCCCGTCTGCGTACTGTATGTATAAGTAACTTCCCACATGCTGGCCGGCATCCCCCCCAAAAAGGTAGACTTCTGGGCCACAGGAAGTGACCCTTACCCCTTTGATCTGATGACCTGAAAAAAGGATTCTTTTAGTGTGTTGGAAGCTGACGAGCCTTTTGAAGCCAGTCTTCTTGCCTTCACTTTGGATGTATTTGCAAGCAAATGTTGGGGTCCACATCCCTACTGAGCTATAAGTGAACCCATGTTATAACATCACAACGAGGTGTGACTGCATTACATTGGAGGAAGTGAAAGTCATAAGTGGGAGTTGGACTTCCAACATTGGTTTAGTATAGAGGAAGAGAAGTACCCTCAGAACATCACAAATTTGTACTTTTAGTTCCCTGCTTACCTTTAACACGACTAAACCTTGAGTGGTAATTCATCATTCTGTTCTGACAGGAATATCCAGGGACCTTGAAAGCAAAGCTGGGAAAAATCAGGGCAATGTTCTAAACCAATCAAGCAATTTCCATTTTGTTAGTGTTGCCCAAATATTTTATTAAGTATTCACTGGTGTAAACCTTATTCAGAGAATGTAGCATCAAACAATGGGGTCAATTTGGTGGTAATTCAGAACAGGATTTCTCTGAACACAAACCCCTTCCAATGTCTAGGAGTGAGTCACAAAAGTCACATTGGCTCAGAGGAACCTTACTCCAAATTTAAACCAGGTTAGAGCAACGTTCCTATGAGTTGGACTAATTTCGCAAATAGGAAATCCCATTAAGAAATATCACTTCATTGATCTTTGTGTTACAAAACTAAACAATAGTGGCATGTTTAGATTCTCCATACAATGCAGTAATTGTTCTGCATTCCATGAGGTGCCTGATTTCTTAATCACTACTGTATTACTAACCTAGCGATGTGTCAACAAGTCTACTCTAACTTGTGGATTGTTGCAGACATTAATAATTAAGCACTTTAACTGACTGAAAAGGTACATGAATGGTTTGTTGGACAAAAACACATTTTGCCATATAGAAGTCAGCTGTAGAAATCAGTTGTGTTTGGGACTATCTTATTAATTTGTTTCCCGTTGTATAGCGATGATGCTATAAGGTATCCATTGGAGATCATAAAACTCAAACCCTAGCTTTCTGCAGACGTTCACCATTGTTGAATATGTCACCTTAATAGTTCTATTGCAGTAAAGAACACATATTATTCGTCCTGATAAAGAATGAAGAAGTATTCAGATTCTTCTGAAAAGCAGTATCCATTTTTCTCCATCAGAGCACATTACTTTTTGTGTGGCAATTGAAGTAGATGAAGCATCTATTATCTAATTTATCAAAAATGTAATTGGCAAATAGGTGGAGAATAATACATTTTTATGATAGCGCTGAATATAAATGATGGACATTTACTGCTTATAAATTCAAGGTAGTACATCAATTATGCATAAAATGTAGAGTAAAAATGTAGCAAACTTTTTTTTATTAAGTTGCTTTTAACAGTGTTTCTATAGGAAATTGAATTTATGTGATCTTCTTAATGGGTAGAGTTCTTGTTCCCGAAAACTATTCTGTGACTCAATTAATTTATCTGAGTAAATGGATAGATTGTGCAAAAATGATTCATAAAACATGTGACAAAGTTTTGACTACCTCGCATATTTGAACTCTGAAGGCCAAAGCAAAAGAGAATAATGTGTACTGTATTATAATAAATTGTTAGAGTCAAGAGGCCAGGAGCTATTAATTGTTACCTTCATTTGAATCAGGAATGTTGACAAGGAGAACAGGGATAAATTAATTGTTTGTATCACTAGTCAAGGTCATTACAAGATGAAATTCGTTCTCTGGGCTGAGTTTTACCAGCAGTCTGATGTATAACTAAGTCTCATGCCACAAAGGGTGCATTAATCTTTCCTTGTTTCAAATTGATGAAGCCAACTGTAGTTAGTACTGAACAGAGCAAGAGGCTGCCTGCCTCATGGAGCAATGCCTGTGGTATCATTTAGGGAATTGTGTTAGATATTAAGTTATGTTACCTATTGATTGTACTGTATGTGACCCATCCTAGTTTCTAAGTGAAACATTAATCATTGAGCTCCTGTTGAGAACATGCTTCAGTAGTTTTCAACATAGTTGAAATTTTTTTTAAAGATGGATCACCATCCTCCACTGCATTATTTTAGCAAGTGCCATAGAGCACCCATAATTTCTGTTCTGAATTAATAGTCAAATAAAAAAAACTTGGGGTATTACCTTGTTAAAAATAATTGCTGCAATGAGATTCACCAGTATTTGTGATGGCAGACTAGTGTCAACCTGGCTCAGTCAGTAGCACTCTCACTCAGAATGTTATGAGTTCAAGCCCCATGTTGGGACTTTGAACTCACAGTCCAGCCTGACATTTCAATGCAATGCTTGGAGAGCGCTGTATTGTTGGAGATGAGATGTTAAACCGAGGTCCCATCTGTCTGTTCAGATAGACTATAAAAGATCCCATGGGATTATTCGAAACAGAACAAAGTTTCTCCTGGTGTCTGAGAAAACAGAAGTTGGCTGCAGAATGAAAGCCTTTGTGACTGAGGATTTTCCAAAATGAATCTGTTGAGTAAACCGCCATAGGAAGTTTATAGAAGATGTACAGGTGTATATGTAGTCACTACTAATCAGTCTTGTTCTGGATTGGAATATACTAGTCTATACTTTCTAATAACAAATTCCACTGAAATTACCTTTTGACCTGTGGGAACTTTGTTCCAGAAGTGGTCACTTCCACAACAACTTTCATTCTGCTGTCTCCTGTTATCTCAGACAAAGCTGGTTTTGTAAACAAAAAGTTGTGTTGGATTCCGTCGCCTCTTCGTTACAAAGAAATTGATGCTTTTGGTCATTGCATCATAATGTACCAGCAACATTCATCTTTTTTAGTTGCTAAACTTGTTGAGTGGAAAATGTATGGTTTATATTGTGAATTTGTTCTGCTCATATGAATTCTTTTGAGGGCTTGTTCTTGTCCAGGACCATTTATCTGGTTCTGAATGGATTAATGTTGTAAAGTTTAGAGTCTGACAACTGGAAGCCCAGGAATGTTGCCACCCAATTACCATGAGGAGAAATATCATACCAAAAGCAGCAAGGGACCGTTTAGTGTTAATACCAGTTTCCAGATTTCCGGCAAGTGTCAAACACAGCAGTAAATGTTTTCAAATGGTGAACTATAACGGCTTTTCTTTTTGGGGGTCAGCTGGATGTCTAACACATTGAGAAACCCATCAACATGCTCTAAGAGTACCCAAACCAGACTAAGAGTTCCATATATGTAAACCACCTACACACTGAAATTTCCCTGGAAGGGGATGTGCATCTCTCCGTACAGGGACACATTCTGCTTACCTATGCTTGTCTGCAGACAATCTTGTAGGGGTGGCAGAATCACTTTGTGGATCTTGTACTCTGCATTCACCATCTTGAACCTGGGCTATTCAGTGGGACATGAGTGCAATATTATGGCTCTGCACTACTCTACAAATATCGTTGGAATACATAGGAGCATCAGTCCAAATTTGCTTTGGTATCTGGGAGATGTGGTGAACACGTGGTGAAGCCTTACTAACTCAAAAAAACTGCAGAGTTTATCAACGAAAACAGTACTTTGTAAATTTCAATGTGTAACAATACAAGTTCTTTCTAAAGGGAAAACAGACGCCACTCGAAAAATAAGTAAACTGAACTGCTAGGAACTAACATCAACCGGCAGTTACTTTGTGCTGCTTTGCTCTATTATGGTTATGGTGCCTACATCTGTTATTTGCCCCCAGGCTGCTCCAGAGTTATACCTCAAGAGGATACAACTAATTATACCTACCTTTGTCTTCAAGAACAGTGCTGGTCCAGTCACTTCAGTGCTCCAATGTGCCTCTATGCTTGGTTGCACATTACTTCTGGACTTACAAACATTGGCGTTTTACTCGCAGTTGGGCAAAGGTTCCATCTTAACATCCAGTTCATAATGGAGGGATTTATCAATTTAAACCAGGTAGCCAAACAAAAACATTTGTTCCAGCTTGTTGGCCACGTGACTGCATTCAGACATATTCACAACTTTGAGACATAATGCTTTTGTGTTAAATATTCTTACTAAGTCTAAAAAAGAGCTTTCGTCAAGGCCAGTGAGACAATCATTCTAAAGGTTTTAGCTTTGTGACTGACTATTTGTAATCAGAGTTCAGCTTTGCTAATATTGAAAAAGTACTGAACACAATTCACCACCACAAATCTGAATGACAGTATTCAAACTGACAAATAATCTGAATGCTTCTCTTTGCAGTAATCTATACACAACGCAAAGTGTGCAAAGTCGCCCATCAGCAGATATATATGTTTAAAATTTATCCTATTTTGAGGATTTGTTTAGTTGTGAAAGTTTAACACACTAAATAAAAATCATTGATCAGTGCAATCTCAAATATGTTGCAGCAATGAGTTCGTTTAAGAACTGCAGAAAACTGGATTCAAAGCTAAGGCTGTGTTAAAAAAATTGCTAAATTCTGGACGCTCTGAAATGTTACGTTAACAAAGTCAATCTAGAGCCAGGTGAAAGTCAATCTTCCTGTCAGTGAAAAAATATCCGTAAAAAAGTGTATGGATTGGGACTGCCCTGATGCCTCAGTGAATCGATACTGTTTGATAATGAGTCGTACATATCTGGAAGGTGACACATTTTAGCCAATCTGGGCTGATTTAACTGATTTCAGTGGCGGAAACAGTAGAGCACTACAATTGGCCTCAGTATCCCTGAATTAGAAAGATGAAAAAAAATCAGGATTCTTGCTGCTTGTTATTGTCAATGCTCAAAATGGTGCATGTTTTGACATTTGGTGAGTACAACTGCATTTACGTAATGCCTTTCATGTATGATGAGAGTCTCAAAGAAAAGGATCAGGATTAACTGTGATGCCACCCTTCCTCCCCCATGGTTTAATAGCCTCAACTCACATATTAAGAACTACTTGGGAGGGCTGTGGGCAGCTGGAATTGTATTCCAGTATGACTCATTGCCTTAACAAGAGAATGGGGGACTACTTAAATTCAGTGTTGTTATAATTAAACTCCACATATTATTTTACTGCCAGTGAAATGTCTTGTCTGAAGGTTAAAACAACATCTAGCTTCCATGGTGTCATTATGGAATTATCTTACTGCCAACTGCAAAGGAAAGAAAGAAATCAATTAACATTTCGTCAAATTTCCTGGCAGGGCTTAGGTTCTTTATTTAGATATGTGCAAAGGCTTAATTCTCAATATCTCTTTAAGCTTCTCTTATTTTGCAATGGCTTCATATGTGTGAAACTCACAGGTTTCTCATTGAGTGTAATTCAAGCTTGGCAGGATATAATAGGCCTGATTGAATATCTGTTTCTCTAAATTGGTCTATTAACTCTGGAAGTTCTTCTTTGTTTTTGTACCTCTGCTGAAGGCTGAGGAATGAGGGAGATTGTACGGTAGATTTAATATTATTAGACCTGCAGACTCTCAACTACCTCCTTACCCCAGAAAACACACATTTCTAGCAAACTTTAGGGCAAGAAAATACTTCTCGACAATCTCCTTAACAGTGTATAGTAAACTTTACCTCAAAAATCCACTTTGCCAGATCAGCTCAAGCAATCTCTAAACATGTTAGAAAACAAAAAAAAACAGCTAAATCTTGCCTGTTCATGCAGTTGCTCCTGCTAAGCTATAGAAGCAGTATTTGCCTCTCCTTCTTCAGTGCTCTGAGACAATACCCCACATTAGGATACTATGCAAATGAAAATTATTGGTGCCTCTACCACCACAGCCTCATGTTATAGATAGAAAAACAATGGACACTTTTCCCACAAGAAACGCTGGGTGTATCTTTTGCAAGTACAATAACATTGTTACCCTCGCCACTGTTGTTGGTGTAGAGTTGACATATTCAAATACTAGTATATATATATATTATAGATATATATATATATGATATGAAACGAGTATGTCTGCAAAAAGTCATGCAAGGGGGGAACAATTATAAAGGCAGCATAAATTGAGCGGATGATGATCTTAGCTATAATGCTTCATAATCGACCAACAAAAGATGGATGTAGGTCAGGGAAAGTCTACAGAGTGGATCTTGTTTCACACTGAATTAAGTCATTGTAGCTTGGTGATGACAAATGCGTGCAATACATGGAACACTTCTTCATAACTGCAATTGTTCTGCTCTGGCTAAATTTCCACGGTGATCGATCTTCGTTGAATTTGGTTGCCCAATCACTGCACTTGCCAGCAATTACCTTTAAAGTAGTAAGAAACATTTTTACATTATAGGCATAGTATTAAAATTTAATGATTACTATTGTTAACATAGATTCACACATGATATAAATAATTAATAACAGCAACTGTTGTCCTGTAGCTCAGTGGTTAGAGCACTCACTTTGCAAGCGAGAGACCTGAGTTCAATTCCAGGCAGGGCGAAACCTTGGGCAAATTTTCTTATTCCACACGCCTGATAATAATCCCTCCAAAAAAACAAAACAGTAATAAATTGGTCATTTTCAATCCATGACTGTTTGTGGGACATTTCTGCGTGCAATTGGCTGCCGCGTTCGCCCACAAATATACAGTCAATTCACTTTACAGTATGTTCTGTGAAGCGCTTTGGGACATCCTCCCGATGTGAAAAGCGCTATATCAAATGCAAGGATTATTATTATTATTATTTATATAGCGCCCTCCACGCCGGACGGCGTCTCAGAGCGCTTTACAGTAACGGATCCCTGGACCGATTCAGAGGGAGGGGGAGGAAGGTGACCAAAGGCGTGGTTGAAAAGAAAGGTCTTATACAAACCTGTAGTTAATTAATTTTCAAATTATTATTAACTAATCAAATTTCAAGTAGCCACAGTTTTGCAAAACACCTGGAAGATTTATAAACAGATGTAGGATGAACATCAAAAAGTGCTGAACATATATAATAACAATAATAATCCTTGCATTTGATATAGAGCTTTTCACATCTTCTAGATGTCTCAAAGCGCTTCACAGAATAGACTGTAAAGTGAATTGACTGTATATTTGTGGGCGAACGCGGCAGCCAATTGTGCACAGCAATGTCCCACAAACAGTCGTAGATTGAAAATGACCAAATTATTATTATTCATTTTTTTGAAGGGATTATTACCCCGGAAAAGCAATCCGTCAATCGACTAACAACCAGGTTCCCACTTACTGCTAGGTAAATAGAAGCATGTGGAGTAAGGAAACTTGCCTAACATTTCGCCATGCCTTGTAATTAAATCCACTTCCTCTCGCTTGCGAGGCGAAAGCTCTAACCACTAAACTACAGGACTCCATAAGGGTTAAAACCATGAAGGGAATTAAAAGTAGGCAATTTTCAAGTCCATCTGCTGTCTATTAGCTAGTGAAGCTTGGTGAAGATTAGAATAATAGGTGTGCTCACCTGGTGTGGGAGAGAACACTCACGTATAACATGAAAAAAAGTCCTTCAGAAAGCTTATTAGTTTATTTTAATAGATATATGGAAAAAATAATTTGCATTAAACACACAGTCACTATAACACTCAAAAGCCACAGTGTATAGAGTTTTAATACATTTAATAATAGAACATCATAAGGTAAACTGCAGCAATACTATTCTGATTCTACTTTATACATTTACATGCAATTCCATATAATAATTCTAGTGTTGACAGTCCTGATATTACCAGTGGTACCAGTGCATGGCAAGTGACAATTAGATTTCATCAGGCAAGGAAATAGCAAGAGTTATCCTCAAGAAATGGCACAGAGAGTAAGCTTCTATTTGGATTTTTCCTCCCAAGACTGATTTACCCACCAGGAACATTTGTCAGGTGATTTATTGTGTAAGTAAATCTGACATTATTTAATTAAAGTTTGCTGAAGAGACATAAAACAAATGACAAATATTGAGATTGGCAAAGGTATGGCAAAGAAGAACTGATGCTGAGATGTTTTGAAAAGAGCAAGAGAAGGGTGAAAGATTTAGATTTTTATTACTTGATTTGTTTTGGAACATTTAACTGTCAGGCAAAGTAGAGTGAAGCTTCAATTACTTCTCCTATTATTGCTTTTAGAATTAATCTTGTCTCTTGTCTCGTGATTATTTGTATTCAGCACAAGGTAGTAAATAACGCACACTTTACTGCTCTTCAACAAGTAATAATTTAGCGCAACACGTTCACACAGAATAAACAATCAACAACAGTGTCTGCTGAAAAATACAGTGCACAGAGCTTACAAAGGTCAGGCAGACACTTAGTTCAATATGAAAATTAATCAGGGTAAAGCAATATTTGTAATAAGGGCACCTGTAATACCCTCTGTACACATAGCACATCAAAAATAGATATGTTTACATGTGTACAAAGAGTGCATGGTAGATTCCAATGTTCTAGTATTTAGGCATTAATCTTGGTAAGTATGCAAAACTCTTAAGACTGATAATAACAACAATAATTTGTATTTATATAGTACTCCTCACGCAGGGGAGCATCGCAGAGCAATTGTGAAGGTTTGATAATTGTTTTCCCTGTATCAGACACTTAGTTGACCAAAAATATAATAATAATAACCGTTGCATTTGATATAACGCCTTATCACATCTTCGAGAAGTCTCAAAGCGCTTCACAGAATATACTGTAAAGTGAATTGGCTGTATACTTTTGTGGGTGAAACGCAGCAGTCAATTACACACAGCAGTGTCCCACAAACAGTCTTAGATTAAGTGACCAAATTATTATTATTTTTATTTATTTATGTCAATTTTCTCACTTCTAATTTTGGAGGAAGGGGAAAAGGTTCTTTGGGGTCATGTTAATATGTGGCAGGATACAATATATATTCACAACCAGCTCTTGAGGTATTCCATTTAATTTTCCATTAACCTACCAATTCCCGCAGCGTAGGTTGATAAGCATATGTTGATAAACACATTTTTCATTCCACTGAAAAATATTTGATTTTGAAAAACAGATTTGTACACACCCCAACCATGTTTTCCTAAAATTTTCCTCTCCCCACCACCATTGACTAATCAAAACATCTCACCAGGACACCCTTGTCCGTATTCCAAATGTAAACAAGTCAGGATATGTCATGACTGTCACATTTTGTGAAAAACAAGAATTAAAAGCATTCAGCCAACTCGGTGAGGCATTTTATTTGACAAAAATGATTTCTCTCACTACCTCTTGGAAATGCACTACATGATGCAAAATCCAACAGGCATCAGCTTGCCTCATGACCTCCGCCTCCCAACCCCACCATTGGTGGAGAGGCTTTCGGGCTATCTAGCCCCATGGTGTGTCAGCCTGGCTCAGTGGCAGCACGCATACCCTCTGAGTCAAACGCTGTGGGTTCAAGCCCCACGTCGGAACTTGGAATCACACAATCTAAGTCAGTGGAGGGTAACCTTTTGCTAAGGTGTGCCACAGAGTCAGCTCAAGACATATCGCTGTGCAACTAAAAAAAAACAATATAATTAAAAAGAAAAGAAGAATATTACTGGGAAAGAAAGATGCATTTATTAAGAAATTCACAATAAAATATCAAACAAGTTACTTTATGAGGCTTCTGAATTTGTTTCTTGTCCATAATATCTTCAATATTTGGATTCGGTTTTGAGCACACGAGTAGAAGATGATTACAACAACAACAACAAAATTACATTTGTATAGCACCTTTCACGTCAGGAGGACGTCCCAAGGCGTTGGACAGACAGAGTTTTGGACCCGAGCTGGGGGTCGGAATCGGGGAGGGTAGAAGGCAGGGTGATTGAAAGCATGGTTGAAGAGGAGGATCTTGAGATGGGTCTTGAAGGAGGCAAAGGAGGTGGCGAGGTGGCGGGACTGCGGGATGGAGTTCCAGAAGGTGGGTGCAAATTGGCAGAATGCCCACCCGCCAATAGTGGGGTGAGCGCAGCTGGGGACGTAAAGCAGGCTGGAGCCTGCTGAGTGGAGGCAGCGAGCAGGATGGTAGGGGCTGAGGAAGTTGCAGAGGTAGGAGGGAACAAGACCATGAAGGGCTTTGAAGGTGAGGACCAGGATCTTGAATTGTACGCTCTGTGTGATGGGAAGCCAGTGGAGTCAGGTGAGGATGGGGGTAATAGGGTCACGCCTGGTGCGGGAGAGGACACGGGCTGCAGCGTTCTGAATGATCTGCAGCCTATGGAGGGAGGAGTTGGGGAGGCTGACAAGCAATGAGTTTGCACAGTCAAGCCTCGATGTAATGAAAGCGTGTATGGTTTTGGTGGCCTGTGGCGTAAGACAGTGGCGGAGCCGGGCGATGTTGCAGAGGTGGGGGGAAGGCAGAGTGGGTCATGGCGCAGATGTGGAGTAGAAAGGATAGTTGAGGGTCAAACAAGACCCCAAGGTTCCGGACTGGCTTAGTAAGGTGTAGTGTGTAACCATGGACGGTGATGCTGTCAGCGCCTGAGGTGTGGAGGTGCTGACGGGAGCCAATCAGGAGAGCCTCGGTCTTGTTGACATTCAACTGAAGAAAGTTAGGTCTCATCCAGAACTTGATGTCCGACAGACATTCTGTCAGCACAGCAGTGGTCCTGGAGGCAAGGGTGGAGGCAGAGGGGTATAGTTGGGTATCATCTGCATACATGTGGAAGTTGACCTCATGTTTGCGGATATGTTACCAAAATTATTAAGGTGATCATCTGTTAGTTTGAAACAGTATTTATTTTTTATGAAGTTCATGGCAGAAAAGGACTGATCACAGGTATAGGTTGATTTGAATCTGCATACATATTGAAGAGCATGGTAATGCAATTTAGGAAAATCACTCTTAGGAACTAATTTCCAAAACGACTTCAAGTCCTGGCTTACTGGAGAAGCACACAGTACTTTGAATTTGCTATGTAGGCCTGAATGATTTTTAAGTTCCAAAATTTCCAACTGCATTTCTGGTGGATAATATTCAACCTCAGTGTCTGAAAAAGAGAAAAGGTTGGTGAAAAGTGCAATATGTCTTTGTCTTCTTTAAAATTTTGAAAACAGGCATCCCAGGAATTAATTAGTGAAGAAATCACGTTCTGATATTTTTCAAAATTAATGATGATGTTACTGTCACTTTTTAACTGTTGCAAGTGAACAAAGCCATCCAAGATTTTTCGAGACAAAAAACATTCAAACAAAGGTTAAGCTTGGCCTTGGAAGCTGAAATTTAATTAAATAGAGTTGGAAAAAGGCAATCCTCTCCTTGCAAGCGTGAATTGAGGTTGTTAAGATGACCGTTAATGTCCGTAAGGAAAGCAATGCTTGACCCTAAAATAACTTCATCACACCCACTTAGACAGCCCAGCACTCTCCTTCGCTGTCCTCCCCACCTCGCTGTCCTCCCCACCTCACTGTTCTCCCCACCTCACTGTTCTCCCCGCATCGCTGTTCTCCCTCCCTTGCTGGTCTCCATTTCTGCACTCCCCCCTCGCTGTTCTCCCTCCTTCGCTGCTCTCCCCCCTCGCTGATCTTCTTCACTGCTCTCCCCCCACTTACTGCTCTCCCACCCTCATTGCTCTCCCTCCCTCTCTGCTTTCAAACCCTCCCTGCTCTCCCTCGCTGCTCTCTCCCCTCCCTGCTCTCCTGCTCTCCCTCTCTGCTCCCTCCCCACTGATACTCCAATACAGTGCTAAATGCTGTCCTTCAGGCGACACATTAAACCAAGATCCCGTCTGCCTGTTCGAGTGGAAGTGAAAGATCCAATGGCATTAATCCAATGGCATTATTTGAAAAGAGAACAGAGTTCTCCCAACAAATCACTCAAATAAAATTGGACACTCAATCCCTGGCTGTTTGTGGGACATTGCTGCATGCAAACTGTCTGCCGTGTTTCTCCCACAAAATGCACAGTTTATCCTGTGAAACCCTTCAAGCGGCTCAATGTCGTAATAAGGCAGTATATCAAATGCAAAAATTATTTTTATTATTCTCTGGAATTCCATCCTGGGGTCTTTCCAACTCGGTCCCTTCCTTGCCTAGTTCTCGCTCTCAAGACCTACCTCTTTCGGCCATCTTTCCCCTTCCCATTCCCTCTTAGCTCCCACCCCCAGCTCACGTACCCTACCAGTACTGGTAAGCACTTTGGGACATCCACCTGCCATGAAATGTAATGCTATAAAGCTGTAAAATTGTATTGTATATTGTAATAGCTTGGACCTAAATTAAGCCCACAGAGATAAATAACCAAGATGCATTGAAATAATTACTAAGACAAAATTCAAGCAATTATTTGAGTCTGTGGAAATATTACCCACGAAACCTCAGCTGGAAGAGGCAAAGGATCCTGCCTCAGATTTAAACAAATAGAAATAGTCATTGTCCTCTTCAGCTGCAACAAATAACCACATACTGTTTAACGTTCTGCCCAGATTTGGGTAAAGCACATTGCAAAGAAAATAAAAAGAATTCTTCTTGATCTGCAGCCTACTCTTGGGAAAACAGTAAGCCTGAGACATATGTCTCTGTCTTCTAAGATTGCAAAAGGAATACTTATTTATGTCTGTGAGTTCTGGATTCAGCAGTAAGGTTGTTCGGATCAACACACTGGCTGAGCTAGTCTGTAACCTCTTGGGAGACCAATGTTGAAGTATCTTAACACCTCACACAGAAAGCATGTCAACACCATGCTATTCGCAGTACAAAATGTCATCACTTGGCTATGGGTTCAGACAAAATCACCTGTGGTGATTTTTTTAACTCACCTTAATCTTAACTCATCTTAAGGGAATAGTTGCTGCTGAAAACATTATGTAAGTTCTCTTATTGGACCTTGATGAAGACTTTGACTGTATGGAAGTTTTCACAGACGGCTGGACAACAACCAACAACAACAACAACAACAACAAGATTCCATTTATAAAGCGCCTTTCACGTCAGGAGGACGTCCCAAGGCGCTGCACAGTTGGGTCATGACCCGAGCAGGGGGGAAATGGTCAGGGTGAGGGGAGGGAAGGGAGGGAGCGAGGAGGGGGGAAATGGTCAGGGTGAGGGGAGGGAAGGGAGGGAGCGAGGAGGGGGAAGAGAGTCGAGAGGGGAGCTGAAGGCTCGGTCAAAGAGAAAACCAATGGGAAGAGGAATAAAAAGGATGGTAATATTGGCGACTCAGGGATCTGGGAAGGATCAGGGAAATCAAAGCATCTGATTCCCTCAAAAAACACAAATCCTGAAATGGAAAGTGACATATCACACTTATTTGATGACCTGTACCAATTGTGCAGGCTGAATAGATCACATCACTTAATAACTTAAAGTTCTTAATTTAAATCAACCACTTAAAATTATGCTGTGTATGTTTACTGTAGGGGTGTGTGACACTGCCTGTCACCACTCTTATCTCACACCAAATGTTGCTGAAATCCTCATTCATGCCTTTTATTCCTCCAGACTAGACTATTCAAATGCAATCCTCAGCAGTCTTCTTAATTCTTCCATCCATAATAATACTATTCCTTGTATTTGATATAGCGCCTTATCAGGTCTTGAAGCCATCTCAAAGTGCTTCACAGAATATACTGTAAACTGAATTAACTGTATATTTTGTGGGCGAAACTGTATTAGCTCCAGCTGATACAAAACTCCATTGCCTGCATCCTTACCTGCACCAATAATTCCCTTCATACTCTTTTGTTTCCCCATCTCTGCTCGCCTAACTCAGGCCTCCTGTCTTTCTGCACTTCGGCTGTTATGCCTCTAACCTCTAGAGCCTCCCTACTCTTCCTCAACCCCTGCAACTTACCTCATTTTTGTGAAAAAAGCTAATTTGTAAATATTTTGTAATTCGCAAGAATACATCCATAATAGTTTGAGATTGTTGCTTCTCAATTCTTTGACACGCAGGACATGACTCAGCTTACAATTCTATAGCATCTGATGAAATGTTGAGGTTGCACTAAAATAGAAGGTGTCACAAAAAATTATGCTCTGTTCTCAAAGCTGTGTGGGAGACGTGCTCCAACCGCACAAGTTGATGTCAATGGTAAGAGTATTATCATAGAGATTACTTGCAAATATAACAAACATGTAACGCAGCAAATTCTTTCCATGTTAGCTGTGAGATTATAATCAGTTTGCTTTTAAACAAAAATCCTGAAGAAAACTGTAAAAGAAAATATTAGAATCTTAGTGTTGAATTTGGGGCATGATTGTGAACTACCGACAGTGTGGGATAAGCATAATGAAAGGATTAATATCTTCATATTCAGAACTGTAAATCCGTGGAACGGGTTAGCATGAAAGAACGCTAATTTGGCTGGAGCATTCCAAAAACAATCACATAGATTTATTTTTCAAAGGGGTCGGGGCAGAGGGAATAATATCATAGTATATATATTTTTGGTACAGATAAGAGACAAAACAGAATGTTTTTTATTGCACCCTGAAAGGAGAAGAAAATCGGATATATTTTCTTATTCCTATCATCTTATCTACTTTGTGCAGAATTAAGGAAGAGGTACTTTGAGACTCTGAAATCTCCTTTCATTAACACCATTATAACCATCAGAAACATGGATTCATACATTCTGGGGTTGTTTCAGACTCTCGAATAGGTGAGCAGGGTGCCTCCCTCATTGGAGTGAATGTGCTCCCAATTCCAGACAAACAGAAATTTACCTGAATGTGTCAGTCTCTCAGTAGTTTGGATACTTTTAAGTTTAGTGATTGATTTCCACATATGTCAGGCACACCCCACAAAATAATTGTTTTTCATACTTTTCTTTGCCAGCTGTATAGACATTTCTCGTCACTGCAGCTTTCTGTCACAGTACGCTCCTACACCACTTAATTTCACATTTTGGTATTGTCACCTTTAGGCATCAAACACGTGCTTAAACTGTAGAATGTGGTTCTGAAGCATTTGTGTGTGAACATCAAAAGTGTTCAATCAGCACAGAGAGAAATACAACGAGAGGAATATGTCAGCGGCTCATGTCAATGGACAAGAAAAATATCCTATTGTAATAGAAAAGCCTATTACATTTCATTGTAGGCCTGGAGGGGAAATGGTGACTAATAGTTTATAAAGAAAGGGTATGCTGGGAAATAGATATATGTTGTTTGTGACAATAGGAAAGAGATGACGAGAAGGAAGTGAAGCATCATTTCCTTTTGTACTTAGTTATGGAAGAAACATCTGCAAATAAATAGAACCAGAAATAATCTAGTAAGTAATTTTTGCATTTGATAAAGCATCGGGAAGATAACTCAAAGTGCTTCACAGGATTTATCATAAAGTGAATAAAGTGTCACTTATAAATTGACTGTGCGTTTTGAGGGGCAAACATGGAGCAAATTTGCGCAGAACAACAACAACAACAAATTGCACTTATATCGGCCTTTCACATCGGGAGGATATCCCAAGAAGCTGGACACTGAAAGGTTTGCACTCCAGCTGGAAACATTTTAGAGGGAATAATGAAGTCCCTAATAAGATACAGGAGGATAAGAGGGAGTAAGCATTGATTTATGAAGGGATACTGTCTATTTGGTTTACTTATGAGGAAATCAAAGGGATGGTAAGCACGGAGAACCCAATAGATATTCTGGGGTGAAAACATGATCTTAACAGATTTGTGGCTAGTAATTCCATGCACGTTTCTATAAACAAAATAATTCAAAATTCAAATGAAGTTTTTGTGAAAATTCATGATGAGATATTGGACCCTTTGTGTTTGCTTCCTTACATCCTCCCTCAATTCCACTATGATGTGCATCAATCATCTATCAAATGCTTCTAATTCCTCAGCAGGTCTTGACTCCTGACCTATTGCAACTCTTTCATGTGCCCGGGCACCACCAGACGTAGCCTGTGTAAATGAAATGGTTTAATGCTGTGATGACACCAGATTGATGCTGTGATAGGAAGATGACAGGGTGGGTGTGCTGAAAGGATGGTATCAGAAGGGCTGAAGGATCTTCTTCATCCAAACAACAACAACAACTTGGATTTATACAGCGCCCTCCACGCCGGACGGGGTCTCAGAGCGCTTTACAGAGACAGGGGGAGGGGGAGGAAGGCGACCAAAGGCGCGGTCGAAAAGAAAGGTCTTCAGCAGAGACCTGAAAATAGGAAGGGAGGGAGCAAGGCAAAGGGAGTGAGGAAGGGAGTTCCAGAGCCTCGGGGCATAGTGGCTGAAGGCACCGCCGCTGAGGGTGGAGTGGAGGACTCGGGGGACCTGGAGGAGGCCAGACCCGGAGGAACAAAAGCAATGGGTACTGTTTTCTTTGACCGTGCCTTCAGCTCCCCTCTCGACTCTCTTCCTCCTCCTCGCTCCCTCCCTTCCCTCCCCTCACCCTGACCATTTCCCCCTCCTCTCTCCCTCCCTTCCCTCCCCTCACCCTGACCATTTCCCCCCTCCTCGCTCCCTCCCTTCCCTCCCCTCACCCTGACCATTTCCCCCCAATGCTCGGGTCATGACCCAACTGTGCAGCGCCTTGGGACGTCCTCCTGACGTGAAAGGCGCTCTATAAATGGAATCTTGTTGTTGTTGTTGTTGTTTTGAGGAGAGAGGAGGTCAGAGAGGTCGGGGGGTGCAGAGGAGTGCAGGGACTTGAATACAAGGGTGAGGATCTTGAAGTCGATCCTCTCTGGGATAGGCAACCAGTGCAGTCTGGCAAGGACTGGGGTAATCGGGGAGCGGAGTTTTGTGCGGGTGAGAATGCGGGCTGCAGAGTTTTGGATAATTTGGATTTTATGGATGGTAGTGGATGGTAGACCGGCGAGGAGGGCAATAGAATAGTCCAGCCGAGAGGTGACAAAGTCATGGACCAGGGTTTCAACCGCTTTTGGGGAGTGGTATTAGCGGAGATGGGCGATGCGTCGGAGGTGGAAGAAAGCGGTGCTGGTGAGGGACTGGATGTGGGGGAGGAAGGATAATTGGGGATCGAACCTGATATCTAGGTTGCATACGGGTTCGGAGTTTTATGGGGAGGTCGGGTAGGTGGAGGAGGTGAGAGCCGTGAGATTTTAGATGTTGACAAGAGCCAAAGAATATGGCTTCCGTCTTGTCAACGTTCAGATGAAGGAAGTTTGCGCTCATCCAGCCCCTGAGATCTGACAGGCAGGCTGACAGAACATCAGTGGACTGGGGGTCGCAAAGAGACATGGAAAATTAGAATTGGGTGTCATCGGCATACATGTGGAAATGTACCCCATGTCTACAGATGACATCCCCAAAGAGGGAACTTGTAGATCAGAAAGGGGAGGGGGCCAAGAAAAATAGATCCTTGGGGTACCCCGCAGGTAATCGGGTGAGAGCGGAAGGAGAAGCCGTTTGTACAGATGTACTGCTGGCGGTTTGTGAGGTAGGACTCGAACCAGGCGAGTGCAGTCCCACTGAGGTGGATGACGGAGGAAAGGCGGTGGAGGAGGATGGCGTGATCAACTGTGTTGAACGTGGCAGAGAGGTCCAGGAAGAAAAGGAGGCAGAGGGGGCCCTGGTCACAGATAGAGAGGATGTCATTTATGACTTTCACAAGCGCAGTCTCTGTAATGTGGGCAGGGCGGAAACCGGACTGGAGGGGTTCGAAGAGGGAATGGGAGGAGAGGTGTGCGCAAAGTTGGTTGGCAACGACTCGGTCTAGAATTTTTGAGAGGAAGGGCAGGTTAGAAATAGGGCGGTAATGGCTGGGGTTTGAGGGATCTAGGGAGGGTTTTTTCAGGAAGGGGGTGATGACAGCAGTTTTGAGGGAGGCCCGGACTGATCCGGAGGAGAGGGATTAGTTGATGATGTCAGCCAGTAGTGGGCAGAGGAGGGAGAGCTGGGTGACCAGTAAGTTGGTGGGGAGAGGATCGAGGCAGCAGGTGGTGGGTTTCATGGAGGTGAAGGTCGGTGAGAGGGAGGAGGGAGATAGAGAGAGCAAACCAATATTATGCTCATTATTTCATACTAGGAGAGACATGCAGAAATGACTCAACACAGAATTGACCTTCCAACACAAAAATTGCCCAAAGGATCACAAATCTCTCAATCTTGTGGAAAGCAGGAGACTGCCTCAGAGAACAGCACAAAAAAAGACAACACTGGAAATGAAACGACTGATAATAGTAAGAAGGAGAAAGCTGAAATACTTGACAATGTAATTTTCTTTGACCTATACTTCCTATCAACTGCATTCCTCACCTCTGCAATGTTCTGTGTACCACCAGTTGCTGTCTCCATGACTACTTTGCTCGTCCTTTATACCTTGCTTATCCGAGTACTTAGCTTTGTGTCCTACAATATTTCTCTTTGTGTTTTTTACTTGTTTAAATTAACTGTATATTTCCTTCTGTTTATCCCATATTATATGTTTTACGTTTTACCTGAATCACTTGTTAGCATTCTTACACCTGAGTCAAAAGGTTGCTGGTCTAAGCGCCACTTTGGATCTTTGAATTTGTATAGTTAACACTCCAATGCAGTGCTGCATGTGTTGCATTGTCAGTAGTGCTGATCCTCACTTGAGATGTTTAAAGATCCCATGGCAGTATTCGAAAATTAAAATCCTGGTCAAAATCCCCCAAGTTAAATTTGTCATTCTTTTCATGGCTGTTTTTGGAACATTGCTGTGTACAAATTAGTTGCCATGTTCACTTGCAAAAACACAAATTAGTGCTAGTGGTAGTGTTTAGATACAAAACACAGAGTAACTCTACAGTAAACTACAGTGAAGAGTTCTGAGACATCCCCCCGACGTGAAAGTTGCTATATATGTTCAATTTGTTATTGTTGTGTCCTCACCAAGCTCCATAGCAAATTTGTTTTTATAACATAAAATGTTCATTACTGCAGTGTCACACCAAGTGTAAGATGGCACATCTTAATTGCTTTAAATCAGACAATCTTGGAGGCCAAGGACAACCCCAGGCTCTTCTTCTCCATCACCAACTGTCTTCTCCGCCCACACGCTCATGCCTTGCCCATCCTCACCTCCAATGCCAACTGAGAAATGATGCTGGACTTTCTCTAATCCAAAGTTGAGGGGATCCACTCAGCTGCCTCTGCCCTTCCATCTATCACACCCTGACCATCTTCCCCTCCCACCCCGGCCCCTACACATCCCTCCCTCCATATCTTCGAACCTGTCTCCCACTCCTCTCTCACCAACACTATAACCCACATGAAACCGACCACCTGCTCCATTGACCCCATCTCTACCGCTTTCCTTACCTTCTAGTTCCACCTCCTTGCCCCTCTGCTCACAGACATTATAAACCTCTCCCTGTCCCTGGTACTGTTCCCACCTCATTAAAAATGGCTGTCATCACATCTAGCCTTAAAAAACCCTCCCGGGACCCAACTCTACTCTCAAACTACTGCCCCATCTCCAACCTCCCTTTCCTCTCCAAGTTCCTGGAATGAGTTGTTGCTTCCCAGTTCTGCTCCTTCCTCTCCTGCCACTCCCTTCACGAACCCCTCCAATCAGGTTTCTGTGCCACCCACAGCACAGTAACATCCTGGGTCAAAGTGCCAAATGACATATCCATCTGCGACCAGGGGTCCCTCTGCCTTCTCGTCCTCCTTGACCTCTCTGCTGCCTCCAATACCGTCGACCACTTTATCCTCATCCACCGCCTCTCCTCTCACCTCAACTTTCGCAGCTCTGTCCTTGACTGGTTCAGATTGTACCTCTCACACCGCCTCCACTTCATCTCCACAAACGGTTTCTCCTCTAGACCCCGCATCATTTCGTGCGATGTTCCTCAGGACTCTGTCCTTGCTCCCCTCCTTTTCAATATCTATATGCTCCCTCTTGGTGACATCATCCAGACATGGGATCAACTTCCACATGTCTGCGGATGACACCCAACTGTACCTCTCTGCCTCCATCCTTAACTCCAGGACCGCTGCTGTGCTGACAGAATGTCTGTCAGATATCATGTCCTGGATGAGAGCTAACTTTCTTCAGTTGAACATCAACAAGACCGCGGCTCTCCTGATTGGCTCCCGTCAGCGCCTCCACACCTCAGGCACTAACAGCATCACCATCCATGGCTGCACTCTCCACCTTGCTAAGCCAGTCCGGACCCTTGGGGTCTTGTTTGATCCTCAACTATCCTTTCTACCCCACATCTGTGCAATGACCCACTCTGCCAGCCCCCACCTCCACAACATCACCCTTCTTCACCACTGTCTCACTCCGCAAGCCGCCGAAACCCTCATACACACTTTCATTACAACGAGGCTTGACTATTCAAACTCCTTACTTGTCGGCCTCCCCAACTCCTCCCTCCATAGGCTGCAGATTATTCAGAATTCTGCAGTCTGTGTCCTCTCCCGCACCAGGCTCCATGATCCTATCACTCCCATCCTCGCCCGAATCCACTGGCTTCCCATCATACAGAGGATACAGTTCAAGATCCTTCAAAGCCCTCCATGGTCTTGCTCCCTCCTATCTCTGTGACCTCCTAACCCCCTAGCATCCTGCTCGCTCCCTCCGCTCAGCGGGCTCTGGCCTGCTTCACGTGCCCCGCCTCGCTCGCCCCACTATTGGCGGGCTTGTCTTCTGCCACTCTGCCCCAAACTTCTGGAATTCCATCCCGCAGTCCCTCCGCCTCCCCAATCCCAACCCCTGCTGGGTCCAAAACTCTCACTGTCCAGTGCCTTGAGACATCCTCCCGACGTAAAATGTGCTATACAAATGTAATTTTGTTGCTGTTGTTGTTTAAATTTTCATCGTAAAATGATGATGATGCCAATATCACAGAAAGATCGGGTCAATAAGTTGCTTTTTTTGGCCATCAATAACAAACATTTTAGCACTACCTCAAAGTAATTATCCATGTAACTTTTTAAGATTCTTTCTCACTCTCATTCGGTCAGTGGCTAGAGGGCATCAATTTAAGATAGTTAGCAAACAAGCAAAGGGTATTGTGACGGTTCCCACCCTTAATCCATACCCCTGTTATGTAAAGCGCACGGTGTACGAGGTGGCCTCTGTCTCGATCCTTCATGGCAATAATACAACTTTGAAGCAGGGCAGTGATGGTACACATTTTTATTCTTGTGGCAAAGCGTTTAAGAAAATAACATTTAAGGAAGAAAAGACAAGATTTCCAAATGATTTCTGTGTGTTTATATTGTGCTTGCTTAGAACTGCAGCCTGTTTAACATCAGCAACATGTGCAGGTATTTATACCTAGGTCCTCTGTATGACAATCGTATTACTATGCAAGTACATTAGAATATTTAGATATTTAATATTACAATGTATTACAGCAGTGAAAACCTTGTTATTGCTAAATAATGTAGATTCTGTGCTTGTGCTGTTGAAGTCAGCAATATAACACAGAGACAAACTCTGAGCATCCTTCTCGTATTGCTGATTTGCACCGAACAAGCAAAACATAGCTCCGGGTTTGCAATGTCATCTTCTTGCAAAAATACTTCTAATGTAAGGAGTGCTTTAGAATTGTGCTGATATAGATTTAGTGATGCTCACAGTTCTGAAGTAAAGATCTAAGTCAATTAATTAAGCTCAATTTCAGAACATTCCATACGTTCATGATCTCTACACAAAAAAAAGATTTTGGTAACAGCTTTTCGGCAAATCGTTTTTGTTCATAGACATTCAGCAACGGATAGACCAGAAGGAAACTGTGTATGCCAGTAGCATAACTCAGTACACACTACATATTAATAGGAACAAACATGTTCAGAAATGCCAGTAAATGTATACTTAATTGGCATATATAATACATCAGACAGAGAGCAACCTATGTTTTGTTTTGCAGACTTTTTTCAGCTGCATTATGTTTTTTTTACATTTCCACAACTTCACGCAATGCTGTCTTTCTCACCCTCAACAATCTCTCTTTCTCTCCCCTAATTACATACACAGTGTGGTTCTATACTATTCGGAGAGACTGAATGTTTAGTAGTCAAATCTTTTTAATATATTTCCTTTTCTGGCACTAACTCAACATGTTCCTTGCTAAAAGACAATGTCCTGAGGGGAAAGTTTTTAAAATGTAAAGTACTTTCCCTCACGTGAACTTCACAGTGGTGGGTTGGAATTGGAATTGCCTTGGAGAAATAAACAGTTGAATTGTTCCTCCGTGAGTCTGTGACAACCATTTTAGTGGGTGGCATCAGCCAAGCAAATTATCCATCAGCCAGCATTCAGTTCTGTATATTTACATGATGTATAGGCCAAGAAAGGTCTATCATTTTATTTCAATCTGCTCTTGTTGGCTGTGTTCTCGCCTGAATTCATGGGCTCATCACCAACATGAAAGATTAGAAATACAAACCGTTTGCTCTTTTTTTAAAGATTTCATCTTCCAAATGTCTCCCCTCCTTGCTTGAATGTATTGTGCAATCCAGTGGTCTCGTTCACTGAAGTGGACACTTTACTTATCTAAGCCTGACAGTGAGTGTCAGGAGACTCTTGTCTGGATAAGGCGGAGGGGGAAGGAGGCATCACAACTGAGTTTCATTTTGTTTTTGACGCTTGTCCACATATGGATGTTTGACAACAGGGTATCTCACAGCTACATGGCTAAGGTACTCTCCAAAATGGATTTCAGGGAGGGAATACGCAAGCAGATCTGACTACTCTACACAGACATCTGCAGCACAGTCACAGTCAACCGGTGCAAGACTGAGCTGTTCTCCGTCAGGTTGGGATTAAGGTAGGGCTGTCCCCTATCCCCCATCGAACCCTTTGCACAGGCCATCAGGAGGGACGAGAGCATCAGAGGTGTCACCATCCCAGGCAGCCACAGCACACAAGCCATGGCTTCCCTGTATATGGATGATGTCACTGTCTTTTGCACAGATCAAAAATTGGACTCGAGCCTCCTAGGCATTTGGGATCGGTTTGAAGAAGCCTCAAGAACCAAGATCAACCACCAGAAAAGTGAGGAGATGTATTTTGGAGACTGGAACGAACACAATGACATACCTTTGCAGTGAAGTCCTTGGCATCTGGTTCGGGGCTGCCGGGGTGTGCCAAAAAAGCTGGGAGGAGTGTCTAGGCATAGGAGGAAGAAACTGGTGATGTGGCACCAGTACTCGCTGTCCATCACCAGGAGAAATCTGGTGATAACGTGTGAGGCCCTCTCGGTGTTACTGTACGTGGCCCAGGTCTGGCCTTTGACCAGGAACAATGCCACTACAGTCACCAGAGAGGACTTCCAACTGATCTGGGGGTCCAAGTAGGTGGGGTCTGCAGAAACACGATGCACAAAACATCAGCAAAAGAGGGGGAAAGGGTTTCCTAACATTGCCCTGATCCTCATGGCCACCTTTGTGTGTAGCTGCCTGAGGCTGTAGCTGGAGCCCAGCTACGCCAGCAGCGAATGCCGTTACGTACTGGGTTTCTACCTTTACCTGGTGCTAAGAAGGTGGGTCTGGCAGAACTGCCTCTAAATGTTCCACGCAGTTGGAGTATGCCGAACCACCTATCCTATGTTGACAACTTCCTGATGAACACCATCCCAGACTCCCGCGCAATCACAAAGTGCGCGGCAGGTAGTCGAAACAGTTCGAAAGGGGGAGAGGGCAGACCCGATGAGGAGGTACCCTGTGGCAACAGCCAGCTACGTCTGGCAAAATGCCTTGTCACTGGCCCTGACCAACAACCATCAGGACATGGCCTGGCTGGCGATAAATGGGGCCTCCCCCTCAAGGCTTTCATGCACGGTCAAGGTCTGGGCCAGTCAGCACGTTGCCCTCGGGCCGGCTGCAGAGGCCAGGAGACCGTGGACCACTTCTCCCTGGAGTGCTGTTTCGCAAAGTCAGTTTGGAAAAAGATGGAATGGATTCTCTCGCGGTTCATCCCTGGGGACCCGCTGTCACGGCACTCGGTGCTGTACGGCCTCTTCCCGGGCACTCACAGTGAAACCCACAACCAATGTGCCTGGAGATTCATAAACTCAGTAAAGGAGGCCCTTTGGCACTCCCAAAACCATGTGTTCTTCTGGCAGAACGAGGGGACAGTGAGGGCCTGCCTCAGGCTCACGCACGCTAGGACCAGGGATTATATACTGAGGGACAAGCTGAAGTTCAGCTCAACCATGCCAAATGTCGGATGAGGCCTGACCCTGTCAGGAGCTGCTCCGGCAACACCCGCTCAGGGTGCAGCCATTGGGTAGCCCACGAGCGCACCCAAAACTGACTGAAGTAAGAGTACAGAGGACGATCGAGATGTAGCCAAAGAGCGTTCCGAAAATGTATGTACGGTAAATATGTGCGTGTACGGTGCACATCAGGGCGCCTTCCGAAAGCAGCAAGTGCGCCTTATCAGGGTATGTGCGGGTGGGCACATGGATGTGGTGTACACAGGGACAACTCTCGACTGTGTTAAAGGGAGCGTGCCAAAAAAACGTGCGCACAGCCTATATGTGGTGAAGGAATGCGGTGTAAACAATGGAATGTTTTTTGTATCGGGAAAAAAGGAAAAAAATGGTAACAGAAGATGTTGTGTTTGTTTTGGATTTCTGTTGTACTAAATATTATATTTATAAATAAATTTATATTTTCAACAAAAAACAACATATGGATATTTTACAACAGGGATTCTGGATAGCAATAGGGAATGGGACCCCCTTGGCTGATATTTTCTTCTAAGCCCAGGGGAGCTAAGGTCAACTGCTGTATTCCATCTTTACCACATGTGGCCAATTCAATTCAGTTAATTATGACCTTTAAAGGAATTAAATAAACATGTGAAGATTAAAGACATAATAGTGTATAAGGAAAGAGCAGGGAAATGGAATCAGGGTAGATAATTCTACTGTGGAGTAAGCAAAGTTATGATGGGCAGAATGTCCTCCTTCTGTTCTGCATAAAACTTGTTACCTTGAATGTTGGGGAGATCACTGACATCAACTTTCACCCAAAACTCCTACATAGACTCAGCTTCCCACTGGATTGCAATTATAGCTCTCCTAGCTCCTCTCCTAGACCATCACAAATGGTTTCCCAGTGAGTCCACACCATGTTCCTATGGCACAATCATGTCACAATATGTTGATACTTGATTGCTTTCGTATCTTACTTCCACAGCTCTCTTTGCAGCCTTTCTGATATATATATATATATCCACCATCCTTTCCTTGTGGGTGTTAATTGTTTCAAGGAGTCTCATCTGTCTTATGGGGCAAGGTGATGAAGGGATTCTAAAGTTAGGTTAAGGATCATATAATAAATTCACTTTGGTATTCGTAGTTATTAGAGACAATTCAGACTAGAGTTACAATAATAATAATCCTTGCATTATAGAACATTATCACATCATCAAGACATAAATGGTGTGATTGTGTGTATTCTGCCAAAAAAAAGCAGGAAATCTTCACACAACCATACCAGAAAGAGAGCCATGAAGTGAGTGATCAGTTTTATTTTGGGCAAGGCACTAGGAAAGAGAAACCCCTTTCTCTTTTTGAATAGTGCCATGGGATCTTTAATGTCCACCTAGACTGGCAGACAGAACCTTGGTTTAACATTTCATCGGAAGGATGGCAGCTCTCACAATGCATTGCATTGGAGTGTCACCAGAAACTGGTTGCAAGTCCCAGTGTATGGGCTGGGCCAATAGAAAATTGCAGCCACACTTTTTCCGCAGAATCCGCTATTAACATTTTTAGTATTTTAAACATAACTACATGTTCAGGAAATATATGCCTATAGTTTTAATCCTGGTTGTTTCACAAAATGTGTCACTCAAAAGCACCAATTTCCTTTGCAATTTCCCGCAAAATCTACGAATGTTTTCCACAATTACCCGCACCATTTGCAAAATGCACTGCAATTTTTGGCAAATATTTCCACATTTGTCTTTTGGCCCGAGTCTTTCTGACTCAGAGGCAAGAATTCTGTCAACTGAACCCAGCTGACACACCTAATGGCTAATAGGTCTGCAGAGCCTAGTGCTGGAGAAAATATGACCTGTGGAGTTTTTTTTGAGTTGAAGCTTGTGAAGGATAGAACTGGGAGACTGGTATGGAAAGCATTTGAGGTGTCTGTCCTCTATATGATGAATTTATGAAGGAAGGTTTCTCAAAGAGAGAAAGTAAGTGTAAATGGCCAGAGATCTAGAGATGGGAAAAAAAAACTTCTGAGCAATAGGGAGTTAAAGGACAGTGTGCACCATTTATGACTATGCAATTGCAACTCAGCAGTAGATCCTTTCTGACTACACTGTTTGGCACAAGACACAAATGCTGCAATTAAAATTCATACTCATTGAATTTGGAAGGGGAGGGAATACTTTGTCATATGGGAATGAACTCAAGTCTGTAAATGATCATGAGGAGATGGGAAAGGTTCAGGGAGAAGCGGAAAAACAGAACAGAACAAAATATGAAGCACATGAATTCAATCAATAGGAAAAATGATCAAATGAAAGATATATATAATCAGACAACTAAATACATCAAGGTACGGTACAGACTGTATCAGATTATATAAATGCTAGAAGCATTTAGAATACAAAATTGGAACTGAAAACAATTGTGGCAATTGGTAACTACATGAGTCACATTTTGAAAGCAAGATATTATAAGTGACCATAAATGAAAACAGGTATAGAGGAAAGATAATAGGATTAGGAAAATAATGAGGTTGTCTTATATGTAGGGTTAACTGGGATGAAAAGGAATTAAATCAACAGTGCAGGAAAAGTCATGATACAAAATTATTTGGTTAAATGTGTTTAATCAGAAATGTCCAAGGCTAGATTAGGGATTTGATGAAAAACACCAGGCTAAAGAAGGGAGAGCACATTTTGCTTTGTGATAATATTAGGAACATTAGCGAGAAAAGGCAAGTCGAAACAGCCCAACATAAACTGGGAATGACTAAACAAGAATGACCCAGAACCTGTCTGTGTTTTGTATAGATTCCTGACCCCAGCAGGAGCCACTCCGTAGGTCGTTCTCCCTTCTTTGGCCTGGTGTTTTCATCATATTTCTGATTTTGCCTTGTTCATTTCTGATTAAACACATCTAACCCATGAGTGGAACAGAAATGTCGGACAAGTATGCAGTAGCTAATATGCAGCAAAGACAAATTAAAGAATGCTCTGAAAAAAATCATCTAAATGGAAGATGCAGCAAAATGGAAGATAAACAAAGTTTGCAAGGAAAGGGTGTAAATGTAAAATATTATACTCTCCACATTACATGGTCATTGACTACAGATGATAATAATAATAATAATGATAATAATAATAATAATCCTTGCAGTTGATATAGCACTTTTCACGTCTTCTAGACGTCTCAAAGCGTTTCACAGAATATACTGTAAAATGAATTGACTGCATATTTATGGGTGAAATGCGGCAGAAATGCGGCAGCCAATTGTGCACAGCAATGTCTCACAAACAGTCGTGGATTGAAATTACCAATTTATTATTGTTTTTTTTTGAGGGATTATCATCAGGCGTGTGGAGTAAGGAAACTTGCCCAAGGTTTCACCCTACCGGTGAACCCAAGTCTCTCACTTGCAAAGGACTACTGTAGATGGGCTTCAAAGCATGATGTTATGCAGACAATAGTTCGTTATCCAGAGAATGAGGGTTCGTTACCTCGACAATAAGGAAGACGAAGGGTGATATAATCAGCAAGAAAATGCTAACGGTTGCTGCTACAGTTGAAAGCAACCCTTTATGACTCGAAGTGCAGTTGAAAATAACTCCTTATATGGAAAAACTCAAGACTCACAAGATGAACTGAAGATATCGAAAGGTTGGAAAAATACATTGTCTATTGCGAAGGGGAGGAAAGCTAAGGAATAAAATGGATTAGCTGACCACATGGTCAAGAACTGATGAACATCAAGAAGACAGTGAGTTGATTTAGGGTGCAGTTTTGTTCACTGCAAGCCCTAAGTCATCCTTCGCAAATGTAAGTGTTAAAACTTTGATTGTTGTAACTATTGCTGGATTTTTAATAAGCTAACCTTTGGTTTTCCAATTTAAAATGTTTGTCTAATTCTTTACCTCGAGGTCCATCAACTTTGGATTCGAGATTTAAACCACCTCTGATGAGGATAAGGAAGTAAATCCAGCAAGGGAGGGAGAGACTATTGAGCCAAGTACAAGACTATGTGAATGCAGATTTAAAAATATGTTTGGGGAGCCAACAGAAAACTGGAAAACAAGTAAAATTGTAACTCAAAAATCTTCCAATATTATAACAATAAATGGATATTTGGGAATTATGTTACATCTTTGAGAGATGCAAATTAAGTTGAAAAAGAGGGCAGCAGACAGTAAGTATATCAAATGGCTATTTCATTCAGATTATTTTTGTTTCAGGGACAATACTAACAACATGCCATCTATTAGCATAGTAGCTCCACAATTTTGACATTAGCAAGTTCTGGATAGACTCAAGGGGCTGAAAACCAATAAATCTCCCAGGATGATGAACTATATTGCAGGATACTTACAGAGACAAAATAGAGATTTGCCAAGCTTTGACAGGTGTTTTGAGAGCATCGATCAGAACTGGGGAGGATATCGCAGACAAGAAACAAGAAAATGCGATTCCAAAATTCAAGAAAGTTGACAAAGCCATATTGATAATTAAAGAAACAAGTAGTCAACCTCAATAATTGGGAAACTGGTGGAAACAATCATAGAAAATTATGTTATGAAACTAATGTAGGATATCACATGATATACAGTATGACTTCAGAAACGATAATTCTTACTTGACTCATGTCATTCACATTTTCTAAGGAGATCACATCTCAAATTGCTAAGTTAGAAGCCATGTAATGTAATGAACCTAAGCTTCTAAAAGCTAGTTGGAAGCCACGTAATGTAATAATGTACCATATGAGAGACCCCTAGAGGACAGTTATAAGAGAAAGTAGATGAAAATGTGACGGGGAGGGATAGTGTTTTAGAGGTGTTTTGGCATCCATGCTGGAATTTCTCCTGTAATATACAAATGAAAGAGATATTCACAACTCAGTGCAAAGCAGGAGCACCATTAGGAGAGAGCACAGAATATGAGGAGGCAGAAAACTCTTACAAAGATTCCAAAAATGTGCCATTCCAAACTTTTAATAATAATAATATTAATAATAATCTTTGCATTTCATATAGCAGCTCATCATGTCATTGAGACGTCTCAAAGTGCTTCACAGAATATACTATAAAGTGAATTAACTGTATATTTTGTGGGCAAAACGTGGCAGCCAATTGCATACAGAAGTGTCCCACAAACAGTTGTGGATTGAGTGACTAAATTATTATTATTAATGCCGGGGATGGGGTGGTGGTGGGGAAATGCCTGATGCACCCAATGCCCTTGCTAATTGTTGGAGATCTTAATCTTTGTTTCCCTTTTAACACTTATGATGTACATTCATGAAGTTATTAGTATTTACTTAATGGTGGAGGTAGTATTAATTTTAGAGGCAATCTTCGTCAAAGCAATATTGTCTCCAAAATTAATGCTACCTCAACAGGGTACCCTGCTGCTAGCTCCTGTTAACCCTGCAAACCAAAGCTCTAATGGGTAGGATGGTCCCAGCTGGATAAGCAGTGGGATAGTCTGCCAAACAAGTGCATTCAATGGAAAGTTGTGTGGTTTTAGCTGGTTAAACTCCATCAGTACCCAACGCACAGTTTCAGGTCGTCGAGTCTTGGTTCTTGACAACTTGCATCTAATATTGCTGGACTTTGGTAATGCATCCCTTCAATAAATATCTTGGGAATTTCTAACTCTCAGTTTGTATGGGATGCTCTTACGCATGGTGATGGGTTTCTGCTTGTGTCAGACACCCATCTCACCAAAAAAAATTCCAATTGTTAATTTGGCTGAGTTCAGCTTCTATTCAATTATATTGCAAAACGTATTGCAGGCTGGTATTACCACATTACTGAAAGCCAATATTTTGTGTTCGTGTTTGGGTTTTAAATGAGATTTACCATCAGCAAATCAGGGCTGGGGAATAAAATCCAGATGATGGGATTAAGAGCCTTAAACATTGATAAATATTGCATCAACTAGGCACCTGGAGTCTTTCTGGATAGAATGATAGGATATCACTGGAGGGTCACTTGTTTGCATCAATTTCTTTTTACATTAGGAACTCTTGTGCCATCAATTTTTAGAACATTTTGGCTTTAAGGGGATTGTACTTTGCAAGACAATAATTAATATTAGAAAGAAAAGAATACTAGATGTTAGACCTTCAGACAGAATGATCACTGGACTAATACATCTCTTTAAATATTTATAGTTAATTTTTCATTATAAAAATATGTAATGGCTTTTTGTTTTCTTCTGTTTTTTTTCTTCCCAGAACCTAGTATAATTTGATGCAGGCAAATTTTGATATACACTGGCAGCAGAAGAAGACCTTGAGGAAACAATTGTGCATGTCACTTTCAATAAATGTCATAGCCAGCTTGATTTTTCCATTACACTCCTAGTAACTCGGCTGTGTGCAAATCCAATGACCTTACAATGACAACTGAAGGAGTTATCAGGATTTGCACAGTTATTAACTGGTCTTATCACCTAATCTAACACATCCCTAAGTGAAAGAGGTAAGCTTTTCTGCCTGTATCAGATATTGTTTTAAATGAACTTCTATCAGATAGGAAATTTTTACTAAGCCATGTTGACCAGGAAATCTCAAATTTATGCTTGGTCGATAACGTTTCATTTTGATGAGCTGAATAATCTTTTGTAGATCTGCTGCAAGAACTTTCAAGCAATGCAGCATTAACTTTATAATGGGTATTATATTGTTGGTACTACAGAGGAGAGTTATCAGTTGATAGATTTACATCAAAGATTAAACTATATTTACCATTAGCAGATATCAAAAGAGTGGAAAGGTTCTACTGAGGGTAATTCAGATTAATCCCCCTTCAAATGATAACGACTATATTTTAAGTGTTTTGATTTTGTTAATTGAAGGGTCAATTGCTTTTTCACAGATTCTGACATGCAAAAAAGAACCAAAACAGACTTAAAGCAAAGAACCCAATGTACTGAAATAAAGTTCATCACATAGGTACCGTGTGTGTAAACTCACAACGATCATAACAGTTTTACACAATGAATTGATTTTATTGTTTTTCAGGTGAAATCATTTCAGATTCACTTGAGAAGAAATGGTAAAAAAGCATCTCTGAATCTCTGAATAAAATCTGGATGCCATTTGACCTACGTAGAGAATATCTTGTTTAGAAATACAAATTGCTCAAGATATTCCAAACAAAAAGCAGCTTTTTAGCAAATTTAACATTAACAGCAGCTTTCTCATTAGAGGTATACTTGACGCAGGGTTTTTCAAATCACACTAACACTGAACTGGGTCGTATTCAAGTTTAGGATTCTGTAGCACTGTTGAAATTATTAACATTGCTCAATTGAGTAAGAGAGTTAATTCTGAGGCTTTAGCTTTCTCCATGCATTCCCTCAAAGTGGTTTAGGTTAGCATGCCCTCGGTACAAGTGTCACAGTTAATTTTAGACATCAGAGGCTCAAAATTCCACCTAGTTTTAGCATAGTAAGCTAATTTTGTTTTAAAATTTAAAATCACTAAAAATTGATAAAAATCAGAGGAATGTTGGAGCTTAGCGACATATTATAATAATAATAACAATAATACTAATCCTTGCATTTGATATAGCACCTTATATCTTTGAGACATCTCAAAGCGCTCTACAGAATATACTGTAAAGTGAATTGACTGTATATTTTGTGGGCGTAACGTGGCAGCCAATTGCGCACAGCAGTGTCCCACAAACAGTCGTGGATTGAGTGACCAAATTATTATTTATTTATTAATTAACTAATTTATTTATTTAAAGCATCTGCCAATCGACTAACAACCAAGTTCCTACTTACTGCTAGGTAAACAGGGGTGGATGGAGTAAGGAAATTTGCCCAATGTTTTGCTCTGCCCAAGAATCAAACCAGTGGCCTCTCGCTTGGAGACATAACGGAAAGGACATTGTTCCTTCACTGATAGACCAAAACACTGCAGGTTGGAAATAAAAATTGGCCATTTTTGTCTTCGTTGAACGCATTGTTTTAACACTTTTCAAAGCATAGCGTGGGTTCAGAACATCTTGGCTTTACCTTTATCGACGTTTATTTTATGTTTTCTTTATTACATGCCTGGTTTCTTCAGCTCTTGGTTCTTAATTTTAAATAATGTTACAGAAAATGAAAGAGAGATCAAATGGTCAGATTAATTCTTGTCCAGTACAGGACCTATAATTGCTGAATGGATATTCCAAAAGAGGTGAAAAGAATATCAAGAATATAGTCAGAGACTATATGACCTTAATCAATTGTCCCTGACCGTATGCTGAATAACTGTTTAATTTACTCTGTCCCAGAATAGTACCCAGTACAGTCAATACTTTCACCAATCTTGTATTCATAATGTAATGGATATGCTTATAGTTACTTTATACAATGTATTTTTATTGCTAAGCAAATCTTAATTCCTCAAGGGCAGTAACAAAATTCAACAAAATTGCTAAACACAAGACAGATGAGCATGGCTCTGTCAATGGTTTAGGGACTGTCTAATTGTACTCCACTGCTTTGCAATGTGGCATTTGTTTTTTTTGCTATACCTTTGAAAACTATATTAAAAAAATCAATTGCAGTTGGCAAAACATTATCTCATCATTGACTGTGTATCCATCTGTTACTGTCGATTATGTGAATTTTTAATTTCAGTTTCCCAGTTTATAATGCTGCTTTAATTTGATGTATGTTTCCAAGAGCGTATTTTAATTTACTCCATTGAAAGTGTGTTCTGCTTGCTGTGTACTGTAACCTTCTATTTGAGGAAAAAATAACTGTAAACACCTTCAGATGATGAAGGTATTTTTCATCGAAGCAGCAACATTAAAATTACATTGTTGCAACAGTTCTCTAAAATGTCCTGAAATGTTGTGTTTTCCCTAGACTTCAACTTCAACCCCGTACGCAGTTCGCTGGCATGGTGTGATGTGTAATCAGGCTTGCTGGAGCTAAGGCCAATGTCAAACCTTATAACATTCAGATCCTTTAATCTTTAACAGAAAACAGTCAGAGTTCCCCTTTCATAACCTGAGTGGTGTGCAATCAAAATAATCCTTGGGAGATGGAGCAAAGATGTCCCATCACATGTTTCAGTTATTCTGGAGTTAATTCAATAAGAACTTGAATTTACTGACTCTGTATTACATAAATTATGATCTTATGAACCCATGCATGTTTAATAACTTTAATCTTAATCCAAATTGAAACAGACAGTGGATGTTTACTGGCTTTCTAATCTTCTGTATCTATTAAATGTGCTACATATGTTTCGTGAACATACTTGGAGCCCATTTACAAAGGTTCCTGCATTTTTTATTGTAACAAAGGAATCTGAAAATGTTTATCACTAATTGTCTTCATCCAGAATATAAATCATGTACAAGAAATTGAATAGCTGGAGAATGTGTTGTAGTAGTTTGTACCCCCCACCATCACCCTTCTGGTACTCCTGCTAATGCTTCTAGTAGAATAATGTCTCTCAAAGCTTAACAAAGATGGGCTTGGACCCCGAGCAAAGAAGGAGGGGGAGGGGGATAGATAACCATGGACCAGAAGCTTGGTTGAAGAGGTAGTTTTTTTAGGTGGGATTTAAAGACAGAGCAAGAATGGGTGAGATGGCGGCATAGATAGGGACAGTTCTATAATAATAATCCTTGCATTTGATATAGCGCCATATCATGTCTTTGAGATGTCTCAAAGTGCTTCACAGAATATACTGGAATGTTAATTGACTGTATATTTTGTAGGCGAAAAGCAGCAGCCAATTGCGCAGAGGCTGGTGAGGATTGGGGTAATGGGCATGCCAAGTTTAGTGCAGTGAGGATGGTGGCAGCAGAATCAATATTCAGTTATGTATTTTACTCGCATTTTTACAAAATCTATACTCAGCTTAATCCAAATTTTTATGACAAATCAGTTTGATTAAAGCAAATCTTCAGGTTGTTGGTTTAGCCGATTAAATTTTACATTGAAATCCATCCAGAAACTTTTTCATTAAACTCTGAGTATTTTAAATGTAGATCATTATTGTCTTAGTTAGTCTTATAGATAACAAAAACAATTAAATTCAAACATAATCCAGCACTCTTGCATCAGGCTTTGGTTCCTGCTGACAATAAGTGTTGCGGTGACTGATGATTTTAATGAAACACTTTTATACAGAGTGCAATCTCTCAATAATTGCTCGAAAGGTATGTGGTTTGAATAGATTGCCCTGTTATTGATTTTGCATCATAAGCAGCACAACCAGATAATGTGAACCATGGGAGTCTACATTAATGTTGTAATACACCCTAATGGGAAGTCTACAGCAGTAAAACGTAAAGATGAACTTACTAAACTGGCTCCATCGGAAAACAGCTTGTGACGATTTTATTTTAATTGTTACCAATCTCTTGATTTACCTGCTACTTGATTCATCAGTAAAATCCACCACACTGTAGATTCTGAAACACATGCAGATGGTCAAGCAATATTATGAAGGATCAGCCTGAACAAATGGTGCCCAAGTGTACCAATATCATTCTGGCAATTAGATTCATATGGCAAACGAGCATTATGGTGCATTTTGGGGGGTCTCCAACGTTAGCCTCCATGATTGTCACAGGTGCTGAGAGATAAAGTGATATGTAACCTTAGATTTTAAGGATTCCATTGCACTATTCAAAAAGTGAAGGGAATTTCTCCTGATGACTGGGCAAACAATCCTCCAGATAAAGTTGGTTATTCACTGCTGTGTACAAATTTGCCACTGTGGTTGTTTACTGCACTTTACAGTAAATCTCGCGAAGTGCTTTGAGATGTTTTGATGACTTGCTAAGATGCTATATCAATGCAACATTTATTAATATATAAACCCTTGCATGGTCCATTTGACATCCCTGAAGAGGTTCAATAATGTGCTTTCCACACTTCAGGACTGATACACACTCAAAGTAGTTGCTGGGTGAGCTGCTAGTCAGCTGCCAGGCCTCAAGAATGTCACAGAGAAGACAGAAGAGATTAATGAATATAATATAACCAGAGAAATTTCCTATCAACGCTATTCCACATGTTTTTGTCCGACCGGCTGTTCAAGAAATTGCCAATAGTTTAGAGACAGAAGCATCCAATTATCCGCAAACCTGGAGGCAAAACTTGCATAAACACGATAAGAAAATTCAAGTGCTGTTTGGCAGGAAATAGTTTTCATGTTGAAGATACAAAGTATTGCCCTTTCCAATGTCTTTCAAAATCTCATCTAGCGTATAACCTTTTCCAAACATTTTTGTATGTGTCCAGATAATAATGTTTGAACAGATTAATTGCCTGCTGGAATTTTCTTGAAGCAAGACAGCTTACAAGTAATCCAGCTCAAAATAAAATTGTGTTTTCGCCATCTCAATCTATTATGTTTATTTGTATCTTTAAGAGGGAATTCCTCTTTCTGCCATTTTATGATTTTTTAAACTCTAATTTGGCCTTTTGTAGTATATTAGTAACAATGTGAGTATTTTTTAGGGACAGAAATGGATTGTGTTAGGTTCTATCTTGAGTTGAAGGGTTTAATTTGTGTGTTGGGCTAACAGCCCATGTGCAAAATTTGCAGGATGTTAACCAAGTGTACCGAGGGAATTATAGATGTCCTTGATTATCTAACAAGCAGTGAATGAAATGGGTTCCAGGCAATTCAATGGTTTACAAACAGTTAATTGTAAAATGAAGATTAGCTGAACACACGTATATTTTTATCACGGTTGTTTGTGGGACAGTGCATGTACACCAATTGGCTGCCACAAAGCCACTACACTTCAAAGTAAAATCCTGTGAAGCATTTGAGAAGTCTTGATGATTTGATAAGGTGCTACATCAAATATAAGGATGATTATTATTTGAAAGGGGTGGAGTGTTATTGAGTACTTTGACTCAGACCAAAACTGTGGTTGAAATTTAAGACGAGCAGATAAAATCTTGACAACTGGCATCATCTCATTAAATATACTGCAATGTAAATGTTTTAAAGGTACCATAGGTACAATGAAAACCCTGTTTCATAACAAAGCAGAATTAATCAATTTTAAATCAGTATTATTGCTAATGGGTCCAATATATATTTTTTAGACAAACCATGTAGTAAGCATATTAACCTTGTCTTAGATTACAAGAAAAAATGCTAATGTGCAATAATAATTAAAGGTAATAGTCCTTTATTCAGTCATCTGACCAAAGGGCAGTATTTAAGTTATATTGCTTGAAAGATGTCATGCTTAAATTGAGTAATCTGCTTCCAATGTAGTGCTAAAACTACTTTGCTCACAATTACAAAGGAACAAAACCAATTAACTCTGTATGTTCCCTTTCGAACCAGGGACCTATGCCAAACTTATACTTTGGTTAGGTAATGGATTTCCATAACAGATATCTTAGCTGGAAAGTTTCCAAACAATTTTGTAAATTGTGCACAGATGTGCTACGGGATTAATTGCAATGGAGTTTCATTGAATTAATGCCATCTACTTACAATCAATTGGAGGCATTATCCAACTACTCCCATTGATGGATTGAGGGCTATTCTAATTCCATAAACTAATAATAATAATCTTTGCCTTTTCATGTCTTCAAAATATCTCAAAGTGCTTCAAAGGATTTAATAATAATAATAATAATAATCCTTGCATTTGATATAGTGCCTCATAGCATCTTCTAGACTCTTAAAGTGCTTCACAAAAGTGAATTAACTGTATATGTTGCAGGTAATATGGATTGACTGTGTATTTTGTGGCAAAACACAGCAGTCAGTTCTGCATGCAGAAATGGTGCGTGACCAGGACACCAGGAGAAACTTGAATAGTGCAATGGGATCTTTAACATCCACCTAAACAGGCAGATGGGACCTCAGTTTAACGACTCTCTTCCCCCTCCTCGCTCTCTCCCTTCCCTCCCCTAACCCTGACCATTTCCCCCCTGCTCCGGTCATGACCCAACTGTGCAGCGCCTTGGGACGTCCTCCTGACGTGAAAGGCGCTTTATAAATGGAATCTTGCTGTTGCTGCTGCTGCTCATCTGAAAGACAGCACCTCCAATAATGCAACACTCCACCAGCATTGCACTGGAGCATTATCTTAGACTATGTGATTCCAAGTCCTGACGTGGGGCTTGAACCCACAACCTTCTGAGTCAAAGGCAAGAATGTTACTACTGAACCAGGCTTCAAATAGCATTTGAATCTGATATTTACCAGTATTCTGGAGGGTCCTCTTCTTATGCTTGGGCTGGTTTGCAATACAGATGTTATATTGTCAGTATTGTAATGTCCTTGATTCTGTGAGTACTAATCCAGTTGCTCCATTTTATAAACTACAGAGATTCTAAACTGCTTAAGGGATGTATTACAACTCATTGATATAATATGATTCTGTAAGAGAGAGCGCGATGTTAAGTCGAGGCAGGTTCTTCCCTTGGGTGGGAAAAGAGGAGAAAGGAAAGAAAAAGTCGAACTGTGCAGATCGCAAGCATCTTCTAGCATGTAAGTTGATAAGCAGACATTGATAGATTATGCTGTGAGCAGGCAGAAGAAGGCAAATATAGCTTATTGTAGAAAAATGGGAGCTAATGCATTTCGGCCAAAAAAAAATGAAGTGGAGATGTTATGCTTCTAAATTTCTGAATATTTTAATGTACCTTTGCCTGCAAATATTACACAGTCACTACACTTTACAGTAGATCTTTTGAAGCACATTGAGATATTCTCCCGAAGTAAAAGGTACTATGTCAAATACAAGGATTCTTCATTATTTATCTGTTGAAAGAGCAGCAAAAAGAGAGGCTTTATTGAGGGACAAGAAGAAAGGCTATTTCCCATAATGTACCAAAATAGAAGAAAAATGAGATAGGTGAAACAAAGTCGTTAGAATCATAGAATCTTAGAATCCTACAGCACAGAAGGAGGCATTTGGCCCATCGTGTCTGTGCCTTAGCCTTCTCCATGGCCTTGCAAGTTATTTTCTTTTCAGGTTAGGTAGTGTTAGATAATGCTTAGCTTGGATTTTAGAATAATATAGGTAACATGAGGGAGAGAAGACTGAGGGAGGTAAGAAATTCCATAATTTTGTGATCCTGGAGAAAAAATGAATTGTAATAGGAGAAACTAAGAGGTTTGACGAAACCTAGTAAAGATGTAATATTGGAAGAAAGGGAAAGGGCTTAGGTCACAATATCTGAAACTTGGGAAGACAAAGAAAAATGAATGCAGTGAAGTAACAGTCATAGTATTATCAATAAAATTAAGATGAGGTCTAAGATGTGCTCATCAATTCATGGTTTGGTTTGTTTTCACATGAGTATTTCTCAGGAAAGACTATGAGAGCAAGAGAGAGAAAAAGGTGAATCAGAAAGCTCAGAGTATGTCCACATATTAGCCTCCAAGCCTTTTCTTGGGTTTGTCCAAGGATAATAGAGAAGTGCTCAAATAACCACCATGTGTATTGAAGTGGTATTCAGGCTTGGACAAAATTAGGATTTATAAAGAGCTAAGTGGGAAACAAAATATTGAGCACATGGAAAAAATCAAGCTTCTGTGAGACTACTCTAGAAAAGAGAAGATTCCATTTTAGGTCGGAGGATTTAATGAGTCCAAGAGCATCATTATTAATAATAATAATCCTTGCATTTTGTATAACACTTTTCACATCAGGACGACATTTCAAAGCTCTTTACAGGATCCACTGTAAAATATCATGATTGTGTCTTTTGCAGACAAATAGATGAAGAAGGATTAAAAGTGGAACCATCAAAGGTGAGAAATAATAGTAGCAGCCATGACAGCAATGTATCAGAATCTTTCATGTGAGTGTCTAGCTAACACAGTCCCGCCCTTTGGGACTTCCACTTGCAGGTCTGCAAATAGATCGACACCTCTGCAGATGATTGACAATTCAGTCACCAATAATGTGTTGATTTGCTGTGGTTTGCCTAACTGTGCCAAGTGTGCTTATAAAGTCGGTTGACTCCTGAGGCGGTGCTCACAGCCTTACACCCCCACCCCCCCAACCCTCATAAAATATTCTCAAACGTAGTATAAAAATTCTTAATCTGAAAGGATGAATGGCTGATGAACCCTTTAAAATAAGTAGCAACTAGGATGAAGAAGAGTTTCAAAGGAAAAAGCTGCTTTATAAGACAACATTTGTTTTTGTAAGGAACCAGAAAGAAATACTGCTGGAAGTAAGAAAGACAAAATAATTATTCTTTCCAACAAGAACTTGCCATTATTTGAAAAGAGAAGGGAGTTTCTCCCAGTGTCCTGATCAACAATCCCTCAAAATATCATTGGTCACTTACTCCATGGCTGTTTGTGGAACATTGTTCTGCTCAACTGGCTGCCACGTTTCGCGCACAATGCACAGTCAATCCACTTTACCACAAACAACATCAACAAAATTACATTTGTATAGTGCTTTTCACTTCGGGAGGACTTCAGAGTATATCCTGTGAAGCACTTTGAGACATTCCAATGATGTAATGAGGCTCTATATCAAATGCAAGAATTATTTAACAAAATTATTTAATCGTGGACTTACAAAGATGATTATGATCAGAGATTAAGTTGGTTTGGCTCAGTATAGTTGATTTGCCAGATACAATAGGCAGCATTTTTATGAAGATACAGAATGGCAGGTGGGATTGAACTAAAATGTAATGCCCAGACTGCTGGGCAAGGTAGAGTTCAGTGTGAAACGTTTCTTGTCACTTAGAATAGCATCAGTCAATTTAATAGTATTGACAAGGAGGATCAAAGGATAAGTAGCAGCATTTGGAGCAGAGAAGAGAAGTCTCTTAAAACTATCTCCACTAAGTTGATTTGAAGTGTCTGACACATTGACTGGATATGATTTGTTGCAAGTTACTCTGCAAGGTGCAGATCTAAAACAGTGGAAACAAGAATTCAATGATAAGGAAACTGATATAATTTATTAGTTTGAATAGACGTGAGGAAAAGGTCCAGGAGGTTTGCTAAATTACTGTCTGATTTTGGTACACTGAACGACAGGTTGCTCAACATCCTTTAGAATTATAAACATCTATGTGAAGAAGCAAACAGTTGTCTGTAAGTAGGAATTACATTTTCAGTGTTGATATATGCAATGCAAAAAACACCCTCGTATTGCATGGTGCTGCATTAGGCCTTGTAATGATGGATTGAATACCTTCAAGTATTGTGTTGTGGGTAGCGTCAGAGTTTCAATTCGTCCCAAAATCATTCAATTAGGGATGGAGAAAACTTCCTGGACAGCTTTATCCTGGAGCCGGACACTCCCCTGAGTCCCAAGGAAGAAGAATGTAGCAGTGACGGACATGACTGGGTGACAGTCAGGCGGGCAGGCAAGCGTTCCCGAAAGAGAGGGGCTGAAGAATCCCAGACTTTAGCCTTATCTGACAGGTATGAAATATTGGCAACCTGTGTGGACAAGGAAATCTGCGAGGAATACGGGCAAACTGACCCCAACACCCCTGTGCAGGAGGTTAAAAATTTAATTCTTATTGGGGATGAGACAGTCGGGAGGACTGATACAGTTTTCTGTAGCCGTAGCAGGGAGACAAGAAGACTCTGTTGCCTTCCTGGGGCCAGGGTGAAGGATGTCACCGCCGGGCTGGAGATAAATTTGAGGCATGAGGGAGAGGATCCAATCGTAATGGTACATATAGGGACCAATGACATTGGTAGGACCAGTAGGGACGAGTTAAGGAGCGAGTTCCGGGAATTGGGAATTAAACTAAGGAATAGAACTTCCAAAGTGATGATATCGGGACTGTTACCTGAGCCAGAAGCTAATTGGTACAGGCAAAAGAAGATCATAGATCTGAATGCCTGGCTAAAAGAGTGGTGCGGAGAGCAGGAATTCCAATTCATGGGCCACTGGCACGAGTATTGGGGAAGATGGGAGCTTTTCCAAAGGAATGGGCTCCACCTAAATAGGGCTGGGACAAATGTCCTGGCTACGCGAATAAATAGGGAGGTAGAAAGGGCTTTAAACTACTAAGGGGGGGGGAGGTAAAAACATAGTAAAGTATAGTCCACCACAGTTAAACTTGAGATCAACAAAAGCAAGAGAGCAGATTAACAAGGGAGAAGAGCAAAGTGTGTCAAGCAGGGAAAGGAAGTACAGTGATAGAGTGCTGGTGAATAGGGTTAATAGCCGGAAGTCAGAATTAAGGGCGCTATATCTGAATGCACGAAGCATTCGTAACAAGATAGATGAATTAGTTGCACAAATAGAGACAAACCGGTATGATCTAGTAGCCATCACCGAGACATGGTTACAGGGTGATCAGGGATGGGAACTGAATATTCCCGGCTACGTGGTATATAGGAAAGATAGGCGATGTGGTAAACGAGGAGGGGGAGTGGCCCTGCTAATAAAGGATGGGATAAAAACAGTAGAGAGGAAAGATTTTAAATCTGAAAAGCAAGATGTAGAGTCAGTATGGGTAGAGATACGTAACTTCAAGGGGCAGAAAACTATAGTGGGAGTAGTTTATAGACCCCCAAACAGTGGTCAAAGTATCGCTCAAGGTATAAATCAAGAGATTAGTGGAGCATGTAGCAAAGGAAAGACACTAATTGTGGGTGATTTTAACCTGCACATAGACTGGGACAACCAAATTGGGAAAGGTAACATAGAAGAGGAGTTTATAGAATGTATTAGAGATAATTTTCTAGATCAATATGCTGAGGAGCCGACCAGGGAACAAGCCATATTAGACCTTGTTTTGTGTAATGAAACAGGGCTGATCAGCAAACTGGAACTTAAGGCTCCTCTAGGGCAAAGCGATCATAATATGATGGAATTTAGCGTTAAGTTAGAGAGGGAAGTAGTTAAGTCTGAAGCAAAAGTCTTCAATTTAAATCGAGCCAACTTTGCTGGTATGAGAGAGGATTTAGCCAGAATAAACTGGGAGACTAAACTTAAAGATTTGACGGTAGACCAGCAATGGCAGACATTCAAGGAGATAGTGCAAAATTCCCAACGAGCACATATTCCTTTGAGGAATAAGAATGCCATGGGAAAGGTGGTGCAGCCATGGCTAACTAGAGCAGTTAGGGAAAGTATCAAATCAAAAGAAAAAGCCTATAAAACAGCGAAGATGAGTAGTAAACCCGAGGATTGGGAGAACTTTAGGGAACAACAGAGGAGGACCAAAAAATTGATCAAGAGGGAGAAAATAGATTACGAGGGCAAACTAGCAAAGAACATAAAAACAGACTCCAAGAGTTTTTACAAATATATAAAGAGGAAAAGGCTAGCGAGGGTGAATGTGGGTCCATTACAGGCAGAGACCGGAGGAATTATAATAGGGGACAAAGACATGGCAGAGTCATTAAACAAGTATTTTTCTACAGTCTTCACCGTAGAAGACACTGGAAACATACCAAAAATAGAGGACCAAGAAGACAATGTTAGCGAGCAACTTAGGGAGATTAACATTAGTAAAGAGATGGTTCTAGGTAAATTGTCGGGTCTTAAAACCGATAAATCCCCTGGACCGGATGGCCTGCATCCGAGAGTTTTAAAGGAGGTGGCTACTGAGATAGTGGATGGCATGTCTATAATCTTCCAAAAGTCTGTGGATACTGGAAAAGTTCCCATTGATTGGAAGATTGCAAACGTAACTCCACTATTTAAGAAGGGTGGGAGAGAAAATAGGGAAAACTATAGACCAGTTAGTTTGACGTCAGTTGTAGGGAAAATTCTTGAGTCCTTAATAAAAGACGTAGTTATGGGATACCTGGAAGACCATAAAAAGATTAGGCAGAGTCAACATGGCTTTACAAAAGGGAAGTCATGCTTGACTAACCTTTTAGAATTTTTTGAGGATGTATCCAGCAGGTTGGATAAGGGGGAACCAGTAGATGTGGTATATTTGGATTTTAGGAAGGCATTTGACAAGGTGCCACACAAAAGGCTGTTACTCAAGATCAAGGCCCACGGGATTAATGGGAAAATATTAACATGGATAGAAGAGTGGCTATCGGGTAGAAAGCAGAGAGTAGTGATAAACGGATCATTCTCGAATTGGCAGGATGTAACTAGTGGAGTGCCACAAGGATCAGTGCTTGGGCCTCAGCTATTTACCATTTACATCAATGATCTGGACGAGGACATTGAATGTAATGTGTCTAAATTCGCGGATGATACTAAACTAGGTAGCAGAGTGAGCTCTCAGGATGATGCAAAAAGATTGCAACAAGATATAGATAGGCTCGGGGAGTGGGCGAGTAGGTGGCAGATGGAATTCAATGTTAGCAAGTGTGAAATTATTCACCTAGGTAGCAAGAATAAAAGAACAGATTATTTTCTGGAAGGGGAAAAGTTAGATAGTGTTAGTATTCAAAGGGATTTGGGTGTCCTTGTACACCAGTCCCAAAAAGTTAGTTTGCAGGTGCAGCAAGCAACTAAGAAGGCGAACGGCATGTTAGCGTTCATTTCGAAAGGTTTAGAATATAAGAGTAGGGAAGTCTTGCTGCAACTGTATAGGGCTTTGGTGAGACCGCACCTAGAGTATTGTGTGCAGTTTTGGTCTCCTTATTTAAAAAAGGACATACTTGCCCTGGAGGGGGTGCAGCGTAGATTCACTCGGTTAGTTCCTGGGATGAGGGGACTGACCTATGAGGATAGGCTGAATAAACTAGGGCTGTATTCTCTAGAGTACAGAAGAATTAGGGGGATCTTATTGAAACTTATAAGATTCTTAAAGGGCTGATAAAGTAGACACTGAGGGTCTGTTTCCCCTGGTAGGAGAATCTATAACCAGGGGTCACAGTCTTAAAATTAAGGGTCAGCCTCTTAGAACAGAGTTGAGGAAACATTTCTTCACTCAGAGGGTAGTGAACTTATGGAATTCACTACCCCAGAAGGCTGTAGATGCTCAGTCCTTGAACATTGTCAAGGCTGAGACTGATAGATTCTTGAAAAATAGAGGGATTAGGGGATATGGGGATAGGGCAGGTAATCAGAGATAGGTGAGAAGATCAGCCATGATCTTATTGAATGGCAGAGCAGGCACGAAGGGCCGAATGGCCTACTCCTGCTCCTAATTCTTATGTTCTTATGGTCTTGTGATAAAGTGACATCATAGATGTATTTAAACAAGCACATAATATTGAGAGAACGTAAACCACTGCTAAGCCCTATTCCGGTAATTCCTGTCACTCATTCTTAGAGTGAAAAATAATCACTGAGAATAAAAGCTAACTGACCTTGTTAAAGACCTTGCAAATTTCTGCAGCTGAGAAATCTCCTGAAAAGTGCAGATTTAACCTATATCAGACTCGCCGAGAGTGAAGAAAATGATGGGAGAAAGTTGTCAGTAGTATGTAAGAAGTTGATGGTAAATGTTGCTTCTCAAAGTCACTAAAGCGTTCGACACCTCCGGAATGCAGAACCATTGCAGTGAGTGAAGGTATATCTATCTTCCACCTTGTCTCTCTGTTAACAAATTAAATTAAATTAAATTAAATTAAATCTGCATACTTTGGAGCAGAAATTCTCAAGCATTTAGTTGTATAGTCTGTATAAGTGGAAGAAATTTGCAATATGTAATTATCACAGCACATGCATTTCTCTCCATTACCTTTATAAATCAGTGGTCATAAAATTATCCCATCAGTTTATTTTATTTGTGTATGGACCAATTATGTAATTAACTGAAACGATAATTACATTTACTGCATGCCTTAATGGGTCAGGTGGAATGATGATTGTCAGGTGGAATATGATTATATTTTTAGAGACCAACTTTAACACTTGAACCACTGTATTCTGTACATAAATAAAATTATAATACTATCTATTCATGTCATCTGTGTTAGCCTTAGCAGAGGAGCTGAAACATTTCTTGTAGCTCTTTCTAGGCATGTTTGTATGTATAAGCCACTGGAAGGAACATGCATTGAATAGTGAGTTTTTTCTTGGATACAAGCCTTTTGCCTCCTTATCCTTCTTGATCTCTCTGCCACTTTTGACACTGTTAACCACGCTATTCTTCTCCACCGGCTTTCCTCTTAGCTCCACTTTTACTGATCTGACGTTGCCTGGTTTCACTCTTAGTCTCTTCCCTCTTGAATCCAACCCCCAGGTCAGGTGTCCAGTGCTTTGGGATATCCTCCCAACATGAAAGGCAATTAAAAAAATGCAATTTGTTGTTGTTGTTCTATTACCTATCCGTGTATTGCCTGCATCCATTCCAGTAATAGAATTTGTGCACTTTCTAAGATCCTTTAACTGACAACTATGGTCGCTTTTCAAGCACGTCCCTCATGTTATGGGCAGCACAAGCTGATAAGCTATTTGTTTGGCAGCAGATTCCAACAACCTGTAATGAAGAGCAATCCATTGTGGTGTGTACAGCATTGTATCACATGTATTGATTGTAGTTACATTTGGGAGGGTAAAACTTTAACTTGATCTGGACAGCCTTCATTAGGATCTTGCCACTCATGGATATCTTGAATGTTTCTGTTAGCCGATTGAACTTTACCGAGGTTGAAATTGATTAATTCATCAACCATTGACTACAGCCTCTAAATTGTTGCTGTTTGTGTAGGACTTTCAATTCAAACTGTAGCAATCAGTGATATGGATCTGATCCCATCAGAATTTGAGGAAAATCATTAGCCTTCACTTTGGGCTTTTGGAACTAGTTTGTGTATGCCCTCTGTGACCTGTGGTCACCACTTCTATGCTGATTTTGTTCGACAATTGTTGGGCTGTATTATATAACGATTAACTATGGTCATTTTTTGGGAATGAGTTTCATCCAATGAACTTTACAACATTTTAAAAAAATGTGGTTGTTTTGCCTACAAAATATATAGTCAATTCACTTTACAGTAATATTCTGTGATTATTCTCTTTTACATTCCCAGCCATTCCCATGAACCAATGGATTGAATTCAACACCTTGTCCTGTGTTCAAATCCCTCAATGGCTTCACCCCATTATATTTGTGAGAATTCCATCTCACCCCTCCTTCCCCACCTTTAAAATACACCCTAAGAATTTTCAACTACACTTTTGGTCATCTTTCCTCCTGTGCTCCTACCTTCCTCAGCTCCACCAACCCTAGCTCAGGCTCTCAGTCAGTTCTGCTCAGAGCTTTGAGACATCCTCCTGGTGTGTACAAATGTAAAATTGTTGTTGTTCTTGTTGATCCATCAGGATTAAGTTGTTCCTGAGAAATGCCTGGTTTGAAGCAACTGAAGGAAGTCTAGACAAAGCTTAAGGTTCTTACTGTTCCACCTCCACTCATTTAATCTGGCATAAAATAACAGAGCATGTTCCACATCGGTGATAAACATGTATTTGTCAGTATAAGATAAATCCATCCTTTTTCATCCCCTTGACGACCTTTTGGGAGAAGGTTAGTTTCAAATGCTTAATATCCTGTACTAGTTAGTCAGAAAAAGTACTTGTTTATTTTGGGGTGACTTCCACTTTCTGATGTGTTTGTAAAACTTCCACTATCCTTAGGTAATATTTCGGTAATAATCCTTAGGTAACAGATAATATTTGCCAGATTACATCTTTAAGTTGACTGGTGCATTTTGTGCTTTAACTCTTCTAGTTTATGTATTTTCATGCATATCAATTTTCATCTACAACTCAGGATGTAACTCATTTACTCTGCAATTTATTTGATGGTATGATGCAGACGTCTTCAATATATAAAAATAATAATATTAATGATGGAATTTGCGCTTTGAGACGCCTCGAAGACGTGAAAAGTGATATATCAAAAGCAAGGATTTTTATTATTTATTATCATATCGTTGAGACATCCCAACGTATTTCACAGAATATTACTGTAAAGTGAATTGACTATATATTTTGTAGGCAAAACAACCACATTTTTTTAAGGGATTATTACCCCCAGTAAAAGTAATCCACCAATCAGTTTCTATCTACTGCTTGGTAAACTGAGGTATGTGGAATAAGAAAACTTACCTAAGGTTTTGCCCTGCCCAGGAATTGAACCCGGGTCCTCTCGCTTGCAAGATGAATATGCTTTGACATTAATTTAGTTTTTACATGTTTTATTTACTATATTAGTTCCCCAGCTCAGGTGGCCAAGGCCAAAAAGTATGCAAATAGAGCCCTTGACTTTACGTCCAGAGCAACAGTGTACAAAAGTAGGGAAGTAATGTTAAATTCATATAAACTTTGGATGGAGCACATTTGAAGTACCTTCTGCAATTCCACTTGTCTTACAACTGACAGCATATTGTAGCATTCATCGGTTTAGAGCTTGTCTCTCTGGAGATGAGACATTTGAGTGGGGTCCTGATTAGGTGTTTAAGATAATGAAAATATTTGATAAGGTGGATGTTACTAGGTTGTTTCCATCTGTTAATGAATTCAAAACAAGGAGAGATAAATATAAGATAGCCAGCAGCAAATCTAAAAGAGGGAGAACCCTGTTTTACACAGAGGGTAGTAGGAATGTGAAATCCATTGCTGGAAGCTAGGTTGAAACAAAAAGTATCAATGTATTTAAGAACAAACTTAATGCAACATGAAGAAGAAAGAGGGGATTGGGAGGCGGAGACTCGTATGGAGTATAAACATTGGCACATACCAGGTGGATGAAATGGCCTGTTTCTGTGTTGTAACTTTGTATGTCATTTTTATTTGGGCTTTCTGTATTATTTGCTTTTTTGAGTTTCAGCATAGTTGTCAGGTTTGGTGCCTAATCTCAGATGTAATATTGTTGGTAATTTGAAATCGCCAGCTGTGCTTGTATATCGGTCTGCTGAGCTGGAATGGCCTTCTTATATTTGTTGATGTACCCATTCTAGCAATAAATCCCTTTAATAGGAGTTTAAAGTGGGAGCCGTGTGTAAATTTGAATGAATATATTTGGATTTGGTCTGTCTATCAGGAGATAGAGAACCATAAAATTTCTATAAAAGCTTTACATCTGCCGCTGTCACTCACTTTGTTGTTGTTGGGGTTATGAATAGCTATTGACTATCAACTTCCTTGTAGCCAGATGTAAAGGATAATTGTAGGTATCCTAGTTTTTCATTATTATAGAAACATATTTTCATTTTTGTTGGGCTAGCAGAGAAAGGGCAATGCATTCAACCCTGGTAATTTAGTAAAACAATGGTATACCCCCAATGGCTTTATTGCAGGTATTCAACCTTGTTGCATGAGATCGATGGGTTAATATGTCTGCAGTCCCTGGTGTTTTGGGGGGTGATCTAATTCTCTAGTTGCACATTAGTGAATACACACTGATTATTAGACATTGGAATTTTGATGGATTGGGGGGATGCAGGGAACTCTCAGTTTGGTTTGGATTTTCTTAAGCATGACAATGGGTTTCTTCATGTGTCAGACACACAGCTGACAAACAAAAACACGTCAAGGAGTCTCCATTTCTTTGACCATTGTCATTGGAATATACAGGACTAGAAAAATCCATTGTCTAAACCAAAGGAAAAAATAAATAAATAATCTAATACCTGTCAATTGATTTCTTCACCAAATAGCTATCTAATTCCTTCTTAACCTTGCTGACACATTCAGCTTTCATCATCTGCATGGATCAGCATTCAACATAATCACTTGTCTTTTTGAGTCTGTGTCCTCTTGGTTAAGACTTGTTGATCTTGTTGAATACATTACTTCAACTCTTCTATTTTCTATATTTTCATCTATATCAATTTTCATCTACAACTTAGGACATAACATTTTAGGCAGTATTGCATGGGTCCTTTTGTTTCCTGGGAATATAATGGTCAGTATGTTTTTATCTATTTTGTATATGGGGAAAATGTACCTGATTTCTGCTGATCAGACATTTATGTAGAAGGGAGATGAATCAATGCTATCTGGCAATCTAGACTTTCGGTTAGATGAGTATGATTTTTGAGCAGCTTATTCTAATGAATACCATTACCAAACATAGATGACTTTGGCTGGAATTTTAGCTCCTTCATATTCAGTGAAATGTGGTGAAAGTCTGCCCCTATCTAATAGCAGGTCAACAGAAATTACAGATAAAAGGCAGAGTGTAGTGATTATTATTCGAATACCAAGATGACTTCTGTGAAGGAATCCCATATGCTCTTCATTACGTATATTTGCATTTTGTTACCTGGTAACAACAGCTTAATAACTTCAGGCATGTCTTCCAACTGGCCTAACCCTGGAGATATGCAGGCATGAAACTCACAGCTGGAGAAGCGAGTTATATAGTGCTGCAACAATGAAGTAGAATATGGGTGGCAGAGTTAATACTATAAATAAAGGTGATGATGTAAATGGAATATAACCAAGTCTTATGCGTTTAGATGAGGACTTAAAATATATGGATTCAATGAGGGGTGTAATAAAATCCAGAGAGCAATGGTTCAAATTGAAATCTAGCTGAATTCATTAAAAACATTTATTAGTGTAATGGTTAACATAGAATAATAATAAGATTAAATGTATAATCTATTGTTTTATATAAAAAAAACTAGTTTCTATTGAGAATATTTTACAGGTAAAGGTTCCTACTCAGACAGCCTTTGTTTTCTGCTAAAATGTGGTTTGTACAATTTTTCCATAAATCAGAACCTGATTTTTAAAATGATCATATGAACAATGGTATAAATTAACTTCCGCCAGATCAGCAAAAGCTTTCTGAGCAGGAACACAATTAATAGTGTAGTCATTGTAAGTACTTAACTGTACGAATTTGGAAATGTTGCTGTCTGCATTATACTGCCACCATTTGGATACGAAACACAACATCCATTTGAGTCAAAATGGATCAAACACTGTACGTGAAATAATCATAAAATTAAATTATGCTTACCTGCACATCAAATAGAAACAAAACAGTGAAAATTGCTAAAGTTAATCATTTGTCTTAAATGAAAAATGGCCACATTTCTATTTTGTAATTGGTTGTTCTTATCTTGTTTTACAGAGAGCAAAGACACAATATGGATTAACACTCTGGTGTATAATACTTATGTCTGAAGAGTTCAATTTTTGGGGGGTCAGCCAAGTGTCTGACACATGCAGAAACCCGTCACTGTATTTAAGAGTATCCAAACCAAACTGATAATTCCATGCATCCCACCTACACATGGAAATCCCAGAGATAGATTGTTGGAATAGAATGCGCATGCTTTTCCTGGAGAAATGCATACTGCTTACCCAATTCTGGAAAGTATTAGCCGCATGTTGGCAAGAGCCAAGGCTTGGGGACCCCAGAGTGTACATTGGGGTACAGCTGAAATTTAACCAGCTATTTCTCCTTCAAGGTTCTGCAGAAGCACAATTATGTAGTCGAAGAGCAAGCAGTGAGGTGGATTTATGGTAAACAGGGGAAGCAGGTGCAGAGAGGGAGGTTCTGCACTGCCTTCACTTGTTGCTGAACACCTTGGAAGCTATTTGCCAAAGTCCCCATGTGAGGACTTGGATTAAGCTTGTTACGCAAACTTGGAGTTGGAGGTCCAGAACATCGAGGTGGCTGGCACGTCACAAGCTGTTCTGTAAAGGATCTTCCACTACACTGAAGGTAAATGTCCATCAAACAGCTGACAAGGAAATCTTGAGGCTTCTTGATGACTTTGTAAGATGTTACCTGTAGTCTAGGTACTTGACACAGGTTCATATACCTAGGGCTTGTTTTCCACCTTGATGGGTATGCAGAAAGTTAGGCAGCTGCTGCTGAAGTTCTACACCTCCAACTGGTGGAAACATTGATCATGCTCAGCTGTGCTATTCACCAGGAAGCTGTCAGGGAATTCCTGATATCCGACCAAGTAGCAAACTACGCTCCAGGTGGGGGAGGGAAAAGTAACCCCAAAGAGATAGATGTTATTAGATGGGCAAGCTAGGGGAGGCTTGCCAGAGAGTGCTTTCAATATATGTTATGCTGTTTTAGCTGGTTATTCCCTAAGAGTACATCGTTGCACGCTTTGGAGTAACCAAGACTTATCTTCTTGCCAACTTGCACCTAATACACTCCAAAATAGCACTCTGGTAAGCAGGTTGCATCCCTCCATGGAGAGAGTGCACATTCCATTTCCAGAAACAGAGAAATTTCCAAGTGTGGGTGACATATATATGTGCAACTCTTAATGTGGTTTCGATACACTTAAGCAAGGTCGTGGATTTCCACATATACCAGACTTATAATTGCAGATACTGTATATATTATAACTTTTGTATGTTTATCTGCTTCTTTGCTTATTAACTACCTTGTATGTTATGCAATGCATCAGTCACATGGTTTTGAATTATGTAGGGAGCTGAAAAAAATATTTTTTTTAAAGGGATAAGAATTCCCCTAATAAATTTTTTATAAATCACTAACTAGATTTTTAAAAAAAGTTCTTTCCCAGTCATTCAAAAACTGCCACTGATAGATGACATACACTCTAAATCAAACAAAATGGTAACCATCTTTAACCCAGACATCTTGAGACAGAATCTATGGGTTGCTCATGAATACCTGTTGTCGATTGTAGTAAATAATAATAATCCTTGCATTTTATATAGCACGTTATCACGTCATCGAAACATCTCGAAGCACTTCACAGGACTGGGCTGTATATTTTGTGGGTGAAATGGGGCAGCCAGTTTGCGCATTGCAATGTCCCATTCACAGCCATGGAGTGAGTGACCAATATTATTTGGAGGATTTGTTGGCCACGACACTGGGAGAAACTTCCTTCTCTTTTCAAATAGTGGCAAGTTCTTCCCTTGTTGGAAAGAACAATTATTTTGTCTTTCTTACTTCCAGCAGTATTTCTTTCTGGTCCCTTAAAACAAATGTTATCTCATATAGCATCTTTTTCCTTTGAACCTCTTTTCTTCATCCTAATTGTTACCTATTATAAAGGGTTCATCAGCCATTTATCCTTTCAGATTAAGAATTTTAAGAATCTGAATTTGGGATCTTTCATGTCCACCTGAGCAGGCAGACGGGACCTTAATTTAACGTCTCATCCAAAGGATGGAACCTCCGACAATGCAACACACCCAAAGATTGTATTTGAGTGTCAATTTGACATTCACTCCATATCAGCATTCAAATGCCAAAAAATGATTTGAATTGCAGTGTTCATGTTACACTGTTTTCTTTCATTTTCTAAGCAAGCAGAACTGCCAATATTTTATAAAGTTGTTTTTGTCTTCACTCTAGGATGACACCAGGTATAATTTCATTCAACCCTGAAGTTAAGTAACTCAAACCTGATAGAACCAAGGTTTGTATCCAGAACAGTTGCCTCACGTGTGGTGTTTTCAATATGATGCAAAGACATCATATATGGAATAAATAGTATTCAGATCACAATACCTGAATAGATTGTAANTTTTTTTGCCACCAGTATTAGGAATTCAATATCAACTCCTGACCTTGCCACACAAGGACAAGATAGGAAATTGTTTTATTTGCCATCTTTATAAATCTGCAGCCAAAAATTCATATTTTCTAAACCTCAAAATCAGTATGAATTCTTAAAACCTTTTTTTTCTACTTCTTCATATACTGGTGATTAACATTTCATTAAAACAAGAGAATAAAACTGGATCTTTCTTTCCATCAGTACCAGATGTGAAAATAGTATCACGTACCATCCACATGCACATGATCTGCTTTGAAAGATAAATGGGCTGCTCAAACCTTCCACTGGGATGCATTTCATATTATTTTCACAGGCTCCATTATAGACTTCAGTTTGCTGCTGCAGTGTTATTAGCTTGACTGCATGTCAAGCAAACTAATCTATTTGTTATCATTTTGATTTCTAGCTTCTCAAGTGAACTGGAATGAAATAAAATAGGCCACTATATACAGAGAGAACTGAGTCAGGTGCAAAGCTCATGAAAAAACAAAATATCTCCATCCAATGTTACTGCTATCAATGGATATTAAAGATCCCATGGCACTATCCAAAAAGAGAAGAGAATTTCTTCTGGTGTCCTGACCAACAATCCTCCAAGTAAAATTGATCATTCATTTCATGCTGTTTGCAGGACATTGCTGAATGCAAATTGCCTGCTCTGTTCACCAATCAAATATGCAGTCACTACACTTTACAGTGCTATATCAAATGCAATGATTATAGTTATTAATAATATTTTTTCCTCTTAGGAAAGGCTGCCCACCCTCCTGCTATCCTCTGATCCTAAGCTTGCCTTGTTTTCTCTAGTCTTTTTTAACTACATCATTACTCCATTCTGAGTTATTAATAAATACTGACTATGCTGAAAATTCTGCCTTAATAAACGTGCAGTAATTATGTCAAAATAGTAATCCTTTAATATGAATGTCATTTTGCATTAGTTACAGGGAGTGCCCAATTATCCTTATGGAGCACACAGCACATACTATATTATTACATATCACCAGTTGTCTGGAGAAATTACAAGGCATTGATTTTATCTCAGGGCTTAGACAGACTCCCGATGAGATTGCCGCATTGTAGTAACTCAAGAGTATCTGTTATTCTACATGGCTACATTTATGAAGGGATCAAATACTGAACATTGTCTACATTCCTAAATTACATTTGACTGCACCAAGTGCAGTTCTACCTCCGTCAAAAACAAAGGACAACACAAAATGTTCCAGATGAAATGCTAGCCACAAAATTATTTTGCAATTATGTTTACTGTGCCAGACTTATTTTTACTGAGGCTTGAAACAAATGACTACTGAGGCAGTGTATACTGTCTCCAATAATGACAGATACAGACCATAACATCTTGTCTGTGTCAATGAAATGCAGTCAAGGGTAAGATTAATAGAATCAAAGAATGAGTTTGAACTACAGATTATTCTGATTTCACAGACTGACTGAACTAAAAGTTTAACTTGGACCAAGTTTACATTCATTCTTATTTCAGAACAATGCCAAAAGCTAAAACAGTTTCAAGGATGCACCTTTGAAAGCAGAAATGCGGATTGGGAAACACAGCTGCCAAATCATCCTGACAGGAGGAGAACAGCTTGTTCAGAGTTTTCTGTAGAGACCTATTAAATATTACATTTCTGAGAATCTCCTGCAAAATACCAAGTCTTCATAAAAAAAATTGATGGATATGGCTAAAAATAATGCAGGTTTCAATTTTCTTTATAGATCTATAGGGTTAGTCAGAAATATCAGCTGGTGGAAAAGATTGAAATGTACCCATGAGTGTAATGCACCATTGATATGCTTCAGTAAACCTTCCTGCTTTGATGGAAAGTTTAACTATTATACCACTAGCAATATTGCCACTGGTTGTATTTAGTATCAATATTCTATATGAAAAATCATCTAAGCAAAGATTGCTTAATACTGTTCCAATATGTTTCTTATATGATAATAATAATCCTTGCATTTGACATAGTGCCTTATCACGTCTTCGAGATGCCTCAAAGTGCTTCACGGAAAATATTGTAAAGTGAATTGACTCTGTTGTGGGTGAAACGTGGCAACCAATTGTGTACAGCAGTATCCCACAAACAGTCATGGATTGAATGACCAATTTATTATTTTTTTTGAAGGATTATTACCCTGGAAAAGCGATCCACCAATCGACTAACAACCAGGTTCCTACTTCCTGCTAGGTAAACAGAGGCGTGTGGAGTAAGGAAACTTGCCCTACATTTTGTCCTACTCGGGAATCAAACCCTGGTCCTCTTCCTTGCGTGGTGAGTACTTTAACCACTAAGCCACAGGGCTGCAGCCATAGAGGTCTTTATTGCTTCATATTAGTCCCACTTCAGGCCTGCAAGCAATGCTTTACTCCAGTTTTGCATACTCTAAAATTTAACAATAATGATCCTTGCATGTAATATAGCATCTTATCACATTGTTGAGGCATCTCAAAGCACTTCACAGCATATACTGTAAAGTGAATCGACTGTATATTTTGTGGCGCAAAATACGGTAGCCAATTGCACCCAGCAGTGTCCCAAAAGTTGTGGATTGAGTGACCAAATTTTTATTATTTATTATGTTTTGAAGGGATTATTACCCCCAGATAGTGATCCGCCAATCGACTAACAACCGGGTTCCTGCTTACTGCTAGGTAAGCAGAAGCATGTGGAGTAAGGAGACTTGCCTAAGGTTTCGCCCTGCCGAGAATCAAATCCGTGTCCTCTCGCTTGCAAGGCAAGGGCTTTAACCACTATGCTACAGGACTCCATCTATCTAAATCTTGTTTAAATTTGGGAAATAAAACTCTCTCGTCCTTGTGGGTGTTATTTACAATTCAAATGGATATAGGTTGAAATTTTCACACAGGCATATAATTTACTGAAATCCTATTGTCCTCACTGAAAACAGCAAAACGTATAAAACATTGAGGTCTATTATGCAAGTTATGGAAATCATGTGCAAATGCATGAGGACAAGGGAATTACAAGTGTCATAAATTATGTAATAATTAGTCAATGTTAAGGATTTATTAATCATGGAATTAGTAACCAATCGTTTTCATTGGATATTAATTCCATAATTCAGGGCACCTTGCAGTTCACTTTTTGGAGTCAGCTGGGTATCTGACATGCATAAACACATTGGTTTGCTTATAAGTATAGACCATAAGACCAAAAGACGTAAGAGCAGGAGTAGGCCATTCGGCCCCTCGAGCCTGCCCCGCCATGTAATAAGATCATGGCTGATCTTCTATCTAATTCCATTTACCCGCCCTATCCCCATATCCTTTAATCCCTCTATCCTTTAGAAATCTATCAACCTCGGTCTTGAATATGTTCAAGGACTGAGCATCCACAGCATTCTGGGGTAGAGAATTCCACAAATTCACTATCCTCTGAGTAAAGAAATGTTTCCTCAACTCAGTTTAAAAAGGCTGACCCTTAGTTTTGAGACTATGACCCCTAGTTATAGATTCTGCAACCAGGGGAAACAGTCTCACGGTATCTACCCTGTCAAGACCCTTAAGAATCTTATAGGTTTCTGCAAGATCACCTCTAATTCTTCTATATTCTAGAAAATATAGGCCTAGTTTCAGCACCTTGGGATGTCCTCCCGATGTGAAAGGCGCTATACAAATGTAATCTTGTTGTTGTCGTTGTAGTTTACTCAACGTATCCTCATAGGTCAACACCCTCATCCCAGGAACCAACCTATTGAATCTACGCTGCACCCCCTCTAAGGCGTGTATATCCTTTCTTAAATAAGGAGACCAAAACTGCACACAATCTAGGTGCGGTCTCACCAAGGCCTTATACAACTGCAGCAAGACTTCCCTACTCTTGTACTCTAACCCTTTTGCAATGAATGCCAACATGGCACTAGACTTCCTAGTTGCTTGCTGTACCTCCATGCTAATTCTTTATGACTAGTGTACAAGGTCACCAAATCCCTCTGAACACTAACACTATCTAGTCTCTCCCCCTCTAGAAAACAATCCGCTTTTCTATTTTTACTTCCTAGGTGAATAACTTCACACTTCCCCACATTATACTCCATCAGCCACCTTCTTGCCCACTCACCTAGCCTGTCCATTTCCCTTTGCATTCTTCTTGTGTCATCCTCACAGCTTACACTCCCACCTAGCTTCATATCGTCCGCGAATTTAGATATGTTAAGTTCTATTTCTTCATCTAAATCATTGATATAGTCTGTAAATAATTGAGGCCCAAACACTGATCCTTGTAGCACTCCACTAGTCACATCCTGCCAATCTGAGAAGGACCCGATTATCCCTGCTCTCGGTTTTGTTCCTGTTAACCACTCTCCAATCCATGCTAATATATTACCTTTAATTCCATGGGCTCTAATCTTATGCAACATCCTTTTATGTGGAACCTTGTCGAATGCCTCTTGGAAATCCAAATACACCACATCTACTTTGTCCCCCCTATCTAACCTGCTAGTTACATCCTCAAAAAACTCTAAAAGCCTTTCGTAAAGCCATGTTGACTCTGTCTAATCATGTTATGATTTTCTAAGTACCCCACAAAGACATCCCTAATTAAGGACTCTAGAATTTTCCCTACCAACAATGTCAGACCCCATTTTTTGTCTCCCATCCTTCATAAATAGCAATGAGAACAGAAGGTATCTAAACCAGACTGAGTTCCACTTATGTATGCTACCTAAATACAGAAATTTCCCATGTCTCTGGAGCATGGGTATTCTCTTCCTAGAGGGAAGTACCAGCTCACATCATTCCAGAAAACATTCAGAAGATCACAAAATTGGTAGACGAAAGCAATCAAGGCACTTAGAACATAAGAATTAGGAGCAGGAGTAGGCCATTCGGCCCCTCTAGCCTGCCCCGCCATTCAATAAGATCATGGCTGATCTAGTCTAATTCCACCTACCCGCCTTATCCTCATATCCCTTAATCCCTTTATCTACAAGAATATGTTCAAGGACTGAGCATCTACAGCCCTTTGGGGTAGAGAATTCCATAAACTTACTACCCTTTGAGTGAAGACGTTTTTCCTCAACTCAGTGCGAAAGGGCTTACCCCTAATTTTAAGACTGTGACCCTTGGTTATAGCTTCTCCAACCAGGGGAAAAAGTCTCCCACTATCTATTCTGTCGTGCCCCTTAATAATCTTATAGGTTTCTATAAGATCACCTCTCATTCTTCTATATTCTAGGGAATATAGGCCTAAATTGCTCAACCTATCCTCATAACTCAACCCCCTCAACCCTGGTACAAACCTAGTGAATCTACGTTGTACCCCCTCCAAGGTGAGTACATCCTTTCTCAAATAAGGAGACCGAAACTGCACACAATACTCTAGGTGCAGTCTCACCAGGGCCCTATACACTTGCAGCAAGACTTCCCTACTCTTATATTCTAAACCTTTTGTAACAAATGCCAAGATACCGTTAGCCTTCCTAACTGCTTGCTGTACCTGCAAACTAACTTTTTGTGACTGGTGTACAAGGACACCCAAGTCCCTCTGAACGCTAACACTATCTAGTCTCTCCCCTTCTAAAAAATAATCTGCTCTACTGTTTTTGCCACCTAGGTGGATGACCTCACACTTCCTGACATTATATTTCATCTGCCACCTATTTGCCCACTCCCCTAGCCTATCTATATCTCATTGCATTTTTTTAATGTCATCCTCGGTGTTTACTCTCCCTCCTAGTTTAGCGTCATCCGCAAATTTCGATATTAAGTTTGATGTCCTCATCTAGATCGTTGATGTAGATAGTAAATAGTTGAGGCACAAGCACTGATCCTTGTGGGGCTCCACTAGTCACATCCCGCCAATCTGAGAAGGACCGTTTATCCCTATTCTTTGTTTTCTTGCCATTAGCCATTCTTCAATCCATGCTAATATATTCCCCTTAATTCCATGGGCCCTAATCTTGTGAATCAACCTTTTATGCGGCACCTTATCGAATGCCTTTTGGAAATCTAAATACACTACATCCACTAATTCCCCCCATCTAATCTACTTGATATGTCCTCAAAAAAATCTAAAAGATTTGTTAAGCATGTTAATTCCTCATAATGTATTTATAAAAACTTGCAATCTGTCTTAATGTTCCCTCATCCCCCTTTTTGTAAAGCCATGTTGACTCTGTCTAATCCAATCCTCTAAATATCCCACTACGACATCCTTAATTAAGACTTCTAGAATTTTCCCTACTACTGATGTCAGACTAACTGGTCTATAGTTCCCCAGCTTTTCTTAATTAGTGGTGTGACGTTTGCAATCTTCCAATCAATGGGAACCATTCCAGAATCCAAAAATTTTTGGAAGATCAGACACAAGGCCTCCACTATCTCATGAGCTACCTCTTTTAAAATCCTAGGATGTAAACCATCAGGTCCAGGGGACTTGTCACTTTTTAATGCCAACAATTTCCCTAGCACCAATTCTTTGCTAATGTAAATTTCCCTAAGTTGCTCCCTATCATTAGTCCCTTGGCTCATTCTCTATTTCTTGTAAACTTCTTGTGTCTTCTAATGTGAAGACAGAAGCAAAGTATTTATTTAGGGACTCTGTCATATCCTTATCCCCCATTATAATTCCTTCTGTCTCTGCTTGTAATGGACCCACATTTACTTTTGTTAGCCTATTCCTCGTAATGTATTTATAAAAAACTTGCAATCTGTCTTAATGTTCCCTCATAATCCATTTTCTCACTCTTAATGAGCTTTTGGTTTTCCGTTGTTGGTTGCAAAAACACTTCTAGTCCTCAGGTTTGCTACTCTTTTTGGCAGTTTTATAGACCTTTTCGTTTAGTTTTATACTTTCTCTAACTGGTCTAGTTAGCCACGGATGAACTGCTTTCCCTGTGGTACTCTTATTCCTCAAGGGAATATGTGAACGCTGAGAATTTTGCACTACATCTTTTAAAGTTTACCACTGTTGGTCTATTGTCATATCCATTAATCTAATTCCACAGTCTATTTTAGCTAATTCTTCCCTCATACCTGCAAAGTTAGCTTTATTTAAATTTAAGACCCTTGCTTCGGATTTGACTACATCACTCTCTAACTTAATGCTAAATTCTACCATGTTATGATCACTCTGCCCTAGAGGAGCCTTAATATCTATATTACCGACTAGCCCTGTTTCGTTACACGAAACAAGGTCGAGGACGGCCTGTCCCCTAGTTGGTTCCTCAGCATACACAGGATTTTAACGAAAAGTGTAGTGACTGTGTATTTTTTTGGCAACCTGGAGCACATCATTACTGTGAAGATTTGGTGCTGTACTTACTTAATAAATATGTTTAAATTTCTGAAAATTTCTATTTAAACCACCATTTTTTGTTTTGCCTATGAGCGCTCTAATGTCTCACTCTACAAATTGTAGGTAGAAACAATTGTTCTGGCAGAACCAGTAAAATAATCAAACATCCCAGTGTTGTTTGTTCCAGAAATTATAGTTCTATTTTCTAAGTGAGTGTAATGTTAAGTGGTGAAATTCAGATGCTTGTTGTGTACTGTTATCAACAATGGAGCTTGTCCTTCAGTGCCACTCCAGATGGTTGGACAAATTACCATTAGCAGAACAGTTCATAGCGAAACTTTTAACAAATATGTTACATTATTAATCATTACTATAAAACAGAGTGCCTAAAGCTAGCTGGTCTTGTATCTGTAACTGTGAGCAGCACTGATTGTATATTCTCTGGTACTGACCCATATTTTATCATCTCTGGGTATCAGCAGCCTATACACAATCCCCCAACCTCCAGAACTGCTTCAAATACAGCTGGAGACCTGGAGTGAAATCTAGTCAGTGTCGCAGATCTGGTGAAATTGACAGTAGAAATATTAAATATTAAATAAGTCAATTCTATCTTGGATATAGCAAAAAAAAGTTAAATCGGTCTTTCAAAAAATCTAACTGGGTGAATGGGGATTGTTTAAACTAACTATCTTTCTGAAGGAGCTATCCAGGTAGTAGTAACTTATTGAGCAACAAAATTAAGTTTGTCTAGGCTTCAAAGCTGGTTAAACTTTGCTTTAACTTTGTATTTTCCTCCAAACTGATCTGCTACAACCTCCTCTTTTTGCTTGAGGGTCTAGCATAAATCTAAAAATGAATTGCTAGATTTATGCTAATTATGGGTGGAACAATTTTGGATTATTTTCCTAGACACAATTGATTTTTTTAATAAACCTTTGTTTTAAGTAACTATAGTTCAAAGCCTCCCTGGAAAATGTGTAAAATTGTAAACCAATTACACCTTTAAAGAGATTCATTGTTTGTATTGTACTCCAATAATTCACCATGCTTTATAATTTGCTTATCATCATCAACCTCTCCAAAGAGGAGCTTCAATAACTATCTGATCAGGTAATAATAATAATAATAATAATAATCCTTGCACTTGACATAGCGACTTATCACATCTTAGAGACATTTCAAAGCACTTCCTAAAATATACTGTAAAGTAAATTGACTGTATATGTGGGGGGGGGAAACACGGCAGCCAATTGCACACAGCAGTATCACACAAACAGTCATACATTTAGTGACCAAATTATTATTAGTAGTTGTTTTTTAAGGGATTATTAACCCCGGAAAAGCGATCAGCCAATCATCTAACAACCAGATTCCTACTTACTGATGGGTAAACAGAGATATGTGGAATAAGGAAATTTGCGCTGCTTAGGAACTGAACTCCATTCTCCTTGATTGCGAGACGAGTAATCTGATGAAAAAGTGACTTTTATTATGAAAAAAAACACAAATCAAATTTCCAGATGAGGTTGTGACTGAGATACTCGAGTGTGTTTTACCCGTGTTAAACATCTTAGTACGTGAATTAAACAGGTCCCTGGTTGATGAAAACCTGGGGATGAAATTGTCACTTTAATTCAACTATCTGCCGTTGTCATTGTATCAAGTGACACTTTGAAGTGAGGAGTTTATCTTCATTAAACAAAAAACTTTGGAAACCTGATTATTTCCCTGCTCTCAGTGTCTTTCAACATTCACTCTGATTAAAAGATCAAAGCAGAAAGATAATTATTCTTGCCCCTCTCTATCCATGGTCTCTTCTTGTTAACAAAACAATAATAAATTGGTCATTTTCAATCCACGACTGTTTGTGGGACATTGCTGTGCGCAATTGGCTGCCGCGTTTCGCCCACAAATATACGGTCAATTCACTTTACAGCATATTCTGTGAAGTGCTTTGAGACGTCTAGAAGACGTGAAAAGCGATATATAAAATGCAAGGATTATTATTATTATTAATAATTGTTATATGGGGGGAGAGCTCTCTGCTCTGTTCTCTTAACCCAGTAAGCTGGTTGCTATGGTTAGGCACTTTTTAAAAAACATTAAATTTCACCAATTTGACTCCATGAGTTTATAAATATAACATAATAAATGCAGTAACATGATTGCTTCTTTTCAATTTGACTTTTCTTTGTAAATAATTGTATCGTGGAGTCCTGTAGCTCAGTGGTTAGAGCACTTGCTTTCCAGGCGCAGACCTGAGTTCAATTCCAGGCAGGGCGAAACCTTGGGCAAGTTTCCTTACTCCACACGCCTAATAATGATCCCTCCAAAACCAAAAACAATAATAAATTGGTCATTTTCAATCTACGACTGTTTGTGGGACATTGCTGTGCGCAATTGGCTGCCGTGTTCGCCCACAAATATACAGTCAATTCACTTTACAATGTGTTCTGTGAAGCGCTTTGGGACGTCCTCCCAACATGAAAAGCGCTATATCAAATGCAAGGATTATTATTATTATTATTATCTGGCATGTCACAATTGAATGTTGTATCTCTCTGACTACATTATACAACTTTTTGAAACTTTAGTTGCTGATTCATTGTTGAAGGTTGACTATATGCAGTGATTAGATTCTTCTTACAAAGACTTTTTAAAAGGAATTTTGTGCATCATTGATCCATAAAATATTTGTTGATTAGTCTTCAGGGAATGGGTTAGTAAAAATGTTCTCAATGACCAATCCCAAGTCTGACACTGAGCAGTGATAATCTTATGACTGGACCAACAATAACAACACATAATTCTTATATAACACTAGGAAAGACCTCTTTAGATTCAATGATCTGACAACCTATTTGGTCTACTACATTTTAAGAACAAACTGAGTATCAAAAAGAGAAGTGGTGTTTTAAATGTGAAGTCGAGCAACTCCAACAAAGGAGTCTTGTGTAAATATTACAATGGAACATATCAATAAAATGGAATACTGATAAAATAACACATTTCATGTAAATCCAATCAAGAGCCAAACTTCCAAGTCACTGTGTCCCTACTTTGTATAACTCCCTTTGTCATGCGCTCTCTCTATTTTCCTTCAAAACTCTCCTAATGAACATTTCAATTCTTATCTCTTCAACTAAGTTATCTGTCAACATGTTTATACCCCTCTTTACCATTTGCTTGGTAATCCACACTGTCTGTAAAGTGCTTTGAGATGTTATTCTTCGTGACAGAAGCTATATAAAATGCAAGTTGTTTTTGATTATTTCTGGTTTATAACACTGAGTATAGATTACTTCATCTTGAGAACGTTTGAAATGTTTTTTATTTTCCCTGTTTCTCCAGTCCTACCTTCAGTCCTTGAACATTCCAGACACTTGCTGCTCTGTTGTGCCTTATAAAAGTAACTGTTATACATGTATGAGTCTGGATATAGAGGGTCAACAAATTATATTCCTGTAGAACGTGACGCAACTCAGACAATCCCGTCCTTCAATATCTGCACATTCTCACCAACATCCACACATTCTCATACATTCAGTGGATAGCCATCCAAACTGATTTCTCTTTAGCCCAGATGTGGATGCCAATTATACACGTGCATAAGTGCTGTAGCTGAGATCATCTAAATCAGCACAAATAGGGATGTGATCTTTGTGTGGCTCAGTTCCACACCAGGTAATAACTTTACAAAATGATACAGCTGGAGAGTCTTGGAAGGGTTACTGAGAGTGCCAGTGTGAAGGATTTGAATTAACACACACAGCTAAAGATGGAGGAAGCACTCTGAGTTAATGATGATCCTATCGATGTGAATTCAGGTCTCTCACAACAGTTAATTTTTTCCAAGCCAGTTCGAAAAAGATGTCATCACATTTACCATCAAAAGAAAAATATTTTAAAATTATTTTTATCTGTTTGATTGTTAAATGAGGAATGCATGGTAGCATTTCGTCTTTAAACTGGTCAGGGGTCGGTGGGGGCCGGAACTGATGTGGCTCAATAGTTCTTTAGAAATAAACATACATAGGATTTCATTCTGAACTTAAAAACAAGAAGTCAGAGCTCAGAGAGGTTTCCAATCAAAGTCTTCATTTAGAATTGAATCCAGTAATTCTAAAGCAATTCATATCTTTCCAGTATATTCATTTGTGGAGTCCTGTAGCTCAGTGGTTAGAGCACTCACTTTGCAAGTGAGAGACCTGAGTTCAATTCCAGGCAGAGGACGAAACCTTGAGCAAGTTTCCTTACTCCACACGCCTAATGATAATCCCTCCAAAAACCAAAAACAATAATAAAATTGGTCATTTCCAATCTACAATTGTTTGTGGGACATTGCTGTGCGCAATTGGCTGCCGCGTTGCGCCCACAAATATAAAGTCAATTCACTTTACAGTGTGTTCTGTGAAGCGCTTTGGGATGTCCTCCTGACATGAAAAGCGCTATATCAAATACAAGGATTATTATTATTATTATTATATCTGAATCGGAATTTTCTTCTGCATGATTTTGCCAGATTTGGTGGATAAGTTTCACAGGCTGAAGTCAAGTAGATTAAAAGATTGGGTGACAAATAAGGAAGGGGCTAAAAACATTCAAACTACCAGGAAATAAAATGAGTTTCCAGAAAGTGAAATAAATTATAATGTAAAATTCTTCCTCAACAATGTTTACATCAATTCTCTCGATTGGCTGCTTTTTCAATAAGGCCTGCATTTCCTTACTTAGATGGCCTGATGGCAGCTCCTTCATGTGGTTAGACATTCAAACAGTATTGCAGCAAGTGCTGCCAGTTACCTGTCTTGTTTGATAGTGAATACGGATGTCATCAGACTGCTTAGCTAGCTCGTAGTGAACAGTTTGCATTGATCGATCTTGGGCTCAGGAGAATCAGACAGTCTACCACCTTGCCATCTTCACACCGTGATGGATTTGAAGACCAAATCAATATTGACAGCTGCAGTATAGCATGAAATTTATCTGGGACAAGACCTTCAGTGGAAATTAGCGAAAGAATACCACCTAATACTGACTGTGGTAAACTGAGCAATTAAAATGACTGATGAACTCAGCTCCCAGTTATACTGTAAAACTGCATGTTATTTACTCAGCCATCTTCAACTGATTTGTGTTTTTAGAAATAAACATTGAACAACCGTTCAATGGTGCATGTCCAGATTATGAGTAAGAGGTAGCAATGCTCTTATGCCTTTCTTACTGAGTTGTGTTGCTCAACAAGAAATTCACAAGGAGTTTCTTGTGCCTGCCATCCACCTGGTGAGAGCTGAACCAGAGCTTGTCAGATACCTTATGACCAACTGATGTCTATCCCCATGGGAGTCGGGAGTGATAAAATCTTTGCTACTTGGGTCCAAAGTAACATGCTTGTAATGGAATATCGGAGTGGTCGTCTTGAGAAAGGCAGGTCCACAGTACTAGGCACTGTTGATGACAGAACAGTGAACAGGACTTGGAGGGGCAGATGAGTTCCTGCACTCCTGTTAACTTTGCAAGTCAAAGTCAAGTGGAAGGGTGATCAACCTGCAGCAAACTTGTGAGTGATCGCAAAGGCAAGCTGATTTTAGCTGCTTAAACTCTAGCATTACTTCAATGTACACTTGGGGTCCTCAAGTCTTGGCTCTTGTCAACTAATGTCTACACTGCCCAGAATTGGGTAAACAGGGTGTATCCACCTGGAGAGAAGCGTCCAAACACCATTCCAATCAAACAGAAAATAATCATACATATGTGGAACTCTCTGTAGTTTGGTTTGGAGAGCACGTTTCTACATGTATTGGACATCCAGCTTAATTTATCAATTTCATTTTTCAATAATATGTTCATCGTAGGTCACAGTTTTCACTTCATTGCTCTTATATATCTGTTATCCTGTGAGAACAGAGGAAAGAAACCATGTGACACTGGGTTTCTATAACTGTGTGAGGAAATGCGTGGGGTGGCAGGGTAACTTAGTCTTGGAGGGTGATAAAAGTTCTAAATTTGATTCCATAATCTGTCCTGAGTTAACTGATCTCTGTTGGGATAACAGCGGAGGCAATACAATTGACAGTTTTAAGTGCTGCCCTGTGTGAAGGATGTTATATAAATTAAAATTGTTGCTGGCAGTGCATTAGAATAAATCAAGGTTCTCATTCACATTTGCTAGCCAATGATCCCTCCTAGAAAATACAAATATAAGTGTGGGAGGTGAAGACATTATTGAGCATGCTTTGTAATGCCCCCTCTCCGCTGATACTCACTATCCAGACCCATTCAGAAAGAAAGGGTGGAGCGATCCTAACACATGTGGAGCAGTGTCCCAGGAGGAGCCACCATTGTCATGAGACAAGAATATTTAACAAAATGAAGAATGAAATTGAAGGTTGTAATGACAAGGGCAAGCATACATGATTAATTTCTCTGTAAAAAACTAGTTGAAATACAGCGTCCTCTGTAAATAGCGTGGGCTGTAGGTTTGGATCTGGATCCAAAAATTTCACCTAATTGCTTTTAGTTGTCAGGAAGAAGATTTGAAGTGGTTATTTTCATGTAGGTTTTGTCTGCAGTTCATTCTCTCTCTCAGGAGATAAGGTCAAGCTGGAAAGAGAGCAGAGTACAAATTATACATGATCTGCTGAGGGAATGAGCTTGATGAAAATTCTTTTCTGATTCCACATTTTCTGTCCTTATTTGCACAGCATATTGTGTTTCAATTGCATTGGATTTCAACACTGCTGGAACATATCAGAGCAGTATTAAAGGTTGCTACATATTATTTCTTTCTGTTAGTTTGTCATACAAATTGGGTGTGGGTCAAAGGTTTGTTTAAATAGCAGTAACACGTTAAGTTGTTATTCAGACAGGCTGGTCAGACAGATAATTGGCCGCAATATTTGAAAGATGGTGATTAGTAGTAGTGTTTAGTTGTTATGCAGAACAGTTGGCCTAGCGGCCAGACAGAGAATAAACCGCAAGGTCTCGGGCAGGAGGCCAAGGACGAATATGACAATAATAAGACCATATAAAGAACTGATGGTCGCAAGAGGATGGGGACGTTATCAGGCCTTGCGACCCTGAGAGAAGTCAGGTGGTTTTTATCCTATTATAGCAGCTGTGCAGTAACGCTCAAAACAAGATAAGGAATGAACACGTGAAGGACATCTAATTTGGGTGGGGGGAAATACACATGATAAAAGGGTAATGCTTAGGCAAAGCAAAGCATGGTTGAAGACTATAAAGGGTGAACCAAAAATCACAGTAACTCAAGAAGGGACCACGTATAAGGAGAAGTAGTTCAGGCGCTGTGTCAACTACTGTACAGAATCCAAGAACCGAGTAATATGGTCTTGATTCTGTAATTATTGCTTCTGTAACATGTTGTATTGATGATTCCGCTTATGTTATAATAAACTTTGATTACACCCATCTTGAGATTGTTAGGTCGTTCATTAATCGTTTTTTATGAGGGGAAGCCTTTCCTATATACCAACAACACGATTTAGGGCTACAGTCTTTTGTTGCAGGGTTGAATGTCGATGAAATCTGCTAGAATTAACTATTGTAATTATGACGTTCCAGTGAACAAAATATTGATAGATTGATCTGATCCATATGTTTATAATCCATCAGACAAGGAATCATATTGCAATATTTTTAATTACATTAGGATACATAAGAATATACAGCACAGAAACAGGCTATCCGGCCCAACTGGTCTATGCTGGTGTTTATGCTCCACATGAACCTTCTCATTTCTTTTCATTTCTATCCCTCTAGAAATGAACCCCAATGCTTGGTTTGCCTTTTTTATGGCCTTATTAACTGCGTTGCTACTTTTAGTGAATTGTATATGTATACCCCTAGATCCTTTTGCTCCTCTATCCCATTTAGGTTTTTAACAACCAAGAGGTCTGAAAAGTTCCTTTGTACCTAATGAAGGATGTAATTAGATGAGACTTCACAAATCAAATCATGTGAAGCACTTTTAGACATCTCAACAACATCATACAACAACAACAACAACAAGATTCCATTTATAAAGCGCCTTTCACGTCAGGAGGACGTCCCAAGGCGCTGCACAGTTGGGTCATGACCCGAGCAGGGGGGAAATGGTCAGGGTGAGGGGAGGGAAGGGAGGGAGGGAGGAGGGGGGAAATGGTCAGGGTGAGGGGAGGGAAGGGAGGGAGCGAGGAGGGGAAGAGAGTCGAGAGGGGAGCTGAAGGCTCGGTCAAAGAGAAAGGTTTTGAGACCGGCCTTGAAGGAGGAAAGGGAGGAAGCAAGGCGAAGGCACTGGGGGATGGAGTTCCAGAGCCTGGGGCTGAGAGGCTGAAGGCCCGACCACCGATGGTAGGGCGGTTGGGGCGGGGGACGTGGAGCAGACCGGAGCCAGAGGAACGGAGGGTACGGGCAGGTAGGTAGGGGGATAGTAGGTTGGAGAGGTAGGAGGGAGCAAGGCCGTGAATGGCCTTGTAGGTGAGGATGAGGATCTTGAAATCAATCCTCTGGGGGATGGGGAGCCAGTGGAGGCGAGCGAGGGTGGGAGTGATGTGGTCCCGAAGCCTGGTGCGGGACAGTACACGAGCTGCAGAGTTCTGAATGACCTGCAGCTTGTGGAGGGAGGTGGCGGGAAGGCCGGCGAGGAGAGAGTTCCCATAGTCCAGCCTTGAGGTGACAAAGGCGTGAACCAGGGTTTCAGCAGCGTGAGGGGTGAGGTAATGCCGTAGTCTGGCGATGTTCCGGAGGTGATGGAAGGCGGTGCCAGTTGTGGTGCGGATGTGAGGGAGAAAGGACAGCTCAGGGTCGAACAAAACGCCGAGGTTCCTGACTGGCTTTGAGAGGTGGAGAGTGCAGCCTTGGATGCTGATGGTGTCAGCGCCTGAGGTGCGGAGGCGCTGACGTGAGCCAATCAGGAGGGCCTCGGTTTTTCGCACGTTGAGCTGAAGAAAGTTGTCTCTCGTCCAGGACTCGATGTCGGACAGGCAGGCTGTCAGGACATCGGTGGTCGTGGAGTTGAGAGTAGAGGAGGAAAGGTAGAGTTGGGTGTCATCCGCATACATGTGGAAGTTAACCCATGTCTGCGGATGATGTCACCGAGGGGGAGCATATAGAGGGTGAAGAGGAGGGGACCGAGGACAGAGCCCTGAGGGACACCACATGAGACAGTGCGGGGGGTGGAGGAGAAGCCATTCGTCGAGACGAAATGAAGACGGTGAGAAAGGTACGACCTAAACCATTCAAGGACAGTGCCTTGAAGGTTGAGGTGGGAGGACAAGCGGTGGAGTAGGATAGCGTGGTCGACCGTATCGAATGCTGCCGATAGGTCGAGGAGGACGAGGAGACAGAGGGAGCCCTGGTCACAGATGGTCAGGATATCATTGGTGACCTTGACCAGGGCAGTTTCTGTGCTATGGGCAGCACGGAAACCTGACTGAAGGGGTTCAAAAAGAGAATGGGTGGAAAGGAAAGAGCGCAGTTGGGAGGCGACAACTCTTTCCAAGACCTTGGAGAGAAAGGGGAGGTTGGAGATGGGCCGGTAGCTTGATAGCTGCGACGCATCAAGGGAGGGTTTTTTCAGGGTGGGCGTGATGATGGCAGTTTTTAATGGAATGGGGACAGAGCCAGAGGAGAGGGACAGGTTGATGATGTCAGTGATATGTGGGGCAAGAAAGTGGAGCTGGGAGATAAGGAGTGGAGTGGGGATGGGGTCAAGGGAGCAGGTGGTTGGTTTTAGGGATAGGATGAGTTCAGTGACAGAGGGTGGGGAAACGGGTACGAAGGTGTGTAGGGGAGGATGGGTAGGAGTCGGAGTGTGGGAGGGAAGGGGTGGGTGGTGGGTGGAAGTTGGAGGGGAAGTGACCGCGGAGCGGATTCCCTTGATCTTGGATTCAAGGAAATCCAGCATCTCCTCGCAGTGAAGGTTGGAGGAGATGACCTGCGCGGGGTGGCGGGGGGGACGGAGGAGTCGGGTTGTGGTGGAAAACAGTAGCCTGGGGTTGTTCTTCGCCTCCAGGATTATCCTGGAGTAGAAGGACGACTTGGCCGAGGCTAGAGTGGAGCGGTAAATTTTGAGGAGGTCCAGCCAGATTTGTCGGTGGACCGTTAGGCCAGATTTGACACAGGTGCGTTCAGCAGCCCGCACCTGGCTTTTCAGTGAGCGGAGGTGGGTGGTGTACCAGGGGGAGGAGCGGGAGTAGGAGACAGTGCGGGAAGTGATGGGGGCAAGAGTATCGAGTGTGGAGGAGAGGGTATTGTGGAGGAGGGAGAGAGGAGAAGAGGGGTCGGTGAGGGTTGAAGGCCAGAGGGAGAGGAGTTCAGAGGACTCCAAGGCATCGGTTAGGGATTGTGGGGGTAACTTCTTCCAAGGGCGGTAGAAGATGGTGGTGGGTCTGGTGGAGGTGGGGAGGGGGGTGGAGGTGGTGAAGGAGATGAAGTGGTGGTCAGAGATGGCCTTGTCGGTAATAGTGACATCCGAGACACTGAGGCCCCGGGTGATCACCAAATCGAGTGGGTGGCCGTGACTGTGAGTGGGGGAGTTTATGTGTAAGGAGAGGTTGAGTGAGGAGAGCAGGGAAGAGAAGTCTGTGGAGATGGAGCAGGAGGGGGTGAAGTGTAGGTTAAAGTCGCCCAGGATGATGAGGCGATCGGAGCAGAGGCAAAGAGATGTGAGGAGTGTTGAAATGTCAGAGATGAAGGTGGGAGAGGTTTTAGGGGGCCGGTAGAGGAGGAGGATTTTAAGGGAGAGGAATGAGGGGTGGGAGAGGGTGAGGTGCTCAAAGGAGGGGAAAGAGCCAGTGGAGTAGGGGGATAGGGCAAGTGGTGTCCTTGAGATAAGGGCAACACCACCGCCACGGCGGTTGGGGCGGGGGATGTGGTGGGAGGTGTAGCCGGGTGGCGTGGCCTCCGTGAGGGGGAAGGTGTCGCCTGGGGTGAGCCAGGTTTCTGTTAAGGCCATGATATCAACGTTCTCATCAAGGATGAGATCGTTGATGACCAGGGCCTTGTTGCAGAGGGAGCGGACATTTTGCAGTCCGATGTGGAGGGAGCGGTTGACAGAAGGGTGTGTGGGAGGGGAGGGGGGTCCAGGTTGTGAGGCAGGGGTGGGGGGAATGGGGATGAGGGAGGAGAGGTTGACTCCCCGGGTCTGTGTCCGGGGTGGGTGGCGAGTGTGGTGGGGAATGGGGCAGTCGGTGTGGCTGCTGCTGGACAGCCAACGCCGAGTGCCGCGGTGAGCCCGGCGGAGGATTCCCAGGCTGGAGCAGAGGGAGGTTGTGGGAGGGTCAAGTGGGGATAGAAGACGAGAGGGACGGAGAGAGAGGAGGAGAGAGCGGGAGAGATGCAGAGGGGGGAGGGTTTGGGGGGAGAGAGGAGGGGGGCGGGAGGGAGGGGGTGAGGGGGCTCGGGTCAAAGCGGCAGCCATAGTGCGCACGCGGGGACCGGGAGCGAGCGGTCAGGTGGATGGCATTATCCCGTAGATTGGGGCAGCGAACCCAACAGGACCATAGTGGGCTCTGATATGAGCCCTGGTGGGGGGGGGGGCGCAGAGGGTTTTTTTTTTTTTTTTTTTTTTGTGCGCGCGCACGTACCTGAAAACTAATCTATGACGTCGCAGTTCCCCGCTCCGTCCCCTCCCCTGGCTAGCTGCACTCGCTCCGGCGTCGAGTTTAAGTACCTGGGTCAGTAGGCCCAGGCTCCTCCCCGCGCTCTCCTGCCGCCGCTCCCCGACTGCCCGACATAAGGCACTATACCAAGTCTAAGGATTATTATTATTGATATTTAGAGGAGAATGTAGCAGCCAATTTGCACACAGCAATGTCCCACAAGCAGACATAAAGTGACTGATCAATTTTACGTGAGGGATTGTGGCCAGGCCAGTGGGAGAAACTCTCTTCTCTTTTGGAATAGTGCCATGGGGTCTTTAACAGCCACTTGAACAGGCAGACGTATTGCATTCATTAATCTTAATCATAAAAATTCTGAAATAATTTAGAACTGACCTACAGTTCTTCACAACATTGTTTCAGGTAATCTGTTGGAATGGATTGCACATTCTTCTTACCTAATTCCAAAGAGTATTAAGCACAGATTAATGAGCATCAAGGCTTGGGCTTCCCAGAGTTTGTGTTGGGTACTGCTGAAGTTCAACCAGCTAAACCGTTACAGCTTGGCATTGAGAGCACTGTCTGGCAAGCTTCATGTTGTTTGTCCAATCTGATTAGGGATTGCAATCCTAGTGCTTTTTCTGAATGCCGGGATTTGAAGATTTTGGTGGCCCAAATTCTGGGATCCCGAGATGTTTAATCTTGCCTTGGAAAAATGCCAGGGAACTCAGCAAACTCTCGTGAACCAGTTGCTGACTCACCTCCCTCCCTGCCTACCTCAGCAACACATCAGCCTGACCACAAGGGATTGACCAAGGCAGGGAGGGCAGGGTTCAGTGATGGGCAGATTTATTGACAAGAAGAGCAAGAAAGTAGCATATACAGATACCAAGAGAGAGAGACACAAAGTATATAATATATAAATATATATATAGAGAGAGAGAGATAGATAGAGAGAGAGAGAGAGAGAAAGGGGTGGACTAACACGGAAGGACTAAAAGTGAGCTAATGGCACAAACAGAGGGAGAGAGATGTACATACAGAGACAGATAGTACATTCACAGACAAACTGAATGAATATCATAAGCACATATAGGGGGGGAGATAGAAAGAATATCAAATACAGAGAGTGAGAGAAAGAGAGACAGTGACATAAAGGAGAGAGACTGACAGAAAGAGAGAAATTAAACACCAACAGGAATACAGGTGAGGACAATGAGATGTTAAACTGAGGTCCCATGATACCATTCAAAAAGAGATGGGGGTTTCTCCCAATGTTCTGGGACAACAATCCTCCAGAAAAATTGGTCTTTCATTTCACGGCTGTTTGTGGGACATTACTGTATGCAAATGAACGGTCACATTTACCTATAAAATGCACAATCACTACACTCTACAGTAGTCTGTGAAACGCCTTGTGATGTCCTCTTGACCTGAAAGGCACTGTACCAAATGTAAGGATTATTATTATTATGATTATAATCTGGGGTCGGAGAGAAGCAACAGTTTGAGGTTGGAGTCTGCAATATGGAAAGGATTTGGTCAATCAGACCTCCAGCACAATGCCCTCTGATGCACAATTGTACACTGGAGTAGCACTCTCCCAGTGAGATACTCCAAGCTGAAGGACAGGCAGATTGTTAGATTTGCTATGGTATTGCCAGCATTTTTGTTTGTATCTCAGCTTCCGAACATTTGCTGTCTTGATTTTTATCTGTATAATTTAGAGCACGCATATTTAAAAAGACCAAATGGTTAAATCATTAACTGCCTAATGACATTTTATGAGCACATAATTTTGATGTATAATTAAAAGAGGCAAAGATAGCAACTCTGCACGTGTAAACTGGCAGTCAACTGCTGAATATTATTGCTATATTTATTTTCAAAAAGTATTGGCTTGCAAAATGATCTAAGAGCTTTTAACCTTATTATGGAATGATCTAAAACCTTTTAACACAAATACTGTAGTGAACTGTGCAATCATAAGGATGCTTTCAACTCTTCCAAGAGCGTATCTAGTTTGCCCAAGGTAAACTGAATTATATCCCATCCTCCAGGGTTTCAAGCCAGGCTTTTCCAAATCTGTCCATGTTCTAAGAGTGAATAAATTACTTGGTAGACAGGAAAGTTTTGGATTAAATCTGCAAGTGATTCACATTGGCCATTCACAATGTACAACAAATCTCACACTTAACAACTCCAGTCTGAAATCAAGCAGAAGCAAATCCTTCCCCACTATTCATTTGTGCTACAACAACAATAACTTGCATTTATAGAGCACCCCTAATGTAGGGTAGCGTCCCAGAGCACCTGACAGCAGTGGAGCACAATGCCAAGTCGGGGAGATCTGAAGATGGGGAAGGAAGGGGCAAGGCGGAGGGACAGAGGAAGATTGATCCAGAGTTTCAGACGGTAGTGGCTGAAAGCACAGTCACTGATGATGAAACGGAGGGCACGAAGGACATGCTGGAGGCTGGAGCCAGTCGAGTGGAGGCAGTGGGTAATGGGTTGGGGAGTAAGCAGGTTGGAGAGGTAGGGAGGTGCCAAGGCATGATGGGATTTGAAAACGAGTGTGAGGATCTTGAAATCAATCAGTTTGATGGTTGGGATCCTGGCTGGGACTGGTCTGATGGGGGTACGGAGTTTAGTGTGGTTGAGTTTGCTAGCAGCAGAGTTTTCAATCAGCTGGATCTTGTGCACGGTGGAGCTGGGGAGACCAGTAGGAAGGCATTTGAATAATTGAGGCGGGAGGTTACAAATGCTGCGTCTGGGGTAAGGTACGGTCGGAGGCGGGCAATGTGGTGCCAATGTGCATGATTTAACCTTTAGTCTGGCCACTTTCGTTTCTTTTTAATCACAAAGTCACTCCACACGTGGAGGCACTTTCACAATATATTGCATCATTCAGTCACCAAATTCTCTGGGCTGCCTTTGCATAGGCAGTGACACTCCAAGCTGTGATAGCGGAGGATTTCTCCAGAATCTCGCCACTTTCTTCAGTGGGACTGGAGCCCAGTCAAAGTCAGATTCAACTGGTGTTTCCCCATTGATGTCATACTTCAATGAGCAAACCGATTCATAAAATGTCAAAGTTGAACAAGGAAGTATGACCTTCTGTTTCAAAATGACAGGATATATGCAATTTGCAATATTTATGTTAATAGTGTGTCAGTTTTACTCAATTGTGCATTCAAACCTGCATCACAATGTGAGGTCTGTGTGCAGGCTGACACTCCTGCGCAGTAGGAAAGCAACGCTGCATTGTTGGAGGTGACATGTTAAACTAAGGTTCTGCTTGCCTTTTCAGGAGAACATCAAAGATCCCATCACACAGCTAGAACAGTGAAAGGTGTTTCTCCTGGTATCCTGACCAACTGTCTGCCAGATTAATTAGTCATTCACCTCGTGACTGTTTGTGGGACATTGCTGGTGTAAACAGCTGCCACTTTTGCCTGCAACAAAATAGCAGTCTGGTCAGTAATCACCTCTGAAGCGTTTTGAAGTGAGGAAGTTCTTTTAATTATCATGCCCAAACTCACCGAAAGGATGTTATCTCATTAGTCCTGGAGCACAGATGTCAACATATCAATTGTACAGACTGCACCAGCCATTGGGCTCGGCAGGACACCTACAGAGAGCAAAAGTAAGCCAAAAAATATTATGAAACCACCCTCAATGAGCTTCGGAGTGAATATTATTAAAAAATAATGCATTCTTGGGTGTGATTTCAAAGCTGTAATCTATCCCAGAGTTCAAACAACAATAACAACAACAAAATTACATTTGTAGAGCACCTTTTATGTCAGGAGGATGTCCCAAGGCACCGGACAATCAGTGTTTCGGACCCAAGCTGGGGGTCGTGATCGGAGAGGAAGATAGTTGAGGGTCAAATGACAGTTATGTACCACTTTTGCTGTGCTCGTGTGGTCTGTAATGTATTCTGTATCCTCCTGATGAGATTACCAGCTCTCAGTAATCATGGCAGGGTGTTCATTGTTCCAGCAACCAGATTCAGAATGAAGAAGATACAATTTTCAGGAGGCACACAACAGGAATGCCAAGTCTCTAGTGCTTTAGTGACTGTATTTGGTAAGAAACGCCAAACCTGAGAAATGTTAGATTAATTATTTGACGATATATGCTGTGGGAAATGCTGAATTTTAGACACCCTTAAAAACGCAGCAGCAAAAATATACTATAGAGGAAAGGTTTACGTGAGATAGAACACTCCTGAATTAAGTTTACTCAAGTAAACTTTTATTTACTCAACTGGCTTCAAGGTGATTTGCTTGGCCACGGAATGTTAGAATTGAGCCAACCTCTCTGACGGTGCCAGTAGTCTGGTTCCTGAGCCAGGCAGGTCCGCAGTACTCCAGGACACTGCTGATAACATCATAGCTGTCCTCGCTTGTCAGTCACTGGGCGAGGCAGTCAAGTCACTGGGAGCAGGGAATCCTCACACTCATCTCCTGTTAACCATGCAAGCCAAACAGGTAGAGGAGTCCAAGCTGAACAAACATTAGGGAAAGCAGGAGGCATCCCTCCAGTGAGACAATGCACATTCCATTCCAATATGCATGAATTTCCATGTGTCGGAGGGATGTATGGAACTCTTGTGGTGATGGGTTTCTGCATGTGTCAGGCACCCAGCTAACCAGAAACATTACAGGTGGATGGTTTGTTCTCTCAAGGCTATTTGGTATGACCTTGAGGTGAGCACTTTTGTTAATTTTAGGTACTGCAATTGGGATCTAGGTTATTTTTTGTGTTAATGTTATATTTCTTGCAAAGAATCATGAAATTTGTGATCTGTACAGTACCAATTAAAGACTTATCGATCACACACTATGATAAATCCCATCATAACCCAAAAAGTTGGAAAAGATCAACAATTTAAGGATTGGTGCATGGTAGATTCCAGTATTGAATCAGCAGTTGATAATCACTGATTTATACATGGTTGTGTGTAATGTATTATCATGTGTGTATTTATGTTATAGCAGTAATTTTTAGTGCTTACAAGAGTTTCTTTCTGATTGTTTCAATTTCAGTTCCTCTCCTTCCTCATGTCTTCAAATAGAACAGCTTACAAATTTTACTCAAACTTTAGTTTTTGATTGTGCAAGTTTTGTGGTCCTTTGGTATTAAGGAATTTATTTCTTAATGAAAACAAGTCACCTTTCACTCTCCTCAGTTTTTACTACATGCCTAGAAAGTACCAATTTAGATACGAGAGGAGCTCTTATGCGGCTGAGTGACAGGACTAAAAAGAAGGTAGGATCAAAGAAATAGTATATCCCAGGGTTATCTCTAATAAATGAAAAAGAGCTTTAATTACATTTTTTAAAAAACTAATTTCAGCAACTCTGGATGTCTTTAGAAACCAGTCAGATATAATTACGATTTCAGAGGATGTCCAGAAGCACTTTAATACTTTAATTATGAACTATAACTGCTGGATTTTTTCATTAGATGTAAAGTAATTAACTCAAATACTGCATACAAGTACAGGCACTGTCATTGCTCAAATAAACTAAAAACGATTGATAGGTTATTTATAGGCAGACATAAGTTACTGAATCCCATGTCTGAAGAAGACAGCTTGCGCTTAAGCAAAGCCGAATACAGTGCACTCCTTTGTTGCATGTAAGTAATTTCCTGCTATCTTTTTAATAAGAGAAAACACATTTACTTCTATTGAGTTTTATATTGGAGTTCATAAGCAAGAATCGAAAACCATCTGGAACATTTCACAAATGTGCATGCCATCCTTAATAATTAATACATGCTAATATTCTCTGTATGTGAAATGTAACTGATTTACCTCACTGTACTTTATTTAAAAGCAGCCAAAACCCTCATCCATAATAATAATAATAATAATAATAATCCTTGCATTTGATATAGCGCTTTTCACGTCGGGAGGACGTCCCAAAGCGCTTCACAGAATATACTGTAAAGTGAATTGACTGTATATTTGTGGGCGAACGCGGCAGCCAATTGCGCACAGCAATGTCCCACAAACAGTCGTAGATTGAAAATGACCAATTTATTATTGTTTTGGGTTTTGGAGGGATTATTATTAGGCGTGTGGAGTAAGGAAACTTGCCCAAGGTTTCGCCCTGCCTGGAATTGAACCCAGGTGTCTTGCTTGCAAAGCAAGTGCTTTAACCACTGAGCTACAGGACTCCAATCCATGCCTTTGTCACTTCTCAGCTGGACTATTCCAACTACTGCTTGCTGGTCTCCCCAGCTCCACCATAGACAAAATACAACTAATTCAAATCTCCACTGCCCAGATTCTCACCCCGCACAAAATTCCGTACCCCCATCACACCAGTCCTTGCCAGGCTCCACTGGCTCCCAATTACTGAACGGATCGATTTCAAGATCCTTTCACTTGTTTTCAAATCACTTGATGCCCTCCACCTCCCTACCTATCCAATTTGCTTATGCCCCACTTCCCCACCCGTTGTATCCACTCGGCTGGCTCCAGCCTCCTGTTTGTCCCTCGTTCCCTCTGCTCCACCATCAGTAGCTGTGCCTTCAGCAATTACGCCCCAAAACTCTGGAACTCTCTGCCTCATTCCCTTTTCCTTGTCCCCTCCCTCCCCACTTTCAAGTCCTGCCTAAAGACCTTCCTTTTTGATCGTGCTTACGGTCACCTCCCCCCTGCCTCTCTCCCTGGCTCGGGGTTAGACTCCACCACCGTCAAGTGCTCTAGGATATTACCCTGGGTGAAGGGTGCTATATAAATGCAAGCTGTTATTATTGTTACTTTTTCTTAACAACTGTTTCATAGCTCTACTAAATGGTGCTCTACTAAGATGTACCATTAAGTATATGCACAATGTACCACATGATATTACTCCAAAATAAATTCCCAATGCCCTAGCCAACTTTATCTTTCAGATAAATGTATCACTTACTTCATGATAGTTAATAGTATATTGCCATATGCAAAATTTCTACCATGTTTATCCACAAACCCACAAGCCTTCCTTTTAGGCCAATTGAAACTTTAGATATTATAGGTGCTGTTACAAATACAAGGATTATTTAATAATAATCACATGTTTTGCATTTGATCCTTGGCCATCTAGTATTTATATAAGAGTGCTTTTTGTTCCTTAAAATTAAAATTGGTCACTCACGCGTAGCTCTTTGCAAGACTTTGCTGGTACAACTGGCTATCGTGTTTTGCCCACAAATTATACAGTCGATACACTTTATACTCTGTGAAGCACTTAAAAACATCTTGACAATGTGATAAGGGGTTGTGTCAAAAACAAGGATTATTATTAGCAGTATTAAAATTAATGTTTTATTCAACCAAGATCATCATTTATGAAAACTATTGTCCTAATTGAACATCTTCTGTGCTACATATTTCACTCAACCGCTCCCCAGAATTGCATTTTATTTGTTCTCTCCTCCTTTCCTGAAGGTGCCAGCCCTTGCTGGGATGCAGCTCATTGGAACTTCTTGCTGTTTTCAGGCCTCAGACTGTATATCTAGCCAGTTGGAGATGCATAACTTTGGTTCTTGGGTAACTCACTTCCACAAAGATTCTGGATTTAATTTTACTGAAAAAGTTTGTTTGGTTTCTGGATCCGTATCTTGCCATAGATACAAGTCTATTTTAATATTTTTTTAAAACCAACTAATTATTAGTTCCACTCTCTAGCAGATACTGCTGGGAACAAAAAGAGATTCAGCCCAAACATTCTGCAAAAAAACGGAGGTGGAGGGGTACACCCACAGCCTGTCAAATCCATTTATTTGCCTGCAACTTTCAATGATTTGACCATTATAATGTAACTTTTAGATTAAATATAGCAAAAGTAAGCTTTGACACAAACTGTATTTTTTTCCAAACTCTGCATACTAATGCATTAAATAAATAATTCATTATTTATTAGTGTTAGTGAGCAGCACATTGCTGACCTTCACTTCCTTTATAACATTGAAAGTTGGGAACTAGAAATGTGAACATAATAACATTTGATATAGCACCTTTTCACATCATGGAGACGTCTCAAAATGCTTAACAGGATTTTACTGTAAAGTGCTTTGTGATGGTGTATTTGCAGAAAGGAGCTAATTTTGTGCACAGAAATGATCCACAAACAGCCATGAAGAGAAAGATCAATTTTATCTGGAGGATTGTTGACCTGGATACCGGGAGAAACATACGTTGCAGAGTCAATGTGAAAAAAAAAGGCCGTGGAACTACTGGAGGCCTGTACTTTAAACATTTTTTCTTAATTCTGAATCCTTGAGAAAAATTAACTGAGTCACATCATTAAGTTGTTTCATGACCTCCAGACATTTGAATTTGGAGAAAGTCTCTTAGAAGATGACTATTAGTGGACGTAGTCTGGCATCACATATCAAGCTAGTCTTGAAGGAATGAGTGTGGGTTGATGTGAATGTGAACTTTGTCACAGTTATTAATAAATCATTCCTCTTAGTGCCTCAAGTAAAACTAAATGTGCATCACTGTTCACTGTAGATATAAGCTTCAGTAAAGTTTCATTAATACATGGATAATTTGAGTTAATTTTAACTAACTAATTTAAAGGTCCATATCAATTTTAGTAATACACAACAAAGTTCAAATAGTTGTCAACGACGGAATCAAATAGTCATTTTAATCGTTCATACATGATGATAAGCTTTGCTTTCACTGCTTTCCTCTTAACTTGCTAATATAGTAACAATTATGGTAATTACATGGTGGAGCTACTTATAGACTCATTCACAACAGTCAAGACTATTTAATCTTGTGCATACTCATTTGAAATTTTCAACTTGTACATTTTAATGGACTATATTTACTTGAGTTCATTTTCATTGCTTTTAATTATATATCATGTTCAGATTTGATACCAGTTATTTTAATCCAAACATTCAGCTCCAGTTTTCCTTTTAATTTTCCTTTTCAAAATGGTTGAGATCCTTCAGGGAGAATATCAGAAGCTAGGGAAAATGCTAAAGAGTGGGACCTCAAAGGTAATGATCTCTGGATTACTCCCAGTGCCTCGGGCAAGTGAATATCAAAACAGCAGGATCAAACAGATGAATGCATGGCTGGAGAAATGGTGCAGAAATGAAGGCTTCAGGTTCCTGGATCATTGGGACCAGTTCTGGGGCAGGTCGCACCTGTACAAGGTAGATGAGTTACACCTGAACAGGGCTGGGACCAATGTCCTTGCAGGGAGGTTAACTAGTGCTGTGGGGAAGGGTTTAAACTAATTTTGAGGGGGGAAGGGAATCAGGATGTAGCATTAGAGAAGACAAACAAGTTACAGAGAGGGCTGGTAAAGACGAATAGCAAAGTAATCAGAAATAATCCAGAAAAAGGAGGCATTAGATGGGGGAGAAATGCAGAGTCGGTCTTGCAGTGCATGGGAGTAAATGACAGTGTGACAAATAAGATTAGTGAGCTGCAGGCTCAAGTTGCCACATGGGGTTATGACATAGTGTCAATAACGGAGACCTGGATCAAAAAAGGGCAGGATTGGGAGCTGACTATTCCTGGATACAATGTATTGAGGAGGGATAGCGAAGGAAAAAAGGAGGGAGGATGGCAATATTGATTAAAGACACAGTTACAGCCCTGGAAAGAGACAATGTGCTGGAGGGTCCAAAACAGAATCTATTTGGTTAGAATTAAGGAGTACAAAAGGAGCTGTTACTCTGTTAGGTGTATACTATAAACCACCAAATAGTGAGAAGGAGATAAACAAGCAAATCTGCAAGCAGATTTCAGAAAGATGCAAAACCTTTAGAGTAGTGATAATAGGGGACTTCAATTATCCTAACATAGACTGGCAAAATAACAGTTGTAAAGGGTAAGGAGGAGAAAGGATTTCTGAATTGTGTGCAGAATAACTTTGTGGATCAGTATGTTTCCAGCCCAACGAGGAAGGAAGCAGTACTGGATCTAGTTCTGGGGAATGAAGTGGGGTAAGTGGAGCAGGTTTCAGTAGGAGAGCATCTGGACAACAGTGATCACAACATCATTAGGATTAGAGTACTTATGGAAATAGACAAGGAGCAATCAAAGGTGAAGGTACTCAACTGGAAGAGGGCTAATTTCAGTGAGTTAAAAAGGGGTCTAGCCGAGGTAGACTGGAAAGAAAAATTGGCGGGTAAAACAGCCAACGAGAAATGGGAAGCCTTCAAGGAGGAGATAGTTCAGGGACAGAACAAATATATTCCCACAAAGGGGGAAGGTAGGGCATCCACACCTCCCTGGATGAATAAGGAAATGGGGATTAAAATAAAACAGAAAAAGGAAACTTATGATAAATGTTAAGTCCAAAATACAGTAGGTAATCAAATAGAATATTAGAAAGTACAGAGGAGAACTGAAAAGGAAGTAAGAGGGGCAATGAGATTGTATGAGAAAAGATTAGCGGGTAATATAAAAGGGAACCTAAGCTATTTTATAAGCATATAAAGAATAAACAACAACAAGATTACATTAGTACAGTGCCTTCCACATTGGGAGGACGTCCCAAGGCGCTGGACAGTGTGCAACATTTCAGACTGGGATCAGGGAGGGAGAAGGGAGGGGATGGGAAGACGGGTGACCGATGGCATGGTCAAAGAGGAAGGTCTTGAGGTGGGACTTGAAGGAGGCTAAGGAGGGGCAGAGGCAGAGTGATTGAGGGAGGGATGGAATTCCAGAGGTTGAAGGTAGAGTGGCTGAGGGCTCTCCTGCCAGAGTGGCTGAAGGTTCTCCTGGGTGGGTCGGGGGACGTGGAGCAGGCCGGAGCCGGCTGAGCGGAGGGAGTGGACAGGTTGGTAGGGGTTTAGGAAGTCACAGAGGTAGGGTGGGGTGAGGCCATGGAGGGCTTTGTATGTGAGGTGCTGAAGCGCTGGCGTGAGCCAATCAGGAGGGCCTCAGTCTTGTTCACATTCAACTTTAGGAAATTTGCCCTCATCCAGGACTTGATGTCCGACAGGCAGTCTGTCAGGACAGCAGTGGTCCTGGAGTTGAGGGTGGAGGCAGAAAGATAGAGTTGGGTGTCATCCGCATATATGTGGAAGTTGACCCCATGTCTGCAGATGATGTCACCAAGGGGAAACGTGTAGATATTAAAGAGGAGAGGGCCAAGGACAGAGCCCTGGGCCAGACGTGACAGAGCCAGACGTGACAGTGTGGGGGCTGGAGGAGAAACCGTTAGAGGCAACAAAGTGGAGAAGGTGAGAGAGATAGGATTCGATCCAGGAAAGGGTAGATCTGTGAAGGTTAAGTAAAGAGGAGAGGCGGTGTATAAGAATGGATTGGTCGACAGTATCAAAGGCGGCAGAGAGGTCGAGGAGGACAAGGAGGCAGAGGGAGTCCTGATCGCAGATGTTCAGAATGTAATTAAAAGGTTAGTCGAAAGTAGGTTGGGTTCAATTAGGGACCAAAGAGGAAATCTTGTGGAGGCAGAGGGCATGGCTGACGTACTGAATGTGTACTTTGCATCTGTCTTCATAAAAGAAGAGGATGCAGCCAATGCCACAGTATCGAAGGAGAGAGTAGAGAAATTGGATAGAATAAGAATAAACAGAGAGGAGGTACTAAAAAGGTTGTCTGTGCTCAAAGTAGATTATAATAATAATAATCCTTGCATTTGATATAGCGCTTTTCTCGTCTTCTAGATGTCTCAAAGCGCTTCACAGAATATGCTGTAAAGTGAATTGATTGTATTTTTTGTGGGCGAAATGCGGCAGCTAATTGCACACAGCAGTGTCCCACAAACAGTCGTGGTTTTGAAGTGACCAATTTATTATTGTGTATTTTTCTTGAGGGATTATTATTAGGCATGTGGAGTAAGGAAACTTGCCCAAGGTTTCACCCTGCTGGGAATCGAACCTAGTCTCTCGCATGCAAAGCTGAGCTACAGATGAGTCATCCGGTCCGGACAGAATGCATCCTAAGTTACTGAGGGAAGTAAGGGTGGAAATAACGGAGGCTCTGGCCACAATCATTCAATCCTTCTTGGACACCGGGGTGGTACCAGAGGACTGGAGGGTTGCAAATATTACTCGCCTGTACAAAAAGGGGCAGAAGGACAAACCTGGGAACTACAGGCCAGTCAGCCTGATGTCAGTAGTGGGGAAACTTCTACAGATTAGAATCCGGGATAAAATAAATTTTCACTTAGAAAAATATGGGTTAATAAAGGACAACCAACATGGATTTGTTAAAGGCAATCATGCCTAACAAACCTGATAGTTTTTTGATGAAATAACTGAAAGGGTGGATGAAAATAGTGCAGTTGATGTAGTTTATATGGATTTTCAAAAGGCGCTTGATAAAGTGACACATAAGAAACGTAAGCAAAATAGAAGGTATTAAAGTAGTGGCAGCATGGATACAGAACTGGCTGGCAGACAGTAGTAGGTACTCGTTGTTTTTCTGACTGGAGGGAAGTGTGCAGTGGTATGCCCCAGGGATCAGTATTGGGACCACTGCTGTTTTTGATCTATATAGATGACCTGGTATAGGGAGTACAATTTCCAAGTTTGCAGATGATGCTAAGATAGGAAAAGTAGTAAATTGTGAGGAGGATAGTAGCAGTCTGCAAATGGACAGACTGGTAAAATGGGCAGACATGTGGCAGATTAAGTTTGATGTGGAGAAATGCGAAGTGACGCATTTTGGGAGGAAGGATGAGGAGAGGCAATATAAGCTGATAGTACAATCTTAAAGGGGGTGAAGGAAGAGAGAGACCTGGGGGTTCATATAAATAAATCTTCGAAGGTGGCAGGACAGGTGGATAAAGCTGTTTTAAAAAAACATATGGCATACTGGGCTTTATAAATAGGGGCATAGAATACAAAAATCAGGAAGTTATGATGAACCTTTATAAAACACTGGTTAGGCCACAGCTAGAGTACTGTGTTCAGTTCTGGGCACCACACTTTAGGAAGGATGTCAAGGCATGGGAGAGGGTGTAAAGGAGATTTACCAGGATGGTACCAGGAATGAGGGACTTCAGTTATCAGGTGAGGCTAGAGAAGCTAGGATTATTCTCCTTGGGGCAGAGTAGGTTAAATGTAGACTTAATAGAAGTTTTCAAAATTATGAGGGCATTCGATAGGGTGAACTTGGCAACTGTAGTTGTGGGTCTTTCTTTCAATGTCATTGAAGGACACCTAATCCACATGTGGTTTCACGATCCTTGATGTAAACCATAGATAGCCTTTAGATATTGGAACTGATGGAGGATGTGTTGCTGGTGCAAATCACAAGGGTAAAACTGCCTTTTTCTGTCCAGTGCAAATGCTTTAAGTAAGACAAAAGCAAGCAGCTGCATAGATCACTTCTCATGTTCATATTAGTGTCAAAATGCATTAGAGGGAATATGTCATCCAGAATCAAGGTCATGCCTTCTTTTGGCTTTGAAAATAATTTTACTGTTGTATAATTCTGGATGAGTATAAGACCACATAGGAAATGAACCCTTTACCACAATAAAAAGTGAAAATTGAATGGTCTTCTAAACAGATTTGATATAATAACAGAATACTGCAAATTTCAGCCAATATCTAACGACTGTGTGCTCTATATAATAACAATAATCCTTGCATTTGCCATAGCGCCTTATCATGTCGTTGAGACATCTCAAAGCTCTTCACAGGATATACTGTAAAGTGTATTGACTGGATGAAACATTTTCATTATTCTCACACGGTGGCCGATAGGCTCCCAGAAAGGGTCAGTATTTTCACGTAAAATGAGGGCACCAAGTCGTGGGGGACATTGTCTCATGGGGGTGTTTATTTGGCATAAAACCTCTGGTGGTTTCAAAACTTTGTTCGTCTTAACACTCAATCTCTGCCCCCACCTAAGCAAAATGTTTGGACTCAATGGAAGGATAGATGCAAGTCTGAACATTTCAGTTGCATCATTGTTATGACTAACAACTGAAGGGGTGAGATAGTGTTGCCAGCTAAACAAGACAGAAGCCATACTCTTTGGCTCTCGTCAACATCTAAAATCTCACAGCTCTCACCTCCTCCACCTACTCAACCTCCCCCTAAAACTCTCTGAACCCATACGCAACCTAGGTGTCAGGTTCGACCCCCAATTATCCTTCCTCCCCCACATCCAGTCCCTCACCAGCACCACCTTCTTCCACCTTCGACGCATCGCCTGCCTCTGCCAATACCTCTCCCCAAAAGACACTGAAACCCTAATCCATGCCTTTGTCACCTCTCAGCTGGACTATTCTAACGCCCTCCTCGCCGATTTCCCATCCACTACCATCCATAAAATCCAGATCATTCAAAACTTTGCCGCCCGCATTCTCACCCACACCAAACTCTGCGCCCCGATCACACCATTCCTTGCCAGACTGCACTGACTCCCTGTCCCAGAGAGGATCGACTTCAAGATCCTCACTCTTGTATTCAAATCCCTCCACTCCTCTGCACACCCCTACCTCTCTGACCTCTCCCCTCAAAACAGTACCCTTTGCCTTCGTTCCTCCGGGTCTGGCCTCCTCCTCGTCCCCCCAAGTCCTCCGCTCCACCTTTGGCAGCTGTGCCTTCAGCCACTATGCCCCGAGGCTCTGGAATTCCCTTCCTCACTCCCTTTGCCTCACTCCCTCTCTTTCTATTTTCTGCTGAAGACCTTTCTCTTCGACCGTGCCTTTGGTCACCTTCCTCCCCATTCCCCTGGCTCGGCGCCGGGATCCATTACTGTAAAGCTCTCTGAGAAGCCATCCAGCGTGGAGGGTCCTATGTAAATCCAAGTTGATGTTGAAATGTTGCATAGATATGCTACAGAGTTAAACAATCCGCATTTGTATTTGATTTCTATGTCGAACAAATCCAGCTCTAAGCCGAACTAACACATTGTCTAAAATATCTTAATAATCCTTGCATTTGATAGAACACTTTTTCACTTCGGGAGGACGTTCCAAAGCGCTTCACAGAACATACTGCAAAGTTAATTAACTGTATATTTGTTGGCGAACGCGGCAGCCAATTGCGCACAGCAATGTCCCACAAACAGTCATGGATTGAAAATGACCAATGTATTATTGTTTTTGTTTTTTGGAGGGATTATTATTATTAGGCGTGTGGAGTAAGGAAACTTGCCCAAGGTTTTGCCCTGTCTGGAATTGAACTCAGGTCTTTCGCTTGCAAAGCGAGTGCTCTAACCACTGAGCTACAGGACTCCTATGTATGCAAATGAACTATTCGCATTTATCCCAATTGCTGGTCAGAAAAATCCTCATTAATCTTGTAATTTGAAAAAGTAATTTACAATGATAGGTATTTATTAATCGAAAGGTTGTTCTTAAATTTAATTTGTTCCATGTGAAAGTTTTATTGATTCATGCCCGTTGGTTTCTTGAGAATATTTTACTGACAAGAATTCCTTGCGGATCAAACCACAGTAATTTTTCTTTGTAGAATTTCATGTTCATCATTAAAGAATCAATTTGTTACATGTAAACAAAATTGTAAATTGATTACTTGCTCAATTCAGGAAGAACATTAAGAATTGAGCCAGAGGGCTGGTTCGATTCTGAAATTCCATTCAACTCCAACTAGACCCTGTTTACCTCCTCCCAAGGAGCAAAGTCACTAATTGGTCATTTGACATTCGACGCAAGCATGGGTTTGAGCCTTCACTAAGGGGATGGTAACTGCCAGAAACTTCCTGCAAACTTCCTGGAGGGCAACACAGCTCACTATGAAATACGTGAGAGCTTGGCCACCACATTCCACTGAGTGATGGTTCAACCAGTTGGAGGTGTGGTGTTAGAGCAGCTAACTAGTCTCTGCAAACCAATCAAGCTGGATTCTGAGCAGTGGATGTATGGATGCACGTTCACAAATTTGGACTACAGGTAACGCCTTCAAGCAGCTTTGACCCCACACCTCAGTTTTGGAGACAGTTCCCAATGTGATATTGAACTATATAGAGCTAGAAGGTCCCAGGTTTGATTGTTTTCCGGTGTTTACTCAAATATAGTGTGAGGAAACTAACAAAAGGGGAATTGGGAGAATACAATAAACACCCTAACAAAATAATCATGAAATAAATTATTTCCATTTGCATAAGGCTTTGGCTTGCCTGCATAACTGCAATAAATATATTCTTGCATATGGGCGTGAATTAACTTACTTGATGCTACCGTGCGTGAAGGGCACATTATAATTGCAAGTTGTTGTTGTTGATGAACCCACTTCCTTGTCAATTTCAGCCCATATCTGTGATAGAATTCAGCGGCTAACTGATTGGAGTTGAGGTGTCTTTCTGTTGTTGCAAAAATAGAGCTAAAAATAACCTTTTTAAAAGTAATGTAATATACCTTAATCAGCTGTGCTTGACACCATTCAACAGTTTTGAACAGTTTGCATTGTGTCCAAGCACAAGCTGATATAAATCTATGATCTGGTGTATGTTTGTAGATCTTCTTGTAATAGTTTTACACCATGTTTGTTTCATCATGTGATGAAAATGGTCTGTAGTCTTTACAAGTGTCTGTGGTCTTTACAAGTGTCAGTGTCTTTTGGGGCAGATTCCAAGAAATCTCTTATTGCCTCATGACAGATTTTGCTCATTTCATAAAGTCACATTGGACATGCATTCAGTCAGCTATTGTGAAATGGTTTATGTGCCACAATTAAGCTTTTGCAGTAGGTTTAATCTCTCAATGATTATTTTGACTGCTTAATTTACATCTAAATATAAAGCTGAGCCACAGAACAACCATTGCACAAAAGCTTATTTTCTTTAAGGTTATATAGAATAGTTTAGTTTTTGCATTCACACACTCTAGTCACAATAGAATGTTTCATGAAACAATATACAGCTGAATACAGTATCAAAATAATACAATAGAGTATGTCAATTCTAGAATGTTTTTAATATCATCTAAAACAAATATTATTTCAGCTGAAATAGCTCTCATCCTAACAGTTTTAGTTATTCTGCTCACCTGCGATCCTTCAGAATTACATTGTTGTATCAAGGAAACTAGTTTCAGCCCAACCTGTCTGTTCTGGTGTTTATACTCCCTATAAGCCTCTATACCTTGGAAATGGCGGATTAATACAGTATATTCAGCCACAATCTATTACATGCAACATTCCAATCAACTCTGCTCAGATCCATGGCCTGCAAATTCTCATGGTTTTAACCCTAGATTCATTGTCTTAAAATTTAAGATTATGTAGAGCTATAGAAAAATCTTAAATTCATTCTTAATTTGGAAAGCAGTTTCCTGGAGGATCAATCTCACATTAGGTCACCGTGCCATTATAAGGAGGTGTTCAGTAGAGAACATTCTCTCTGTGAAGCAGATGGAAATACCTTTCCATACTAACACAGTAAGAATTAATGCTGATGCTTGCATTAATTCTGCAGTGGCAAGGAGGCAAGTGGTCTTGTTATGGAAATTCTAGCTAAGATCAGGTTCCTACAGTGTCCCTCAAATCGATGCTCCCGTATGTTAACGTTCTGTGACACATTGCAATGTGGGTGAAACACATTCGACTGCCGTTTGGAGTACAGTATTTTTGTGGTAATGTGGAGAACATGAACTTACCAGGAGTGATTCAGTAACTCACTACAATGTACAATAGGTAATATAATTGGAATAAGGAGTGTCAAATTGCATCAGAATATGCTCTAGCCAAGCCGGGAAGCCTTAGAGTGAAGACACGGTCAATTTAAAATCCATTCCAACAAAGGTTACTCATTTTAGAATAAAGTTAATTGTAGTAAGTTAAGGAACAATTTTGAGAAGCATGAAGGAGCAATTCCAGTACCAATCCTGTCTTGGAATATCTACTTTTATCTTGACTAACATTAATTAAACATATTAATTCAATTCTACTTCATTTAATACTGCTTTGAAGATCTCATACTTATTTAATGCTAAAACAACATAATACATATAACCAGAAATAACTTTCCAATAAATATTAGACAATTATAATGTTGTATATTATCAAACTATTATACCAATTGAAGTTAAAGATACTTTTGTATTCAAATTACCATATCAGGAATTTAATCACCTATATCACAATCATACTACAACAAAACACTCAAGGCAAATGTACAATGTTAAAGTACAGGTTCCATTTTAATATCAATTCCTCAATTTCGTCTTAAATTGGAGGACTATTAAATTATTTTGCCTGTTATTTCTCTTTTTGCCTTGATTGGCTTGCTTTCTTTCTGTTACATCCCTCCTGGTATCATTATCTTAAAATCAGCTTAGTCCTCTGTCTATTCACCCACGTAATAAAAACTTGATGGCTGCAAATTGCACTGAGCTTATTCCCCCAAAGATGCATTTAAAGTTCCTGGGGCCAAGAACTTTGAACAGAGCCTCCGAGTATTTTGAGCAGAGCATTGCTCATGTTATTAAAAGTGTGACTGACTCTTTGATGATAATGAGAAACAAGTACCTGAATCAAGTACCCAATTTTAATCTAATTGAATGCAATGTAGATCTAATGGTATAATGGTGACTTCTATTTCCTCTTTGCTATACTGCTGCAATCAAAGTGGATTGACTTCCAGCATTCTACACACACTTTAGTCTTATTACGTTTTCCTAACAAAAGTGAAATGCGAGGACTGTGACATGTGGGAGTTAATGGAGGGTGCCCTGAGCCCGGGCGACTTCATCTGCAGCAAGTGTCTGCCACTCAGAAAGCTCCAGCTGAGAGTAGCTGAGCTGGAAGTCGAGGTGCAGACACTGCGCTCCATCAGGGACAGTGAGACGTTCTTGGACAGTATGTTGGAGGAAACCATCACTCCCCTGAGGCTCGGGAGATGCTTGCATCGGTTAATGCTCAGGGACAGGATGTTTTCATCAGTCCTGCAGATAATGGGACCCCTGAAAGAGGGGTGATGGAGCCTTGGTCTTCAAACTTGATCAATGGATGTGAGTATCTGATGGACCAGACACCTCAAGAGGTGGTCACCCCACCCCACATACCGAGGGTTCAGACGGAAAATGACTGGGTGACTGTCCGGCATGGTAGGAAGAGGGGACGGGCTAGACAGAATGCCCCCAATAGCGTAGCACTCTCAAACCAGTACTCTGTACTGAACATTGAGAGTGAGGATATCTCCAGGGGGGAACAGTATAAAACAGTTGGTGGAACAGGGGGACATAGGTAACATGAGTAATGCTGTTGTTACAGGGGATACAACAGTGAGAGGTATAGACAAATGTTTCTGTAACAGAAGACAGGAGTCAAGGATGGTTTGTTGCCTCCCTGGTGCCACAGTCTTAGACATCGCAGAAAGGGTGGATAAAATTCTTCAGGGGGAAGGAGAACATCCAGAAGTGGTGGTCCAGGTGGGGATCCATGATATTGGTAAACAAAAGGGCTGAGACTCTACAGGGTCAATATCAAAAGCTGGGGAAGATACTAAGGAATCGAACATCCAAGGTGGCAATCTCTGGCTTGCTCCCTGTGCCTCGGGCAAATAAGTACCAGAATGGCAGGATCAAGCATATGAATGCTTGGCTGGACAAATGGTCCAGAAAAGAGGGCTTCAAGTTTCTGGATCATTGGGACTAGTTTTGGGGCAGGTGGGACCTGTACTATATGGATGGGGTGAATGTCCTTGCAGAGTTTAAATCCTCCCCAATGCTGTTGGGGAGGATTTAAACTAGTTTTGAGGGGGAAAGGGAATGCAAAAAATGAAGAGCTAGAAAATGGAGAAATAAAACAGGGGGGAAGCGCAGAACAGGTCAAGTCAGTCTTGGAGTCCATGTGCCTAAATGCACGGAGTTTAGCAAACAAGATTGGTGAGCTGCAGGCTCAAGTGGTCATAGGGGGATACGATGTAGTAGCGGTAACAGAGATTTGGCTCAAGCAAGGACAAGAATGGGAGCTGAATATTCCTGGTTACAATGTATTCAGGAGAGATAGGAAAGGAAAAACAGGAGGGGGTGTGGCAATGTTAGTCAAAGATATGGTTATAGCCGTGGAAAGGGTCGAGGTGCTGGAGGGCCCCAAAACGGAATCTATCTGGTTAGAGTTACGGAACAAAAAAGGAGCTGTTACGCTGGTAGGGGTATACTATAGACCACCAAATAGTGGGAAGGAAATAGATGAGCAGATCTGCAAGCAGATCTTAATCAGATGCAAGGCCAATTGAGTCGTGATAATGGGGGACTTTAATTATCCCAACATAGACTGGCAAAACAACAGCGCAAAGGGCAAGGAGGGGGAAATATTCCTAAAATGCATACAGGACAACTTTCTTGATCAGTACATTTCCAGCCCAACAAGGAAGGAAGCAGTGCTAGATCTAGTTCTGGGGAATGAAGTAGGACAAGTGGAGCAGGTTTCAGTGGGAGAGCATCTGGGTAATAGTGATCATAACATCATTAGATTCAAAGTGCATATGGAAAAAGACAAGGAACCATCTAAGGTAAAGATATTCAACTGGAAGAGGGCAAATTTCAGTGAGTTAAAAAGGGACCTAGCCAAGGTGGACTGGAAAGAAAGATTGGCAGGTAAAACAACTAAAGAGCAGTGGGAAGTCTTCAAGGATGAGATAGCTCGGGGACAAAATAAATACATTCCCACAAAAGGGAAAAGTAGGGCTTCCAAACCTCCATGGATGACGAAGGTAATTGTATCTAAAATGAAGCAGAAAAAGGAGGCGTATGACAAATGTCAAACCCAAGATACAGAAGACAACCAAATCGAATATAGGAAGTGCAGAAGAGGTTTGAAAAAGGAAATAAGAGGGGCAAAAAGATTATACGAAAAAAGGTTAGCGGGTAACATTAAAGGGAATTCTAAAATATTTTACAAACATATCAAGGAAAAAAGGCTAGTCAAAGGTAGGGTGGGGCCAATTAAGGACCAAGGGGGAAATCTTATTGTGGAGGGAGAGGGCATGGCTGATGTGCTGAATGAGTACTTTGTATCTGGTTTCACAAAATAAGTGGATGCACCAAATGCCGCAGTATTGGAGGAGAGGGTAGAGGAAATGGATAGGATAAGTATAAACAAAGAGGAAGTACTGAAAAGGTTGTCTGCGCTGAAGGTAGATAAGTCACCCGGTCCGGACGAGATGCAACCAAGGTTACTATGGGAGGCACGGGTACAAATAGCGGAGGGTTTGGCTACAATTTTTCAATCTTCGTTGGACACAGGAGTGGTGCCAGAGGACTGGAGAGTGGCCAATGTGACTCCTCTGTACAAAAAGGGTCAGAAGGACAAACCTGGGAACTATAGGCCAGTCAGTCTAACATCAGTAGTGGGAAAACTCCTGGAGACTATAATCCGGGACAGAATAAATCTTCACTTACAAGAATATGGGTTAATTAGGGACAGCCAACATGGATTTGTTAAAGACAAATCTTGTCTAACAAATCTAATAGAATTTTTCGATGAGGTAACGGAGAGGGTGGATAAAGGTAGTGCAGTTGATGTAGTTTATATGGACTTTCAAAAGGCATTTGACAAAGTGCCACATGAAAGACTTGTAAGAAAGATAGAAGCCCATGGTATAAAAGGGACAGTGGCAGCATGGATCCAGAACTGGCTGGAAGACAGAAAGCAGAGAGTTGTGGTGAACGGCTGCTTTTCTGACTGGAGGGAAGTGTACAGTGGCCTTCCCCAGGGATCGGTATTAGGACCACTGCTCTTCTTAATATATATAAATGATCTGGACTTGGGTATAGCAAGTACCATTTCCAAGTTTGCGGACGACACAAAGTTAGGTAGGGTGGAAAACAGTGAGAAGGATAGTTGCCAACTGCAGGAAGACATAGACAGAATGGTAAAATGGGCAGACACATGGCAGATGAGTTTCAATGTGGAGAAATGCGAAGTAATGCATTTTGGTAGAAAGAATGAGGGGAGGTAATATAGGCTGGTAATACAATCTTAAGGGGGGTAAAAGAACGGCAGGATAGGTAGATAAGGCTGTAAAAAGGGCAAAGGGATTCTAGGCTTTATAAATAGGGGCATAGAATACAAGAGTCAGGAGGTTGTGAGTAATCTATATAAAACACTGGTTAGGCCTCAGTTAGAATACTGCGCCCAGTTCTGGGCACCACACTATAGGAAGAATGTTAAGGCATTGGAAAGGGTGCAGAGGAGATTTACAAGGATGGTACCAGGAATGAGGGACCTTGATTATGAGGAAAGGCTAGTGAGGCTTGGATTATTTTCATTGGAGCAGAGAAGGTTACGAGGAGACCTAATAGAGGTCTTCAAAATTATGAGGGGATTTGTTAGGTTAGAAAGGGAAAAACTGTTTCCACTGGTGGGTATGTCGGTGACTCGAGATCACAGATTCAAAATGGTATCTAAAAGAAGCAGAGGGGAGGTGAGAAGATATTTTTTCACGCAGCGAGTTCAAATCTGGAACGCATTGCCTGAAAGTGTGGTCGAGGCCGATTCGATAACTACTTTTAAAAACGCGGTGGATGGGTGTTTGAGGAGCATGGGTTTGCAGGGTTATGGGGAAAGGACTGGAGAGTGGGATTGACATTAATTGCTCTATTCAAAGTGCCGGCACAAACTCGATGTGCCGAATGGTCTCTTTTTGTTCTGTACAATTCTATGATTCTATGAAAAGAAAACATAGAAAACACATCCAAAGTTGTCCAAAGTTATTGTAGAGGTAACATTCTGTCAACAAAATAGAAGCATAATAAAGCATCCTTGTTGGCTCTTGCCACCACTTCCTTACCACTAAGTCCTATCGTCTCAACTTTCCTGGATGCCCCTCCACTTCACAGAGCCTATCCACAATATTTGAATTGTATTTAACCCTCAGTTCTATTTCCTTGCTTACATCAGATCTCTGACCATGACCACATTTCTTCATCTTCGCCACATCATCCACCTGTCTCACAATCTCATGTCCAGGATTACTGAAATCTTCGTCAGCTCCAAATTGGATTTCTCCAATGTCCTTCTTGTAGGTCTTCCTAGCTGTACGGTTCACAAACTCCAATTCATCCAAAATTTGGTTGCTCACATTCTACTCAGACTAACCTTTGCTTATCCATTATCACCATCCTTTTCAGGTACCACTGGGTTCCTGTCTCCCAATGGATTGATTTAATGACTCTTACTCTCACCCTCAAATTCTTATAGGATTCACCCCTCTCTACATCTGTGAGCTTCTTGAGGCTCTCTCTAATGCCCGACCCCCTCCGCTCAGCTAATGTATGCCTCTGTATACTATACATCCTCTCCATTCACTATGCCCCTAACCTCTGGAGTTTTCAGATACCATGCCCCCTACCCTCTAGAGTTCCCTCCCACACCCCATACTTTTTTTCTATTCTTACTTTGAAAGCATCCTGAAAACCTAATTTCTTGACTGTTTAACTCTCTCCCTCCTTCCAGCAAGCTCAATGTCCAAAACCATCTCTGTAAAGTGCTTCCACATTTCCCTATGTGCAAGGTGTTCCATAAAAACAAATTATAATTGCAAACATAACAAATTTTACAAAAAAGATAATATTGCCGTCTAATCTGTACTAATAAGATTCACATGTACAGAAAAATATAATGCCACATCATAAAATGTACTTCCTTTATATAAATAAATGAACCATATTTTATTAAGTGATGAAGGGAAACAAACTGAACAAACACAATCACAGTCTGGCTAAAGATGAATTGGAGTTTGAGAATGATTGCTGTTGTTGCCTGAATGTCAGTTGATAATTCTAGAGATCAATATCCCCCAAGGATCTGCCTCCTCTTGTGTACACTATTTATTGATGATATTTTCATTTTATTATTCCTTTTATTTCTATTTCAACATTTTTTTTCTGACTCATAATTGACACATCATCAAATGAAATGTTGCATTTGTCCAGCTCTTACCCTGGGCTATTCATTCAAAAATCAAAACCTTAGTTCTCCATCACCATTCCCTTCATACGAGCGAGTGGGCTGATTGATTCCCACTGGGTGAAATCATGGAAAGGCAAACTCTGGTCTTTTCTCAGTTATGTCAGACATGCTGACAGGCTGTCAGCATTCTTTCCACCCCCAAACTTCTGCAAGCTGTCGGTTTAAGTGCTGTGTACTAAGATCTCAAATGTTAACCAACCTCCAGGTAGCTGGCATATACATATATATATATATCTTCTAATTAATATCACTCTACATTAATAAATGAACCTATTTAGGAAGACCTAATTTTCATTTATTTTCATGTTTCATGATATCTCCATTATAATAAAGAAACGTTTCTGATGTTTCAAATCAGATTTGGATCTACATTTATTCTCCTTATGTAGCATTTTAGAGTCTTCTGAATTTGGCAAGTTGCTGAATTCAGTCTTAACATTGAACCTGGTGTCCTTGAAACAAAGTAAAGAAATCTGGCTTCAAAATTAAGGCTGTTTTAAGAATTTGCCAAATTCTAGACTCTCATAAAATTCTATGCAAATCACGCCAATCTGGGCCCAGGTGGAATTTCTCACCATACAATGTGTTCTGGGAGCAGAAGCAGTATCAGTGCAGAGAAAACCCTCATGCACAATTATTGTCCCAAGATATTGGGTATGACCGGGAGGTATATGATTCTTGGCATTGTAGGAAGTACAGCAAATTAAAGACATCTTAGCATCAGAGAGCCTACAGCAGAGATTAACTAGAATCTAGAAGAAGACTCAACTAAGCTGGAATAATAGAGGTCTGTGAGTTAGAGGCATCTGCGTTAAGAGAATAGATTAAATTAGCTAGGTAAATTCACACTAAAATCCGGAGTTCCAAAATCTGGTAAACCGGGGTTTACTGTAAAAGGAGGTGTCCCAATATAGATCTCTAAGGCCTGTCAAATAACTTCTCCCAATTAGTTTCCTAACAATCAATCTCTGCTTCTTTCCTTTCAGCTAATTTTGAATTCATTTCCAAGTTTTGCCTTTGATAATCAGTGACATCAGTTTGTAAAGTCGCATCTTTTGGAAGTCAAGGTGCATTATAATAATAATAATAATAATAATCCTTGCATTTGATATAGCGCTTTTCACGTCGAGAGGACGTCCCAAAGCGCATAACAGAACACACTGTAAAGTGAATTGACTGTATATTTGTGGGCGAACGCGGCAGCCAATTGCGCACAGCAATGTCCCACAAACAGTCATAGATTGAAAATGACCAATTTATTATTGTTTTGTTTTTGGAGGGATTATTATTAGGCTCTGTGTGGAGTAAGGAAACTTGCCCAAGGTTTTGCCCTCTGCCTGGAATTGAACTCAGGTCTCCCGCTTGCAAAGCGAGTGCTCTAACCACTGAGCTACAGGACTCCAGCATTGTGTCCTATACCTTCTCATAATCATATTGGATTATCATTTCCTCAAAAAAGCTCTATGAGGTTAATCAGACAAGATCTATTCCTTCTGATCCATTGCTGGCTGACATTTATTAGATAATTTTTGTACAGGTAATGTCCCTTTTTGATTCTGATAATTGATTCTATCAGTTTCCTAATTATTGAGGTCAAGCAAATGGGTCTGTAGTTGTCAGGAATGGTTGTGTCACTTTTCATGAATACGGGAACCACATTTGCTTCTTCCAGTGTGTTGCAACCTCACCAGTGGTGATTGACTCCCTCATAATGTCTGTCAGTGCTACACAAATCTCCTGCCTTGTATATTGATGTACCTGAGAGTACAGCTCATCCATCCCACGGAATTTGAATGTCAGGATTTTCAGCCCCTCAAGCCTATCTACTCAGAAACTCAGCCTCATTTATGCCAAAGTGCTGGAGTTCAAACAATGTTTTCTGGATATTGGAGAGGAGGGGGTTCAGTGTCCTCCCTGGGGGAAAAAAACTTATTAGAAAGTAGTAATTTAACATGTCCACTATCTCCTGTTCATTCTCCTTTTCAACCCTTTTGCATCTGTTAGGGTTGTACTGTTTTCCTCAATTGCCCTCTTATTTAATTAAAAAATATTTAGGCAATATGTTTTTGCATTTACTGCTATGTCCCTTTCCTGTTCTCTCTTTGTTCTCCTAATCTCTTTTTTAACTCATTCTGCATAGACCATATTCAGTCCAATGGTAACCCTCTCCTTTCTCCCTACAAGCACTGTAAGCATTCCCTTTATTCTTAATCTCCCTTTTTATTTTCCTGTTGTTTAATTTTGAAGTGTTTTTGTTGATGCTTAGCAGGGAATTGCTGTCAAATGTAGTGTGTTTTGTCGGCAAACACACCTTCGAATCTGCACACAGCAATCCCTAGCAAACAGCCATGAAGTGAATAGTCAATTTATCTAGAGGATTGTTGGTCAAAATGCAGGAAGATTACCTTTTTGGAACTTGATCCCACAACCATTTGACTTGGAGGTGACAGTACTTCCAACTGAGCCAAGCTGTCACTTTTTTGTGGCATAACTCTACGCATAAGAGAAGAATAGTGTAATGATTATTTTGGGCAATTATGCAAGATTGTAACTCCAAGTTATTGCAGCACAGCAAAGGTGTAACACTGAATACCCAAATGTACATGAGCATTGTGCTGCATTGTGATACACTATTAAAAAATGGGACTAATATTTTGCATTCACTGACCCTCATTTACTAGAAATGCAAATTCTGTTTAAAAGCTGATCTGTTTTCTATTCAAGGAAGCATTTTCTTAACTAGATTAAATATGTAAAAATTCTTTGAAATGTATAATTTTATGATTTTTTATGAGAGAAGCATTTTCATGAAATGGTATTTCTGTCAGAAAATCAACTCATGAAATTTTCATTTTGTTTTACCAACAATATTTTTGTGTGTACCAACAATTTCATAAAGTATGCCGATTTGATCACATGCTGAATTTTAAATTGAGCATTATGAAAACCACTGTGACCCATGTGAAACCGAGCACCTGCTCCCTCGACCCCATCCCTACCCCTCTCCTTACATCCCAGCTCCACCTCCTTGCCCCTCTACTCACAGACATCATAAACCTCTCTCTGTCCACTGGTACTGTTCCCACCCCATTAAAAATGACCGTCATCACTCCTATCCTTAAAAACTCCTCCCTGGACCCATCTCTGCTCTCAAACTACCGCCCCATCTCCAACCTCCATTTCCTCTTCAACGTCCTGGAAAGAGTTGTTGCTTCCCACTTCGCTGCTTCCTCTTCCGCCATTCCCTTCTCAAACCGCTCCAATCAGGTTTCCATGCCCCCCCAGCACAGAAACAGCCCTGGTCAAAGTGACAAATGACATTCTGTCAATCTGCGACCAGGACTCCTTCTGCCTCCTCGTTCTCCTTCACCTCTCTGCCGCCTTCGACACCGTCGACGACTCTATCCTCATCCACCACCTCTCCTCTCACCTCAACCTTCATGGCTCTGTCCTTAACTGGTTCAGATCGTACCTTTCACATTGCCTTCACTTCATCTCCACAAACGGTTTCTTCTCTAGCCCCGGGATCGTCTCGTGCGGCGTTCCTCAAGGCTCTGTCCTTGGTCCCCTCCTCTTCAATATCTATATACTCCGTTTCGGTGACATCGTCCACAGACATGGGGTCAACATCCACATGTATGTGGATGTCACCAAACTGTACCTCTCTGCCTCCACCCTTGACTCTAGAGCCACTGCTGTGCTGACAGAATGTTTGTCAGACATCAAGTCCTGTATGAGAGCTAACTTCCTTCAATTGAATGTCAACAAGATCGAGGCTCTCGTGATTAGCTCCCGTCAGCGCCTCCGCACCTCAGGCACTGACAGTACCACCATCCATGGTTACACATTGCACCTTGCTAAGCCAGTCCGGAACCTTGGGGTCTTGTTTGACCCTCAACTATCCTTTCTGCCCCACATCCATGCCACGACCCGTTATGTCTTCCCCCACCTCCGCAAACATTGCGCGACTCTGCTACTGTCTCACACCACAGGCCACCGAATCCCCAGCTTATCAGCTTCCCCATCTCCTGCCTCCATAGGCTGCGGAACATCCAGAACTCTGCAGCCTGTGTCCTCTCCTGCACCAGGCTCCATGATCCTATCAACCCCATCCTTTCCCACTCCACTGGCTTCCCAACACACAGAGGATAAAGTTAAAAATCCTGATCCTGGTCCGCAGCTTCAAAGCCCTCCATGGTCTTGCTCCCCGCTACAACAACAAGATTCCATTTATAGAACGCCTTTTAAGTCGGGAGGAAGTCCCAAAGCGCTGGACAGTTGGGTCAGGACCCGAGCACGGGGGAAATGGTCAGGGTGAGGGGAGGGAAGGGAGGGGGCGAGGAGGGGGTAGAGAGTCGAGAGGGGAGCTGAAGGTACGGTCAAAGAGAAAGGTCTTGAGACTGGCCTTGAAGGAGGAAAGGGAGGAAGCAAGGCGAAGGCACTGGGGAATAGAGTTCCAGAGCCTAGGGGCTGAGAGGCTTGAAGGCACAGCCACCGATGGTAGGGTGGTTGGGGTGGGGGATGTGGAGCAGACCGGAGCCAGAGGAACGGAGGGTACGGGCAGGTAGATAGGCGGATAGTAGGTCGGAGAGGTAGGAGGGAGCAAGGCCGTGAATGGCCTTGTAGGCGAGGTTGAGGATCTTGAATTCGATCCTCTGGGGGATGGGGAGCCAGTGGAGGCGAGCGAGGGTGGGAGTGATGTGGTCCTGAAGCCTGGTGCGGGACAGTACATGAGCTGCAGAGTTCTGAATGACCTGCAGCTTGTGGAGGGAGGTGCCGTGAAGGCCGGCGAGGAAAGAGTTCCTATAGTCCAGCCTTGAGGTGAGAAGGCGAGAGGGACGGAGAGAGAGGACAGAATGGGAGAGATGCAGAGGGAGGAGGGTTTGGGGGGAGAGTGGAAAGGGGAGGGAGGGAGGAGGTGAGGGGGTGAGGGTCAGAGCGGCAGCCATATTGCGCACGCGGTGACCGGGAGCGAGCGGTCAGGTGGATGGCATTAGCCCATAGGCTGGGGCTGGGGCAGCCAACCCAACAGGACCTCTGCGACCTCCTAATCCCCGAACATCATGCCCACTCCCTTTGCTTGGCGGGCTCCGGCCTGCTTCACATTCCCCGCCTCACCCGCCCTACCCTCTGCCACTCTGCCCCCATCCTCTGGAACTCCATCCTGCAGTCCCTCCGCCTCACTCCTTCCATTGCCTCCTTCAAATCCCGTCTCAAGACACTCCTCTTCGACCATGCTTTCGATCACCCTGTCCTCCACCCTCCCCAATCCCAAACCTCAGTTTGAATTCAAAACTGTGGCTGTCCAGCGCTTGGGACATCCGTCCAACGTGAAAGACGCTATACAACAACAACAACAAGATTCCATTTATAGAGCGTCTTTCACGTCGGGAGGACATCCCAAATGTAATTGTCTTGTATTATTGCACCTGCTTACTCTGATGAGAATTTCTTTCCATTAAACGTTTTATTTTATAATTTTTTTCTACTATTGGTGCGACTGGGGAAGTTTATATTTGTAATGTTGTTTGTTATTAAACATTATTTACATTATTTGGTGAATAATTGTGAATTATGATATAAATGTGCAAATAAGAACAATTTTAAAATGTAAATGAACAATTTTTGCATTTTTTCATATAAATATGTATAATTTAGTAGAATGATATGTTGACAAGAAATTGCACAGTGTCTGATGTGGTAATTATCACCAGTGATAATTAGCACATCTCATACTGCAAATTACACACACACGTTGATTTTATTTATGGACAGTACACATTGTGAATCACTTTCAGTAAGAGAGGGAATTTATAATTGTTGCTGAATGCCTGCAATCTTGCTGGTAGAGTTATCCAGGAAGCTGTAACTTCCAATTGTCCTTAACGTTGTTTCATTTTATTAAGGTTATACAAAATTGTCAAAAATGATAGATAACAACAAGTCAGTGTAAGGGATTTGTTTATTCTGGCGGTTCAGATGACTGTCACAAACCACTCAAGACTTATTCTTGTGGTTCATGACATTCACTGAAGACCTCAGTTAAATTATTGCCTACCTCACTGTCCATATTTTATACATGAGTTTCTGTGAGCTATAGTCCAATCCTCTTTGAACCTGATATAAGCAAAATATTCACCGCATAAAAATTGGTAGAAAGCCACATGATCGTGTCATGAAGGTCCTTTAATGAGCAAATATTTTATTAATTCCACCATGTTTTACACAAACAGGGTATCTGATAATGCTTTATTTTTGATGGATTAATGTGTGCATTGGGCGAATATATGCCAAGGCTAGAAAATGCAACCGGTTTCACTTTTGTTCCATTGTATCAGACTCAAGCTTATTCAAGCTTTGGGAGACCAGGTAAAGCTGCAGTCATAATAAAGCTTCCTCCCACTCTACCCCAACTATCACAGATATTTGGGGAATATTTTAGACCTTTTTTTTGCAATGCTATCTCTATGCAGTTACTGCTGAGTTGACCATAGCCCATTTTCATTTCATTTAAACAAAATGATTAGATGCATTTTGCCCACAACATATACCATCAATTCACTTTACCATATATTCTGTGAAGTGCTTTGAAAAGATGGAATAATGTGCTATATCCAAGGCAAGGATTATTATTATTATTAATTGTATTTATTATTTTTCCCCATTGAATTTGAAATTATCCGTGACATAAATGTACGACACTGACTCCATACAATGAAACACATTAACCGATGCAAGTCATGTTACTTGATAACATTGAATAATGCTAGCATCTGAGGATTTCTATGCTCTGATGTGCTCCCAATCATGGAGATGGATGTTTGGGTGCAGCAAAAAGCAGAATCAATCACTTAAACACTGCCTCCAGAATCTACAAGCAAACTAGTTCCTGTGTTTCTGAGCTCCAAATTCAACTCTATTAGAACAGTTAAACACAGAAGAACAAAGATATAAGATTCATCTCACAAACTAGGGTGGATTTAAACACAAACCTTAGAAATGAAAGGACAGAGTACAAGTATTCAAATATGCCACTCAGTCTGAAATTTAGTTTAAGTAGACAGTGGAATTTTAAGAGGAAGCATACATATTATGTCCTAAATTGGTATTTTTGCAATTCAGTAAAAGGCAGTGCGTGAGTCCCAACCCCATTTTTCAAATCTAAAGACCTGGTTAAAAGAACAAGCTGCTCTCTTGATTTTGCATTAAGTCAAACAGCAAGCTGAACTTCTCCAAAGCACTATATAGTAGTGTATAACCTTTTGTACCTTGAGTGCATAATAGCAAATGGAGGTTTATAGACATCATTCAAAATTCTATAATTTTCCAAAATGTGAATAATTTATCACTTTGTGAAACCTAGGAAATAATATCAATTATTAAATTGTATTTTTCTTTTTGATAATATAATTCAATGCAAACGCAAGCTGAGGAAAATGTAGCGTTCAGGGGAAAAAATAGTATCATCCTTGCACAGATCAGAAATGTCACAAGGCATTGATGTTAAAAATCAATGCTATCCGATTCACTTTTCTTAAAAGGCCACTGTCTTTGTAAAAAAAAATGGGAGCTGTTTTTTGTTCCAAGAGAGAGAGAGAGAACAGTAACATGGGCTGTGATCATAAGGAATACAGGGTTACTCCTCTCTTTTAGCAAGTTTTGATATTCTTTTAACTGCACTCATTAATTTAGTGCTCCATTCTCTTCTAATTTAGCAACTTTTCCCTTGTGTGCTTATTAATAAGCTGTCAGCCTGGTTCCATTGGTAGCACTCCCTCCTCTGAGAGAGATGTGGGTTCAAACCTGACATAAGGACTTTGAACTCAGAATCTTAACTGATACTTCAATACAGTGTGGGGGTTGCTCTGCATTGTTGGAGGTGCAAATCTTCAGATGAGATGTTAAACCAAGGTTTCTCTGCCTGTTTAGGTGGACATTAAAGACTCCATGGCACAATTTGAATAGAGAAGGTAGATATATCTATCACTGGCTACATTCTCCAAAATAAAATTTGTTATTCACTTCATTGTTGCTTAAGTTATGGGAAGTTGATGTGCACAAAATTCGCTGTCACATTTCACATAGAAACATAGACAGTCACTATAATTTACAATGTGAAATGCTTTGTGACGTTCTCACAATGTAAAAGGTGCTATATCAAATGCAAGGATTATTTATTTTATTATTAATAACGAATAACATTTAAAATCTCTGACAAAATTCAATTATAGATATAAAATGTCATTCCAGTTATTTATAAACACACAGGAATAAATTTGTCAAATTTAGTAAACAGAGATTAGCTTAGCACATCTTTCATCTTTAAATAAAGGGAGCAGAATAATAAGTGGTTAGAGCATTTGCCTCGCAAGCGAGAGGACCTGGGTTCGAATCCCAGGAGGACAAAATGCAACCTATTGTAAAATGCCCAAGTTCATAAAAACAACATGTCATATCAACAATAATAATAATCTCCTGCTCGCATGTTGGATTTAAATTAGGTCTTGATTTTACCTCATTGCAATTCTGTTAGTTGTTAACACCCCCATCCTCACCCAGCTCTATTGGTCTCCCATTCTCCAGCTGACCGAGTACAAGATTCTCATTCTCACCATTAAATCCATCTGCTACCTCCTCAAACCCTATCAACCTGGCTGCTCCCCTCTTTCGGCGGGCACTGAGTGCTTCACATCTCCGGCCTAAATCCCCACCATCCATCCTCAGGCTTTCAGGCTCTCTGCCCCCACTTTCTGAAACTCCATCCTGGAGGCCGTCCAACTTCCTCCCTCTCTCAAAGTCCATCTCAAGATCCAGCTCTTTGACTGTGCTTTCGGTTATATTTCCCCACCCCACCCCTCTTGGTTCCCTCCCCCATCTTGGGTGCCAAGCCAGGATTGTTTAGTGCCAACATTAAAGGTGTTGTATAAATGTAAATCTGTATTGTATTTACTAAATTAATTTATATTAGAATTAATATTCTCAGGGTTCTCCTCAAACCCCAAATCGATACCTCTTTTTGGTTCATTAGTCATAACTGAATCAAGGATTTCTTGCTCTCTTGTTGTATTTAAGTTAGGCCTTAGGATCACCTTATTGCAAGTCTGTTAGTTGTTGCTAACTTTTGGCTTCTGGCTGTATGAACTTCCACTTACGACTTTATGGACTATAAAGTGACTGAAAATGGAGCTCTTTGTCATCTCCTCACCAGAAACTTTGTTTTTTCATTTCTAAATTGGCCCTTATTCTTGCCAGAAGGCTTACGTGCACTGCCGGTGAAGTTGCTATTTTAATCATCAGTATTGAGTCATTTGATATTCTGCAGATTGTAGCACTGAACGTTACAGCAACATATGGTTAAATGTAATACTTTAAAATCAAATTTTCACCTTTGCCTGAATTGTTGAATACAGATATGTCCCAACTAGTTGTAAAGTGCACAAGTTCATAAATGCAGCATGTCATATCAACAATAAAAATAATCCTTGCCTTTAGTATAGCACCTTATCACATCTTCAAGATGTCTCAAAGCACTTCACAGAATATATTGTAAACTGAATTCACTGTATATTTTGTAGGCGAGATATGGCAGTCAATTGCGCACAGCAGTGTCCCACAAACAGTCATGGATTAAATGACCAAGTTATTATTATATTATTTTGGAGGAATTATTACCCCGGGAAAAGCGATCTGCCAATCGACTCACAACCGGGTTCCTACTTCCTGCTAGGTGAACAGAGGCATGTGAAGTAAGGAAACTTCTCCAACGGTTTGCCCTGCCGGGATTCAAACCCAGGTCCTCTCATATGCGAGGCAAGTGCTCTAACCATTAATCTATAGGACTCCATGAGATCAGATAGGTTGAAGGGATTTCTTTATTCAAACCAGTCTTGTGATCTTGTGACACTCCAGTGCAGTGCTAGGGATACGCTGCACTGTCGAAGGTGCCATCCTTCAGATGAGATGTTATACTAAGGTGCTGTCTGTCTGCTAATGTGGCCATTAAAGTGTCTTAGAGCACATAACAATGGTGTGATTGAGATGGATGGATAGAAAACAATCAATGTTTTAAATGGTTTTATTTCCGATGACATTATTCAAAAAGAGAAGTGTTTCTCCTGGTGTCCTGGCTAACAATACCCCAGATAAAAAATGTCATGGCTGTTTGTGGGACATTGCTATGAACAAATGGGCTGTCCTGTTTGCATATCAATGCACATTCACTGAACTCGACTATAAATCCTGTGAAGTGCTTTAAGATATTTAAATGACATGATAAGGGTTATTAAAATAACAATAATCCTTACATTTGGTATAGTGCCTTTCAGAGAGAAAATGACCCAAAGAACTTCACAGGATATACTGTAAAGTGTTTTGTGAACAAACATATTAAATGCAAGGATTAATATTACTTGTCAATAATAAATAATAATCATTCCATTTGATATAGTGCCTTATCACATTGTTAAGACGCTCAAAGTGCTTCACAGAATATATTGTAAAATTAATTGACTGTATTTTGTGGGAGAAACACAGCAAGGAATTGTGTACAAACAGTCATGGATTGAGTGACCACATCTTTTTTTTGGAGGGATTATTATGCCCGGAAAGCGATCTGCCAATTGGCTAACAACCGGGTTCCTATTTACCACTAAGCAAGTAGAGACATGTGAGTAAGGAAACCCACCTAAGATTTCGCCCCGACTAGGAATCGAACCAAGGTCCTCTTGCTTGTGAGGCGAGTGCTCCAACCAATATGCTACAGCACTCCTGGATGTTAGTTCATTTTGTTAGCTAATTTCCAGCACACAAATGAATACGGTGAGCTGCAGTACAATGTTAAACTGTTGTACTGAGCCATAAAGCAGCAGAACATAGCTTTGCACTTAACATGGTGAGTTTTCAAGCTGAGTTAAACCACTTTTGGAGAAGCATTGAGGCCAGGCTGTTCCCCACAAGAAGCTAGGGAAAAGTACATTGAACTGCTCACCCTCTTAGTGCCAAATTATGCCCATTATTCAGGACACCTCAAAGACACATAAATCTACAGAACAAGCATTTTTAAAACATAAAATAAGCAAAATTCTAACTACCTCCAAATTCTGCATTGCAATTAGTGTCCCCTAGAAGGAATCACTTGTGCTGTAACCTTATTTTGAGGACAACTCTTAGACACTGAGTTACTGGTACAACAGTCCCCAGCTTGTGGCACTGTCAGACAGAAACATTGTTTAATCACAACAGGGATGATTCTTTAAAGACTACTAAATTTACAGAGCTTGGCAGTGTCAGTTTCCTCATGAGCAAAATGTATATGCCAATGGAGAATAAGATGTTCTTGCCCATCAAGGTTTGCAAATGTACCATTCATCAGAGAATCACCCTGTTTAGCCTCTCAAAAATACAGCTGTGTTTTTAAGGAATAAATTGGGGAGAAATTGCTGGGGTCTATTCAGACAGCAAAGCCTATAGTGATTCATTTTTACTGTAGAGAACATTTAGCCTATATTTTAGGCTCTTTAATTTACTCCATGAAATACTTTCTTAAGCTCAAATAAATAATTGAAAGACTTTGCAAGGTTACAGCTATACAGTAGTTAGTTCAATGGTGTGACAGACCCATAACAATGAATCAATGGATTTGAAGAAGGTGTTGTGGCCATAAGGTAAGTTTCCTGCTTAAGAATATTTTTCATGAAAGTGTTGGATTATTGCTAGGATTATTCTCCTTGGAGTAGAGAAGGTAATGAGGAGACATATAGAAGTTTTCAAAATTATGAGGGGATTCGATAGGGTGAACAAGGAGAAATTATTTCCACTGACAGGTGGGTCGGTAACCCGAAGGCATCAATTTAAAATAGTCGCTAAAAGAAACAGAGGGGAGGTGAGGAGAACGTTTGCACACAGCGAATTGTTTGGATCTGGAATGCATTGCCTGAAAGGGTGGTGGAAGCTGATTCGATAACAATTTTTAAAAGAGATGTAGATAATTATTTGGGGAGGACAAGTTTGCAGGACTATGGGGAGAGGGCAGGGGAGTAGGATTGAATTGGATAGCTCTTTTCAAAGAACCAGCACAGACACGATGGGCCAAATGATTTCCTTCTGTGCTGTATAATTCTATGATTCTATGAAAGTCACAAGGGAATTTTGAGGTGGATATATAGAGGTATTTAGCAATGGCAGTATATGGTGACTGTCTTATATTGGCAGTAAAAAGAACCTGTTGAAATATTTACACTTGGCACCAGCACATTTCTATTGCTTTAAATTTGAATATGTTACACCAAGAGGAAAGAATGGATGCACTAAAGTAACTAAATTGATTATCTCCCCCCTCCCTTTTTGGTTTTAAAATACAATGTGGGATTACCTCATTGTAACAGTGTCAGTTGCTGCTCATTTTTGGCTTCTGGCTATTTGAAGGCTGAGATGCAATTTTAAACAAAAATAGAAATCACATTTGTTTTCCTCAAATTCATGCAGTGTATTTTGTGTACCAAAATAGACTAAAAAAGAGATGAAATATCTAACACAAAAGCAATAAGATATTAGGCCCCAGGTAGCAAGACCAGGCAACCAGATAATAAAGGTAAGGGACAAAGAGTAAAATTAGAGACATGAATATTGATGCTAGAGGCAACTGAAATTAAATGGTGACATTAGAGACACTGGTGGTAACCGATAGTTACAATTTGGTAGGAATCACATAGACTAAATCCGGATGATGATACCGTTCTGGTTGCCATGATATGAAGGGTCCGCTCAGGCCCTAGAGACCACATAGAAAAGCAACAAGGATGACCTCTTGTGTTAGAGGAATGAGCTATTAGCAATGATTAAACAAGCAAAGGCCTTTTAGTCTTGAAAATCTTTAGTCTTGAAAGGAGATATCTCAGAAGGTTCTGATAGAGGTATATAAGATTTTAAATGGGATTGAGAATGAAAACTCAAAAGATACCTTCAGCCAAAACAGTAGATTTTGACTAATAAATATAACACGGTTACCCATGTGACAAACTATTTTCACCTATGTGGCACCCAGCGAATCAAACAACAAAACCACAAAATTACATTTATATAGCGCTTTTCATATCGGGAGGACATCCCAAGGCCCTAGACAATCAGTGTTTTGGACCCCACTGAAAAATTTGGCACACTGGTTGCTTCCCAAAAGACAATTTTCCCCACAAACATCCACAAAAATAAAGTATATTAACAGTTGTCATAAGTTATAATTATCACATCACATCTCACAACTCTCAGCCTATTAAAGGGTATGTGGAAAGTCCCTGGCTATGGGTTTGGAATAGAGAGCTGCAGCTGGGTTCTAGCACAGCACAGCCACGATGGGGCCAATGGCCGCCTCCTGTGCTGAAATTTCTATGTTTCTAGACAACTGATTGAAATTGAACGTAAGTGACCAAACATTGATCAGAGTGAAATGCCAATGTTTTGTTTCTGTCTATTGAAGAATAACTGGAACCATAAGTGACAGATGGTTAGGGCTAGAGAGAGGGGGCTAGAGGAGGCTCAGTCCCACAAATTTACCTTCCGCTCATCTCTTTATGGGGAATTGGGAGGGGAAAGCCTTGAGGAGGACCGGAGCCTGTAGTCGAGCAGCCCCAACATGTGGAACCTGCAGGCCCCCTCTTACCCCTCTCCTATCTCCCTAGCAGTGCCCATTTCTGATCCATTGGGCTACTTGGTGAAGCGTGCCTACCTTGGATTGGCCGTATTATGAAACCCAATGGCTCACCTGTCTTAAAGGGGACCAATTTTTTATCTGAGCTGTACTCAGCGATGCCCCCCCACCCTTTCACACACAAACATCCCCCACCTATGACTGGAGCACAAATTCAGCGCTGACTGTTGAAGTTTTATCCGATCACAGAACATCAACCTCATCAATGTGGTTGCCTAAAACAACATTGTTAACTCGCGTGTGAAATTGCTTTAGAACAGTTTTTTTTAATCTCGTCAGCAGTCCTCCATTTTGCTGATCACTCCAGTTTTAATTTATGTGAACATTAATGTATTTAGTTATTTGTGCAAGTTACTTCAATAAAACCTAAGACCGCATGAAGTGAGGAATATGAAAGGGGAGTAGTAGGGGTGGAAGCTTGTACGAAGCATAAACACCAGCAATGTTGGGTTAAATGGCTTGTTTCCATACCATATCATTCAATGGAATTAAATGTAAGTAGTTAACTGTTTTGTGTATCGTGCGGTTAGCTATATTTATTGCCTCATGTCAAAAGCATAGTTTTTGACCCTACCCAATAGTTACAATAACATTGCTGTTGTCGTTACACCCCTTCACATTTATAATTATGATTTTCCTTCACTAAATGTATTATTTAAATCTTAAATATTTACATTTGCAGTCTTCGGGCACTGCATAGGCTTTAAGCAGGAGCATTGTTCTCGTCTGTGTCATGACGAAGGAATGAAAACTGCAACATTGCAAATTATTAATTAGCACTGAAGGGAGTGGAATTCATAATGGTGCATAATGTGTTCAATGTCAAACGTATTATGAAAAGACATAAATTTAGACCATCGCTTCATTATTGCCAGTTACTGATTACCTCCCAGCATCTCTCCTCCCCCCATATACATTGTCGACATATTGAAAAAGTATTGAAGAACACTTTTTTAAAAATCTGCACCACCTTTGCTATTCTGATATCTGTGTTATTTCAGGTCCTGGAGGCTGTGTATGAGTGCTCTTTCGCAAGATACCGACTGAATTAATTTTTAGCTGTCATCAAGTGCATGGAATTTTCAAGCAAGTGTTCCCTTCAGTCAAATGCCAATTTCCATCATCAACATAGCAGCTTTGGCCATTGTGAAAGCCTTGGGCACAAACACTGTGCCCTATGAACAAAAGAGCACTCTCTACTCTGCCATGGTGTTTCATTTGCCAAAACAGTCATTCTCGTGATATTTTTAAGTGACAGTGCCATTATGTTACAGTGACAGTGAATTATGTTAATTCATTCCAAATACTGAATGATCTCTATTGTAGAGTGGTGAACATCAGAATATAGTTTGAGAGCATCCAAATTAATTTCTGTTAGGATGGATAACTGTAGGAGACCTTCGTCCTATCAATCTAAACTGGGTTCAAGATCCAGGTCCCAGAGGAGAAAGGTTATGTACCTGTTAAACTTAATTGTATTTGTGTTTTGGCACCATTCAGCACATTTAGGGTTTTGATTGATTGATTTTGATTTTGGGCAAACAGTTTCAATGTACTTTCAACCATAACTCCATCCTAGGTTCCTAACTGCTAAACACATTTAAAAAAAGGATAAGAATATGTGGAGGATTTTGTTCAGAGACTTATAGGTTAGGCTCTTAAAGGCAGAAAGTACTTGGATTTAAACTGTGGAATCAATAGCTTATATTTAACACAGGAATCTCATGCAGTTTAAAAATAGAAACATTAAAATGATTGAATATGAATGCAAAGCAAAATAAAATCAGAAATTTTGAAAATGCACTGTCGGTCCATTTGAAACAAATCAAAAAGTATATTAACGTGTCAGTCTTAAGTACTTATTTTTGGAAAGTTTAAGAAAAACAAAAGTGGATGAGATAATCATAAAAAGGTATGAAATTCCAGTGCCAGTTCAACCTGTGGATTGAAGGTCCAATCACTACAATAAGAACAAGAACAACAACAGCAGCAAAATTACAGTTATGTAGTGCCTTTCACGTCAGGAGGATATCTCAAAACAGTCAGTGTTTTGGACCCAAGCTGGGGGGTGGGATTGGGGAGGGTGACGGGCAGAGGGGGAAGGAGGGTGATCGAAAGCAAGGTCAAAGAGGAGGGTCTTGAGATGGGTTTTGAAGGAGGCAAGGGAGGGGGCGAGGTGGAGGGACTGTAGGATGGAGTTGCAGAGGGTGGGGGCAGAGTGGCAGAAGATCCGCCAGCCAATGGGGCGGGCGAGGCAGGGGACGTGAAGCAGGCCAGAGCCCACTGAGAGGACGGAGCAGGAGGGTTGTATGGGGTCAGGAGGTCGCAAAGTTAGGGAGGGGGGAGTGAGGCCATGAAAGGCTTTAAAGGAGAGGACCAGTATCTGAACTGTATCCTCTGTGTGACCAATGCTAGAAAATACACATGTATATCAGAAGCCCAGTAATGTCATATTCCAGAAGAAGAAAAAAGGGGAGAGAGAATACTCACTTGAGCATTCCCTGCACTTGATGACAGGATTACTGTTTTGTTTAATCCAACAGTATGCCATACAATATTTTCCAATAAAATCCACTCACAAATTTAATCCACAGAGAGCATTTAACCTTTGTTACTTTATTTCTGATTATAAAGTGCATTTTGCAAATGCAAACTGGTCCATTTTGCTGGGGAAATATTATTTTATTTATCTAATCGTTTCTGAAATGTCAAACTTTAATTAGGCTTCAAAATAATCCATGGATTTCAAATTAATATTGGCTAGCTTCATGAATATTCAATAGTCTGCCTGTATTAGGCTGTTGAAATATTATTCAATAATAATACATTTCTATGATATTTTCTTTTCCAAAGATTGATTTGAGTCCTTATGTGAGCAATTCATATCTTGTTATATTGAGAATTTTCATCTCCCAAAGATACTATCTTTGCATATGAATCCCATTTAAAAAAACAGTCTTAGCAGTACCTTTACTATTATAGCATAATCAGGCTCATTCTCACAAGGCTGCTTTATGTCCTCTCAAATCATCAGCAATATCTTTTAGTTGAAACAGCTCAATTAGATCTATGTGTTGTGTTGCCAAAGGGGCAAAATTCCTTGTTCAATTCAATGTGTATCAATTAAATAATCAATTGTAATTCATATTTATTTCAATACCAGTTTGAATGACAGCCACATCCCTGGATAACACATTTAGTAACATGTCAAAATACACTATTATGCAATTTATGTAAAAAATTCCATCTGGATCTAGATTTACTATTTACCATTGCTAATTATATAAGTGCTATAGTTATAAGTGCTATTTATAGTGCATTTTAACGTCTCCAGAATTTGGAAAATTGTTCAATACAGCCTTCATTTTGAAGTCTGTTTTCAGTAAGTTCTTTTAGAACTGCAAGTAGTAAACAGGCTTCAAAGTTAAGACTGTGAGTTAAGATTGGAGTGGGAACTTTAGCCATTATTTTCCATCCTAGACATGTGACCCTGTGGCAATTTGAGGCACTGCCCACTGATGCTTTGGTTCAGATCATCCAACTTGGCACAAATCAGGGTTTAAACCTTAGACCTTCTGATCCAATACCACACAGTACATTTAACCACTAAGGTATCTGCAGCTTTCTAACAAAATTAGGAGTGTTTAGTGCTAGTTAGCAGAGCTCTGCAAATGTGCTTAGTTGCTGGATTGTCTTTCAGTATATCTCAGTGTTTCAGAGCACATATAAATCCTCTGAATCAACAACATTAATTTACATTTATACGTAACCTTTCATGTCTCAAAGTGCTTCACACAGCTAAGAGAGGGGGAGAGGGGTAGCTGAGAAGGTTGTGTGTGTGGCGGGGGGAGGGGACCAAAAGCACAAGTGAAAAAATAGATTTAAAGGTGGAAAGGGAGCTTTGAGACGGAGGAAGTTCCAGCGAGAGGAGATAACATGACTGGAAGCTTGCCCACCGATGGAGAGGTGGATTCCTCTTCTGCTGAAAGCAATGTTAAACCATAGGGAATATGTGACTTTAAACACGTATGTTAATTAAAAATCCCAGTCGTTGTAAACCTTATTCTGTAATCCTACTTCAGTATGGAGGTGTTAGACACCTCTTTTGCCCAGTAAGAATAACATGGCAAACTTGCAATAGAAATGGAATTATTAACATCTTATTTGAAAGTGTGTTATCACAGGTAACATGGTAAGAGCCCTTTACTTTGAGAAGGCTGAATCAATGAGCTGGATTCTGATTTTAGACCCTTGAAAATGTTACAGTGATTGCATGATGAAGAAAATTGTCTTTAAGTTAGTTTGCATAAGAGTTACATTATCATTACACTGATTGTAAGCTAAGCAGTTATTGTCCCAATTCATTTCAGGTCAGTTCCAGTTTAATATCAATAGGTGCTTAATAATCTCCCTGATTTTACTGTTTCCATAAACTGGCAAGATTCATTACTGAAGGTCCCTTTTGAATAAATTTGCATCAGCATTAAATTAATGCTGGGATAATAGCTTGTAAATGGACAGTTTTGAGCACAAATTCAAATGTGGTCTGTGAAGCATTTGTCTCAATGTGCAGGAATATCTGATAATGATAATCCTTGCATTTGATATGGCACTTGACAGGATTGATGAAGTTTTGATGGTTTGTACAACTGTATAAAAGGCCACCAATAGTGAATCCAGTTTGAATAAGATAAACAAAATATCCCATAGGTTTAGGGTTGATTCTTGCCCTCATTGTGCCTATAACATGAAAACATCTCAAAACGCTTCATAAATAATTACTGTCAGGTGTAGTACTGTAGTACACATCAGCAGTAGGAAAAAAGATAATCATTTTCACCATGGTCATGCTCCCTTACAGTGGGTGAACAATCCAAAGCTTGGTGAATTCTGCTTCACAATGATAGGAAAAGTTGACATTGAAGGATCAAAAAGCGATGTACAGTATTTTGTAGGCAAATGTGGCAATCAATTTATGCACAGCAATGTCCGACACACAGTAATGACCAATTTATCTGGAAGATTGTTGTACAGAATACCAGAAGAGATACTTTTCTTTTTCTGAATAGGCAACAACAACAACAACATTACATTTGTATAGCACCTTTCACGTCGGGAGGACATCCCAAGGCATTTCAGACCCGAGCTGGGGTTAGGGGGGATAGAAAGGATGGGAGGGGAAGGGGGGTGACCGATGGCATGGTCGAAGAGGAGGGTTTTGAGGCGGGACTTGACGGCGGTTAAGGAGGGGGCGAGGCGGAGTGATTGGGGGATGGAATTCCAGAGGTTGGGGTCAGAGTGACTGAAGGCTCTCTCGCCAATGGTGGGGCGGGTGAATCGGGGGACGCGGAGCAGACCAGAGCCGGCTGAGCAGAGGGAACGGGCGAGTTGGTAGGAGGTTAGGAGATCACAGAGGTAGGGTGGGGCAAAGCCACGGAGGGCTTTCTAGGTGAGGACCAGAATCTTGAACTGGATCCTCTGAAGGATAGGGAGCCAATGGAGTCAGGCGAGAGTGGGGGAGATGGGGGGTCACGGAGTTTGGTGCGGGAGAGGACACGAGCTGCATAGTTCTGGATTATCTGCAGCCTGTGGAGGGAGGAGTTGGGAAGGTTGACAAACAGGGCATTTGCATATTCGAGCCTGGAGCTGATGAAGGCATGAACAAGAGTTTCAGTGACATAAGGGGTGAGGTAGTGGCAGAGTCGGGCGATGATATGGAGGTGAGGGAAGGCAGAGCGTGTCATGGCTTGGATGTGGGGAAGAAAGGACAGTTGAGGGTCGAACAAGACATCTAGGTTCCTGACTGGTTTGGTGAGTTGAAGTGTGCAGCCATGGAGGTAGATGCTGCCAGAGCCTGAATAGAGTTATGGATCTTCAATCTTCACCTGAACAGGCAGACAGGACCTCAATTTCGACATCTTGTCCAAAGGATGACACCTCCAACAATGTAGTGCAGCTTGGATATTGAGCTCAAATCATAACCCTCTTTACCCCATTACCAAATTAGCCAATGAATCAACCAAAAGTGTTGGGGAACTGCTTGAAATGAGTTGCTTGAAAATGAGATATTGCAGATCATTCAGAACTCTGCAGCTCGTGTACTGTCCCGCACCAGGCTTCGGGACCACATCACTCCCACCCTCGCTCGCCTCCACTGGCTCCCCATCCCCCAGAGGATTGATTTCAAGATCCTCATCCTCACCTACAAGGCCATTCACGGCCTTGCTCCCTCCTACCTCTCCAACCTACTCCACCTACCTACCTGCCCGTACCCTCCGTTCCTCCGGCTCTGGTCTGCTCCACGTCCCCCGCCCCAATTGCCCTACCATCGGTGGTCGGGCCTTCAGCCTCTCAGCCCCTAGAAACTCTATCCCCCAGTGCCTTCGCCTTGCTTCCTCCCTCTCCTCCTTCAAGGCCGGTCTCAAAACCTTTCTCTTTGACCGAGCCTTCAGCTCCCCTCTCGACTCTCTTCCCCCTCCTCGCTCCCTCCCTTCCCTCCCCTCACCCTGACCATTTCCCCCCTCCTCGCTCCCTCCCTTCCCTCCCCTCACCCTGACCATTCCCCCCCTGCTCGGGTCATGACCCAACTGTGCAGCACCTTGGGACGTCCTCCTGACGTGAAAGGCGCTTTATAAATGGAATCTTGTTGTTGTTGTTGTTGTTGCAGAAAGCAGCAGTTTTCCTTTTTGACTGGGATAATCCCAATGTTCCAATCGAACATCCCAACAAAGATATTTTGAGAATGGACAGTATTGTAGCATAACATTTGTTATACTATGATTTCCTAGCTTTTCATGCCTTGTTTATAGTGTGATTTCCTGCTTGTAAGCAAATCACTATTTCGAATGTACTTGATGCATGATAGACTCAGCAATTGGTAAATTATCTTGTAAAACAGTTTGACCAGATTATTGAAGAGGCAGACCAATAATGACTGTCGGGAAGCATATCATTGCATTTGATGTTAGAGTTTTACTTTTCCATTCTTAGTTAATATTAAAGTGAAGGTAACATGATAGGATATTGAGTGCAATAAATATAGGATGAATTTGTAAAATCAGTCAAAATGGAGGCCAAATAGGAGTTTTCTGAGGAAGATAACTCAAATTTGGATCAGTGGCTTGGTTTTACATGTTGCAAAACTGGATATTTTACCCTTTCGTTTATAGCACAAATGTCATCTTTTCTACTGCACTATTTGAACAATAAAATAAAATACTGAACCTCCCATTGCAATCTTTGATCGATGAATACCACATTGTAAGATTCAATTTCCTACTTGCCTCCTCCAGTTTGGGGCCAAAGGAAAATCTATACACGCGCATTGTGTATGGATTATTTATTTTTTTAACATGCAATGCAAAAGGAACCACACTATCAAGTAAATGAAAGGAATCGTACATCATTATTGGGAGTGCATTTTTAAATTAAGGTTTTTTTTATTAGGTTCTGAATCCTCATAAACACAAAATGCATTGTATCTGGAGTTCAAATCAGTCAACCAAAATTACTGTAACTTTAAATTTCATTACTTGGGTGAAAATAGCAAGGAAATGCAATGAAATCGCATTCTGTTTTTTTTTGGTTTGGTTGGTTTTGCTTCCACTATTATTAATCATTATTTTTCCTGCTCTTGTGAACAGAATCTTACTGTAAGTGAGCTATTCTCAATTCAGTTGTATATTTACAGTAAATAAACTTGTTTCTTTTCTCTTTGAAATGTATTATTGCTGCTCTTTTTCATTTGGTAATGAAACATTAACGATAACTAGTCATGACTTTAACAACCTAAATCTCTCTCGAATGCAATTTGTCTAAAAATGTAACTTGTCTATTTAGATGTCTACAATCTCATGGGTGATTTTATTTCCCATTCAAGGCAAATAATTCTATCTTAAATAGTTTTTGATTTTCTGAAAAAGTTGAAAATTAAATTTAAGGAACAACCTCTGCTGCTAAAATGTGATTTAATGTAGAAAGGTTGAAAGATCAAGTTTCATATAACAGTATCTTTAGATGAAATTCATCTAAACTTCTTGGTAAGTAATGGGGAGGGAATCAAAAGTATAATGTTACTTTCCGCAAAGCCTGATAGCAATTTCTAATGCATAACCGTAAACCCATGACTGCAAATAATGGAGATTCATTGTCTGCTAGAGTTAGTCATTCTCAATTAATTGACTAGTGAAAAAGGATTCAGTGACGTTATTTAAACAATGGCCCTGGGTCATGACACGAACGGCTTACAGACAACATCAAGAAATTGCTTGTCAGAATAATCTTCCACCCGAGACCAAAAGACCTATTAGAAGGTGGTGTTGATATTTCCCTGTTAGTAGTTTTATTAACTCAATCCTTGCCTATAAGGATACCAGATGTAAACTAAGCCTAAGACTGTCCTGCCAAAAAAGCTATGTCGCACTTGAATACAAGTAGCTTTTTTTTAATGGCTCAGTGAATAAATGCATCTTGTGGAGTAGTCATGAATCTTGAAGACCAGGATCCTGAACTGTGCTGAATTAGTTGATCTCATTCAGGGTAGTGATGGAGGATTATCGATTAGCCTCAATGTTCCCTATGTAAAGAGGGGGCAAAATAGCCAGGATACCTACTCCTGATCATTAGCCAGTAGTATCTGATGGAAATTATTGTGCAATACGCAAGGAAAGCCTCCTGCAATTGAAGGACCAGTCATCAGTTCCTGAGCTCAAACATCAAGAATGGTCTTACATCAACAACAACAACAAATTACATTTGTATAGAGCCTTTTAATAATAATAATAATAATCCTTGCATTTGATATAGCGCTTTTCACGTCAGGAGGACGTCCCAAAGCGCTTATATGTCGGGAAGATGTCCCAAGGCACTGGACAATCAGGAATTTAGACCCAATCAGGGGATTGGGATTGGGGGGTGGGTGGAGGACAGGGAGGGTAGGAGAGTGGCCAAAGAAGCCGTCGAGGAGGAGGGTCTTGAGACATGTTTGAAGGAAGCAAGGGAAGGAACAAGGTGAAGGGACTGCAGGATGGAGTTCCAAAGTGTGGGGGCAGAGAAGTTTAAGACATGACACCAATGGTGAGGCAGGCTGGGCATGGGGTTATGGAGCATATGTGGTTAGCAGGTTGGAGAGGTAGAAAGGGCAAGACCCTGGAAGACCTTGAAGGTGAGGCTGAGAACCTTTGAACTCGATCCTCCGAGGGATGGGGAGCCAGTAGAGCTGGTCGAGGGTGGGTGTGATGGGGTCACGGAGAGGACATGAGCTGCAGAGCTCTGGATGACCTGCAGCTTGTGGAGGGAAGAGTTTGGAAGGCCAACAAACAGGGAGTTGGCGTAGTCAAGCCTTGATGTGATGAATGTGTGGATGAAAGTTTCGGCGCCCTGGGGGGTGAGGCAGTGGCAGGGCCGGGCGATGTTGTGGAGGTGGCAGAGCAGGTCACGGTACGGATGTGGGATAGAAAAGCAGTTAAGAGTCAAACATGATGCCAAGGTTCTGGACTGGCTCAGTGAGGTGGAGTGTGCATCCCTGGATGGTGATGCTGTCAATGCCTGACATGTGGATGCGCTGACAGGAGCCAATCAGGATGGCCTTGGCCTTGGTGGCATCAAGAATCTAGATAAGGCGCTGATGGGCGTCCGATATCCGTAGAGCCTTTTCTTTCAGGTAAGGAGACTGTTAGAGAAAAAATAAATCCACATTTAAAACAAAAGGAGGAATCACTTAGCTCATCAGACAGCAATTAATAGCTGTGCTCTACATTCAGTGTGACATTTAATTGAAGTACATTAATTAGCTCATGGGCTAATTAATCATTGTCATAGTTGTAGATCTTTAGATGATCATTTTTGTAAAACAAAGACAGTCCATATGCAGTGCTTTTCTCCTCCCCCAACCTTTTTTCCCTTTGCCGCTTTATCATTTAAGTACAATCACTAGCATTGGTAAATTGTGTCAATAATCCTTGCATTTGATATTGTGCGTTATCATGTCATCAAAACATTTCAAAGCATTTCACAGGATTCATAGTAAAGTTTTATGACTGTGTATTTGTAAGTAAAATGTGGCAGCCAATTTGTGCTCAGCAGTGACCCACAAATATCCATGAAGTGAATGACCAATTTATTTGGGGATTGTTGGTCAGGACAGTGGGTGAAACTCTATTCTCCTTTTGAATAGAGCCATGGGATTTTTTAATTGGATATGAAAAGGCAGGTGGGGCCTTGGCCCAAGTATAACAAAAAAACAATAATAAATTGGTGATTTTCAATCTACGACTGTTTGTGGGACATTGCTGTGCGCAATTGGCTGCCGCGTCCGCCCACAAATATACAGTCAATTCACTTTACAGTATATTCTGTGAAGCGCTTTGAGACATCTAGAAGACATGAAAAGTGCTATATCAAATGCAAGGATTATTATTATTATTATTATATATTTTAGTGCTGGGAGATGTTACCCCGCATGAAGGCACTATATAAATGCAAGGTGTTGTTGTTGGAGTGGCAGCCAAGAATATGAGTTCAAAGATCTGATGTGGTCTTGAATCAACAACCTTCTGATATAAAATCATAACTGAGCCAGGCAGACACCAAAGTACAGCAGTAGCGAACATTTGGCTATTTACCTATGTAGCCAATCTTTATCCGGTATTAAATAGAAATCACTGGGAAAACTCAGCAGGTCAGGCAGTATCTATGGAGAAAGGAAAATGAGTCAACGTTTTGGGTCCATAACCCTTCGTCACAACACGACCCTTCTGACGTATCCTGGTGGCCACAAACTTGTTTGGGCGAGATTTGGATATTAAATGAGTGAACACTGTGTTCAACTACAACATGCCTGAAGATTTTGACACATACTTGCATCGGGTTCCTCGAGCCGGTGGCCATCACTTTTGTCTCGGACGAAATGAATGCCAAGGTGCTGAACGATATGTAGGATCACTTCGAGGTGAACGTGGCTGAGCTGCCTTACGAAATCGACATTTCCACGTACATTGAACAGTGCCAATGAGCTGGGACACCCGGAGAAATTGGTCAGAACACGACCCTTCTGATGAAGGGTCGGATGAAGGATCATGTTCTGATGAAAGGTCGTAGACCCAAAACGTTGACTCACTTTCCTTTCTCCATAGATGCTGCCTGACCTGTTGAGTGTTCCCAGCGACTTCTGTTTTTGTTTCAGATTTTCAGCATTTGCAGTATTTTGTGTTTTCTTCATCTGGTATTGTTGTTAGGCTGTTCAACCAAAGAAGTCAACCATAGAAACCATCAGATGTAAGTCTCATCCTCTCCTCACAAGACATTTACAGCTGCCATCTATAGAGTATAGGTTGTATTTTGAAAATTGTTGTTTTATTCTTTGTTATCTGAATGAATATCACATTCAGCGCCTTAGGTTTTGTTTATAGACTAAGGCATATTTCACTCTGTACAGAGAACAATAGTACAAAATCATTATCGGTACAAATACACATAGGCCCACTTGTTGGATTTTTTTGCGCTGATATCCTGCCCTTATTCATGTGTGAGTTCAAACATTAAGATGCAGTGGGATCTTTGACTATAGAGTACATCGCAACCAAACTCAATTCTGACATCCACACGTGTGCATTTTCTAGGAAAGGTTGATTAGGTTACTTAAAAAGCAGTTTGATGCTGTAATGGGAAAGATGATAAGGTGGGTATTCTGGAAGAATTAAATAAGATGGCCTGAAGGGACTTCTTCATCCGAACTGATCTAGATGCTAAATGTTGGGTCTCTGGAACAGGATCCCTAGTTTTGTTTAATTCCCTTTAGCCTAGGGTTACTGGGCCCAATTACAATATCTCCACTACTCCCTTGGGTGATATTGTCTCACTCAACAGGAATTGTATTATCTATTTCATTTTAAAATGCATGAGAAACAGAAATAATAACCTAAGCCAGCAATAAAATGTGTTCATCATTTGTGTGGGTGGTTACAGTCATTTACCCTGTGTAATTTCAACAAACAATTGATATTAAAATATTTAGCAATGGCACAACACAAGGACATCCTTTCAGCATGATGCAATTAGCATATGCTAAGTAGTGACAAGCTAGATTTTTCTTTTCTTTATTATATACCCTGGATTGCCCTCACTGTGATTGTAGGGGGTAATTTTAATTAGTCCTCATGATTTATACTCCCATAGGCTCACTGTCAGTTTTGAAATGTCTCCATGAATTAATTTTCCTTTAAAGAGTGATTTGCTGATTTTCTGACACCTCTTGAAGTCTACAGAGCACTGAACTGATTATTTTCACCATGGCAAATTCATTTCGAGCCCACTTTGACCTTTTTGTTTCCACAGAACATCACTGACTGCTTTATTAATTATATGCTGATATACTTTGGATGAGTTTAATTGCTCTCCTTCTGCGAGATGATTTGAAATGATGCACTAGTTACTATATTTAGTCTTTCATAGTTCTTACATTTTTCCAAGCCATTAATAAATGTTTAATACAGCATACAGGCAGTGCTCTTGTCCGTCTTGAAGATGTGAATCTGGGCTTCCTTTTTTTATTTCTCATGAGATATTTCTTGGATCTCTAGCTTTAAATCTTCATTCTTCACGTATCAAGATTCCCTTTTAATGTTACTTTATTGGGAGTTTTTCAGATAGTGCATTTTTTGTTGTTGGGCAATCTTACTTGACAACAAACACTTGAAGCTGATTTGGGAGGGAATATAATAATCCTTATTAATAATAATCCTTGCATTTGATAATGGACGATTCATGTTAGGAGGATGTCTCAAAGCAGGTTATAGGGATTCATTGTATTTTCTTGGCAAATGTGGCAGCCAATTTGTGCACACCAATGTCCCACAAACATCCATGAAGTGAATGACTCATTGTATCTGGGGGATTGTTGGCCAGGACCCCTGGAGAAACTCTTTCCTCTTTTTGAGTCATGCCATGGGATCTTTAACATTCACCTGAACAGCTAGACAGGACCTCAATTAAAGCCTCATCTGAAGGATGGCACCCTCATCAATATGGCAATGATTCCCCCAGCACTGCATTGGAGTGTCAGCTTATACTATGGGAAGTCAAAGTCTCAAAGTAGGACTTGAACCTACTGCCTTCTGACTCAGAGGCGAGAGTCAGCTAAAACCTAATCGTTGCATTTGATATTTGCATCTTATCTCATCAAAACTCTGTAAAGTGCAGTGACTATGAGAATTATCAACAACAACGAATTACATTTGTATAGCGCCTTTCACGTCAGGAGAACATCCCAAGTCTCTGAGGATGTCCATTGATTTTAATCACGTTGATTAAAATTGTAGTTAAATCTGTTAGATTGTAGGCGATTGTTAATAGATGAATGCAGCAGGCAATTTACATACAGCAATGTCCCACAAAGAGCCATGAAGTCAATAACCATTTTTTTATCAAAAGATCTGGTGGTTGTGTTTTTTCCTTTTGAGTTGTGCTATGGGATCATGAACATTTACCCGAACAGGCAGGTGGAGCCTCTGTTTAACATCTCATCCGAATGGCATCAATTCAGCACACCCAAAGCTCAAAGTTACAATGTAGGACTTGAATCCACTTCAATTGACTCAGAGTGCTGTCAAATGCGCAAGTCTGAAACATTATGTGCCTAAGTTTCATTATTCCCGAAGGTCTCTATGTCCCTCAGGGTGAAATATACCGATAAGCGAGATAATAAGTCTATTGGATTTGTTAATGTAACAAGTGTTGCCATGGAAACAGAACCTGCAGAGGGGTGAGAAGATGGAGTTACTGAGTCATGGATAGAGATGTTGAGTTGGTGCACTGACAAACTGTGCCATCATGTGGTACAACTCAGGCTCACACCTCAGTCTACCAACTTTGGGAGTACATCATTTCAATTTACAGCACCCTTTACTAGTGGCTGCTTAAAGAATACCATTTTCAGCACTGTCATGACACTTGGAGGCGTGTGCCATAAGGGATCACATGTCAGAGCTAAAAATGACAGAAAGTATGCCTTTTTGAAACATAAAAAGACAAAAATCATCCTTTTCTCGAGTGTAATGTTTCCAGTTTGTAGCACTGATGGTGAGTTTCCAAGTTTTTTTAAAAATAGAATTTGATAAATGTTTGATGAATCAAAATAAAAAAAGATAAAGGGCAAAGAGAGGAAAATAGAAAAAAAAATACATGAGAGAGCTGGTAATGTACAAGTCTGATGATAAATATAATCCTTGCATTTGATACAGCACCTTTCATATAAGGAGGATGTCTCCAAGCACATCATAGGATATACTGTGAAGTGGAGTGACTGTTGTAGGCAAACACTGCGGCTAATTTGCTCACAGGAATTTCCCACAAACAGCCATTCAGTGAATGACTAATTTTATTTGAGGAATTGTTGGCCACAACATCGGGAGAAACTCCTTTCTCTTTTTGAATAGTGCCATGGGATCATTAACATCCACCTGACTCAGAAGACAGAATGCTACCAGGGGATACCCCAATGGATCAGGAGGGAAAAATCCTTTCAGATTATGCTTTTGTTCCATTCCGATCAAAAATAATAATATTTTGAATCAATTATGTTTCAGATTGACTGGCACAATGCTAATAGGCGAGTTACATTAAACAATCTGATAGTTGGAATCTGAACTGAATTTGCCTTCATTCTGAACTCAGCTCGGGTGCTCATTCCAGATCACCAGCAGGTTAAATTGTCCCAAGGCTGTGTGCATGAGACGTTTCCACATATGAATCAAAATTCTAATTTTGGCATCTGTTGTATCTGTCTAGGATGATGCTGTATCAAGTCTAATTGTCAAATTGGGAACATATTATCTGAATTCATTTTTATTCCCAACTCAAATAAGTTTTAAATTTGTTTGTAAAATCCATTAAACATACCAGCAAAGCAGCAGAGGCAGGTGCTAAATAAGAATCTTCTGAAGTGTTCTGCAATGTGCCATCACGAAGCACGTCAGGGGGGAAATGGAGTTGATGGAGTGATTCATTGCTCTGAGGCCACTTGTATAAATGTTTGTACATTGGCAGTCTCTCTAGATAAGGTAGGGGCTGCTGTCTGGTCTCACCAGAGCCAACTCCATTCTTGCACCGGAGAGAGAAAGATAAAAGGAGACTGTATGCAGAAAGTGAAAATCATTATATTATAAAAATGATAACCATTTATGGTACAAAACAGATCCGTATAGCACAACATTCAAAATTAGCTCTGAATCAGATAAATCTTCCTTTGTGCCATTATCTTTGCTTTCTACCAACTGCAGAATACCTGTAGAGTATTGGTTTGAGCACTCACCTTGCAAACGAGAGGACTCGGATACAATTCTTGGGCACGGCGAAATGTTACTTACCCCACACGCCTCTGTTTATCTAGCAGTAAGCAGTAACCTGGTTATTAGTCGATTGGCGGATTGCTTTTCCAGGGATAATAATCTCATATAAAATATAATAATAATAATTTGATCACTCAATTCATGACTGTGTTTGGGACCCTGCTGTCAATTTGCTTTACGGGATATTCTGTGAAGCGCTTTGAAACGTTTTGAAGACGTGATAAGGCGCTATATCAAATGCAAGGATTATTATTATTATTAATATTATTATTATGTGTAAATACATCCCCAGCCAGCTATTACATGGAGCTTCAATTTAGGCAGTAACCCACCATGTGTGTCGGACAGTATCACGTAGAGGAGCTGAATCTAGTAAAGGCTGAAGTCTGCCGTTATTGTGGCTGATCACAGAATTTGATTACCGGAATCTGGTGAAGCATCACTCAAATACTGCGTTCTACATTTGGCAACAATGATGGGTACTGAATACTTTGACCAGATTCGGTCCCAAATATAGTGTTGAAGTCTGAAGGGGAACAGCTGGGGGAACACCCCTGCAGCTGGGTGATGAGTATTGCCTATAAAGGACACAGTCACTACACTTTATAATAAATCCTGTAAAGGCATCCTCTTGAAGTAAAGTTGTATCAAATGCAAGGAGTATTATTGTTTTGTTGAGAGTTTTGACAACTATTTTAATCAATGTGATAATTCTCACACCAAATGTGTTACTTTCACCCCCAAAGATACTCACAAATCTTCACTGAATATTATACATTCACACTGTATGAGAGTAGTGAAACACAGCATTTGCCCACAAAACACACAATCACACCACCTTTAAGTATATCTTGTGAAGCACTTTGAGACGTATCGATGATATAAGGCGCTATATCAAATGCAAGGATTATTAACTGATTTTGTTCTGGGTTTGTGTGTGAATAGATTCTGTTGCCAAAGGTGTGTGAGGATTGGCCCTTTCTGTCCTACAGCAAGATCAATATAGTCACCAGATGCAGAGGGAAAAAACTGTCCTTTTCTCCTCCACTTTCAAATGTCATTGCAGTGCTCAGCAAAATTAATGTAAAACGTTTGACTCACAGAACATTCCAGGAACGTAGCTGTTAAGGCAATCATTTTATATCTCCACAGCTGTGGGTCAGGGTTCCAGTACAGGCTAATGTTTCATCAGATTTACTTCCATATAAGGTGACTTTAGACCCTTTAGACAAGTGAAGTAATATGCTGGAAAAAAAGGACAAAATACTGCAGGTGCTGGAAATCTGAAATAAAAACAGAAGTCACTGAGAACACTCAGCACTTATATTTGGGTGTGTTATTAATAACAGACGCAAACACGTGGAGTCCTGTAGCTTAGTGGTTAGAGCACTCGTCTTGCAAGCAAGAGGACTTGGGTTCGATTCCAGGGCAGGACGAAACTTTGGGCATATTTCCTTACTCCACACACCTCTGTTCACCTAGAGTAAGTAGAGTAAGTAGGAATCCAGTTATTAGTCGACTGGCGAATTGTTTTTCCAGGGGTAATAAACCCTTCAAAAATTAAATAAATAAAATTTAAAAAAATAATAATTTGATCACTCAATCCACAACTGTTTGTAGGACACTGCTGTTGTGGAATTGGCTACTGCATTTACCCCCAAAAAATATACAGTCAATTCACTTTCCAGCATATTCTGTGAAGCACTTTGAGATGTCTCGAAGATATGATAAGATGTGTCATTAGATATAGTGCCTTTCACATTGGGAAGTGTAGCAACTCTGTATTTTGTGGACAAATCCCTACAAATGGACTAGGGACTAGAGCTCAATAATTCACAATAGTATTAGCCCATTGTGTAGCACTGTTACCATTGGATTAGAAGGTTGTATGTTCAAGATTTATATTGGGATAGAGGTGTAAGCCTGGCTCAGTGGGTAGGATTCTTATCTCTGAGTCAGAGGATTGTGGATTCAAGTCCCATGTCATGACTTTGAGCTCATAGTGTAAGCTAACACTCCAATTCAGTGCAGGGGATTGCTGTAGCTCAGTGGTTAGAGCACTCGCCTCGCAAGCGAGAGACCTGAGTTCAATTCCAGGCAGGGCGAAACCTTGGGCGAGTTTCCTTACTCCACACAGAGCCTAATAATAATCCCTCCAAAACCAAAAACAATAATAAAATTGGTTATTTTCAATCTACGACTCTTTGTGGGACATTACTGTGCGCAATTGGCTGCCGCGTTCGCCCACAAATATACAGTCAATTCACTTTACAATGTGTTCTGTGAAGCGCTTTGGGACGTCCTCCCGACGTGAAAAGCGCTATATCAAATGCAAGGATTATTATTATTATTATTATTATTATTATTATTATTATTGTCAGTGGATGAGATGTTAAACCAAGGTCCCATTTACCTGTTCCGGTGGACTTTAAAGATCCCATGGCACTATTCGAGAAGGGAGTATCTCCCAGTGTGCTGGCCAACAATCCCCATATAAAATTGGTCATTCACTTCATGCCTGTTTATGGGACATCCAGAGTGCAAATTGACTGCCATTTTGCCTACAAATATAGTCACACCATTCACAGTAAAATCCTGTGAAGTGATTTGAGACATTTTGAAAGCATTATGTCAAATGCAAGTATTATTATTAGAGGACAATCCCAGGACAATCCACTGCAATGCTAGAGGAGTGCTGCAATGTTGGAGGTGGTTAGAAGAGACGTAAAACCAGGGTGTTGGCTGTCTGTTCAGGTGGTCTTCAAAAAGAGAAGAAAGTTTCTCATGAGGTGGCCAACAGTTCACCAGGTATCAGTCTGGCTCAATTAGTAGCACTCTCACCTCTGAGCCAGAGGTTTTGGGTTCAGCACCCATGCTGGGACTTTGAACTCATAATCTAGGCTGACACTTTAGTGTATTCCTGAGGAGTGATTCATTGTCAGAGATGACATCCTTCAGATAAGATGTGTGTCAGGCTGCCTCAGTGAGCTTCACTATTGCCTCTGAGTTTGAAGGTTGTGGGTTCAGGCCTCACATCGGGACTTGGAACTCATATAGTCTAGGATGACACTCCAGTGTAGTACTGGTAGTGTGCTGCATTTGTCTTAGATGCCAGCCTTCGCATGAAACATTAAATCAAGACCCACCTGTTCAGATGGACGTTAAAGAGCTCATAATATTATTTGAAGAACAGAGTTTCTCCCTTTTGTCCTGACCAATAATCCCTCAAATAGAATTGGTCACTTCATAGCTGTGTGGGGGTCATTGCTGTGTGAAAATTGCCTGTTCAGGTAGATATTTAACATCCTGCAGAACTATTGGAAAAGAAAAGTTTTCCTTAATGGCTTGGTCAAAAAATTACCAAATACAACTCATCATTCACTTCATGGCTGTTTGTTCAACATTGCTGTGTGTAAATTGGCTTCCTCATTTACCTCCAAATTATGGTTAGTTCTGTTTTATTTTAGATACAGTGTAAATTGTGGTGCAAATAATACAGTGCAAATTAAACACTGGGTCAGTGAACAAAAAATGGATGGTGAGGTCACCACTGACTTCACTTTGGGCTTCTGGCATGAGTTGGCCTGCTCCCTATGTGCAGCATAGTACTTTACACATGGCAACTGCATGTTTACAGGACACTTGAAAATCGCACTTAAGCACAGCAATTTGTAACAGGATCTCCTGTACGTTTAAATCATTAAGTAAGCTTCTCACAGAGAGAATAGATAGAAATGCCAAGTCTTGCTGCACAAGATACTCTCCCATACTGCATGTACCTTGCGAACTTTGGCCAATCTCCAGATGAAATGGTCAAATACCTTGTGCCTGTTTATGGGACTTTGTTGGCATAATTGATTGTCACATTGCATACAAAAACAGCCATTACACTCGACAGTAATTTCTAGTGAAGTGCTTTGAGATCTTTCAATGCTATAAGAATGCAAGTTCTTCTATCTAAATCATTACTAATAGACAACATGACACTCTACTCATTTTTTTTTAATTTTGGTATTACAGATCCTTAGGGAGTTTACCAAGGGAAAACAGGGGAGCATAAAATTATGTTGCAAATCATTCTGTGTAAAATGAGCTATCAGCAGATGTGACTGAGTAATTACAGCTTCCGCTTGCAGACAGTCTCAATTATTGTTATTATATTAGTGCGGAACCATAAAGGCAATGGCAATGGTTGAATGCTTGCTGCTCCTCTCATAGAATTTGGATACCATTTCTTTTTAAAATAAACTTTGATTTAAACGTTTCGCTTTGAGATCAGCTACGTCCTCTGCGTGTTTGAACTAATTCACGTAATGACTTTTTTAATGATCTCCAGAGCCTGACTGCATGGACACTGTCAGAATCAGTGTGATGTTAATGGAAAAATTATGCTCGTGTTACAGTTTTATGCAATTATAACGTTTCCTATTTTAACTGAAATGTCCGTTTTGATATGCAAATTTGCTTTTTAAAATCCGCTGTATTGCTGATACCATTTTGTTCCGCTCTGATGGGGAAAGGTTAATAATAACACAAGGTATAAGGAAGGTTTGGAACTACTGCCTTCCAGCAATATATTAATATGTTAACAATCTTAAAAAAAATGAAGTAAGTTCGCAGACTTTGTTTGACCATGAACAAGTCTTTTACAGTCAATGCAGAACTTCAATGTCTTGTTTGACCCCCAACTATCCTTCAAATCCTACACCTGGTTTCTCAGTAGCTTTCCTTTCCTTCATCTCCACAACATTGCCAGCCTGTGTCATGACCTTCCCCTGTAGGAAGCTAAGGCCTCGTGCACATCTTCATTACCTCCAGACTCAATTGCTCAAATGTCCTGCTCACCAGATACCCCGTCTACTCTCTGCACAAGCTGCAGACCATCCAGATTAATGTCATCTCCCACACCAGGCTCTGCAAGTCCATCATCATCCTTAGTTTTAAAAATTCTCATCCTCACATTCAAATACCTCCGCAGTCTTGTCCCACCCTACCTCTGTAGCCTCATGTGAAGTCAATTCCCCAGCCATTCCCTGCATTCAGCAAACACAACATTGCTTTATATCCCCGCCAGTTGAATCCCACCATCGGTGAGCAAGCCTTCAGTAACTCAACCCCCACACTCTGGAATTGCATCCCTTAGTCCCTTCACATTGCTCGCTACCTCTTTGCCTTCACAATCTTAAGACCCCATTCTTCTACCGTACATTCAGTCACCGTTCCCTTGCCTTCCTCAGCTCCTGCCCGAGTATGAGTTCCCAGTTGGTGAAGCACTTTGAGACAACCACCCGATGTGAAAGGCATCATGTCAATGTAAATTGTTGTTGTTAATTGATTTATTTTTGAATAATGAATTGTGATGTTCCCTTCAAGCCCATCGAATTCAATGGACCATTGGATTTCGGATTTCAGTAATATCTTTTTTTTATCTAAATAACTTTCAGCTATTGCAGCAGCATCATTGCGTCAGCTACAGATGGTCACTTGGTGACTCTGAACTCTTACATCTGGTGGTGAACAGAGATACAACTTTGTTTTTCTTGATGCAACAAAAACATATTTGCTCCACACTCTGTGATGAGAATGAATTCTTCCAGAGCTGCTCAAAATATGGAATATAAAACAGTTTGCTGGACAAAAATAAGTCACTTTTGATAAAATATGTTTAGAAGCATCTCTTAGTTATTTCTATTTGTGGAAATGCACAAAGACTGTTATTAAAATAAATAGTAAACCTTCACACCTGTACTTCTGAGCAATAGGAAGTGAGAAGATATGGTGGGCGGTGGGGTGCTGTGAATAACTGGAGCCAATGCAGAGAAAACGTGCTGTGACTGTAATGTATGCAACGTTACCTGGAAGATTTCCAACATACGGAAAATGTCAAAGGACAAAGAGGTAATTTTTCAAATGAAGTCTGCAAATACAACTGTGTCCTTTTGGGGCATTAAAACTGAAAGGTTCAGTTTGAGGCAAGAGAGCAACATGGGAAATACAGCAAAAGGCCAATTCCTTTTCCAAGTCTACAGTGGAGATCGACAGAAAGTCTTGTGGCCTAAAGGAGAGAAGCTGGCATGCCTCATGGATCCCTTGAAGAACAAGTAGCAAAGAAGTCCAGAGTCCCTTATTGCACCTTACGACCATCTTGGCTTAAATTTTAAATTCAATCTTAATGTGGAAGCTAGTTATTTTAAAGAACTTCAAATAACTGGCTTCCACATTATGATTGAAGTTTTTTTTACAATTCTGTGCAATCCTAAATTTTAAGACAAATCATCTCACAAGCTCTGACTAGATTGTGTTCCAGGCTATTTCTTAGGCTTAAGACCATTATCTGCAAATGTAAGATGATGTGGCATTCTGGAAAGCAGTCATAAAATTCAGCCTTAATTTGGAAGTTGGTCTTCCACAATTCTTTATCGGTGCTGTGGAAAAATTGACCTTCAAATTAAAAGTGAGTTTAAGAATGTTTCCCAATATTTCTCACAATCTTAACTTTTAAAACAATGGTTTTAGTTCTAAGGACATGAGTAATTCCGAGTCAATTTCACATCAAGTCCTTTGTAAAAGGTCACATTTTATAATAATGATAATCCTTGCATTTGATATAGAGCCTTCTCTTGTTGGCCAGACACCTCAAAGCTCTTCACAGGATATATTGCAAATTGGATTGACTATATTTTGTGGGTGAAACACGGCAGCCAATTTGCACTCAGCATGTCTCACAAACAGTCATGGATTGAGTAACCAATTTTATTTGGGGGATTTGTTGGCCAGGACACTGGGAGAAACACCCTTCTCTTTTGGAATAGTCCACCTGAACAGGGACCTTCATTTAATATGTCATCTGAAGGACAACACCTCTGACAATGCAACACCTCCTCCACCCAGCTGAATTGGAGTGTCATCTTAAACTATGTAATTCCAAGGCCCAATGTGGGGCTTGAACTCAGAACCTTCTTATTCAGAGGTGAGAGTGCTACCAATGCGATGACCTGACACAAAAACATATTTAACCCTACAAGCATTAAATTACGTCTTTCCTGGATATATTTGTCCTTAATATTTTTCAGTAGCAGGATCCATTTTTCATCAACAGCATCACTGTTTTGAAATGAGAATATAGGTTCCTGGAATGTTGTTCCAGAAGGACAATGGAAGAGCTGATTGTGAAAAGGTTATTCCAGGGACACTGGGGAGAAAGTTCATCGAGAAAAAAATTAAAAGCACCTCAGTAAATAATAATACAACTTTTAACATGGTCCAGCAAAGTCTAAGCAACAAATAATTAGAAATTATTGATTTAATTGGCATATTCATCACTCCTTTAAAGTACTGTAAATATTACGCCAGGAACTTTAACCACTTTTACAATCGCTGTAAAATTGTTGCAGATTCTAACATTGAAAACAAATGTTTCTCCTGTGATTTTACCTTGTGCTGAAATTCCTTTGTGTGATAAGCCTCAGAATAAATGCACGCCTTTTCATTTATTTCTTTTTCTAGACGGTGTATTCAGCTTCAGATGGATGTGCATAATGGATCTCAAACACATGCAAATGTTAGCTAGGAATAATTCTATTCAAGGTTCCAAGATCAAAATCACATTTTTCAAAGTCAGAACATTCTTAGTCCTTAAGCGTAGTTTTCCCTTTTAATTTATTTTGATCAATGGCATCGATGAGCTGCTCCTTAGGATTTTCATCGAGCATGATAAATGCAGTCAGTTATTTTCTAACTCTGTGTTACATTTCAAACAATTTGCACTTAAATTACTGATACTTTCTCCTTTCTGTGTCATTGCAAGCACAATATAGCTGGAAAAAAAATAATAACCTTCAATAACCTCCCTTGCACTTGGAGCTTTTCATCTCATTGCCTGGGCAGGTTTTGATGGATGCTACCAAGAATTACTTTTTTGAAATTGGAAAGTGAATAACATTTATTTTATTCCAGTTGCAAGAATACATTGCATTTAAATTTTCAAGTGGAAATGTCATCAGATTATATCCTGTCTTCTTGGTCAATTTATATTCTTTTTATTTTCAGTTCTTTCTATTATGGGCAAAGTTTCTTATTTTGCAATGCAAGCATGTACAGAGTCAGCATCCTTTCCAACCATGATTTTAGAATGCATTTGAGTTCCATTAACTCCAATGCCAGACGCTGGCAACTTTGCATCTAACCACTGTGGCAAAGTCAGGAGAGGGAACATAGGAACATAGAACAGGAGTAGGCCATTCAGCCCCTCAAGCCTGTTCCACCATTCTATTAGATCATGGTTGATTTGTACTTCAATTCCAAATGCCTGCCTTTGCCCCATATCCCTTAATACCCTGACCTAACAAAAATCTATCCATCTCAGCCTTGAAAATTTGAATGGATCCAGCATCCACAGCCTTTTGGGGAGAGAGTTCCAGATTTCCACTACCCTCTACATAAAAAACTGCCTCCTAATTTCACTCCTAAATGGCCTAGCTCTAATTTTAAGATTATGTCCCTTTGCTCTGGATTCTCCCACCAGAGGAAATACTTTATCTGTAGCTAACCTATAAAATCCCTTTATCATTTTAAACACCTTAATCAAATCACCACTTAACTTTCTATACTCAAGGAGAGAAAGGTTCATACTTGTGGACCACTCAATGTAGATTGGCCTCAACCGATTTTTAAAGCGAGTGAAAATTACAACCACACCTCATAATTGCCACCACTGAAGTTCTACTTGCGCTGAATCAATTAAACCATACTCTGTTGTTATACAGGGTGACCAAAAAGCCTATATAATACCCTATTATCTAAAAAATTATAATTTCTTTAAGACTTATTAAACATTTCAATGATATCACGACTTTTTGATAACCCTGTATTTTGAATTCCATCCTACTGTATTAAATAATACATGCAAAACACATGTGCAATACTGATTCATTGCAGTTTTGGAACGATTAAATTCTCATGTTGAAAGCTGTATCTGGCCATAAGTATATCTATGTAAGCTGTTGTATGGTTGCACAATAATAATAATAATAATCCTTGCATTTGATATAGTGCTTTTCACATCTTCTAGATGTCTCAAAGCACTTCACAAAATATACTGTAAAGTGAATTGACTATATTCGTGGGCGAAACGCGGCAGCCAATTGCGCACAGCAGTGTCCCACAAGCAGTCATGGATTGAAATGACCAATTTATTATTGTCTATTTTCTTCAGGGATTATTATTAGGCGTGTGGAATAAGGAATCTTACCCACGGCTTCGTCGTGCCGGAATTGAACCCAGATCTCTTGCTTGAGAGGCGAGTGCTCTAACCACTGAGCTACAGAACTCCAATGATAACAGGGCGCCATCTTGTGTTCACAAATCAATAGGTGAATTGTTGTGATCAGTTTGAAAATGTATCATGGCTATTCAAAAAACGTGCTTCAAAATGACAATGTATTTGTGTGCTGCTTTGAGATTCCGGGAAAGTAGGATATAGAACAACAGAGTGCACAATGCACTACAATATTTTGTCAGTAGCTCATTACTGCATAAGAGTGTGGTCCCCAGAAAAAAATGTCAGAACAGAAATCTTTCTGCATTTTGCATGAACATTTCATACAAAATGTAAACTTAATTTGTACAACATGGACTCTCAGGTTCTCTAGTACACACTGAACTACTCTGGTGAAGTGAAAGTATATTAAACAACCAATTATTACCCTGGGTCAAGACATTCAGCTTCAATTTGAAACCTGCTTACGTTTAATAACAGCAGGAAAAACAGCTTCAAAATTAAGACTGAATTTAAGGATTTTCCACAATCTTGTGGATCTTAAATTTTAAGTCATAATAATCTCATAGGCTATAATCAAGGATTTCAAGCCTTAAATGTGGCTTAGTTTTGCCCTAGCAATGTGCCTCAGGCCCCAATCTTAGGGTGCCCTCTACAGTTAACAGTGTGATACTGTATATGTCTTTCAACTTGATTTCAGTTTCATTTCTTGCAGAAAAAGAACTGTACTCAGGAAACTATGAGACAGCAGACATTATTGCGGTTTGCGGCAGTGATCCTGAATATTAAGTGAAGAAAATAATATCTGTACATGTTGTGTCAGCCTGGCTGTCTTCTGAATCAGGAGGTTGTTGATTCAAGCCCCATATGGGGAATTTGAATTCACAGTCTAGGTTGTCACTGCATTGGAGTCCTATATTTTCGGAATTGGCATCCTTCCGTTCATACATTAAACCACAGTCCCATCTGCCTGTTCAGGTGGATGCTAAAGATCACATTGTACTACTTGAAAAGAGCAGGGGTTCTCACAGCGTCCTGGCCAACAATCCTTCATATGGTAACAGTAAGAATCCTTGCATTTGATATAGTGCCTTATCATGTCCTCAAGACATCTCAAAGCGCTTCGCAGAATATACTGTAAATTATATTGACTGTATATTTGTGGGCGAAATATAAAATTGATCATTTACTTTATGACTGATTATGGAATATTGGCTGTTGTCTTTGCCTACAAATATACAATCACTACACTTCACAGTAAAATCCCATGAAGGGCTTTGAGACACCTTGATCATATACTTTCTGTATAATAATAATCCTTACATTTGATATAGCGCCTTATCACATCATCGAGACGTCACAAAGCACTTGCAGAATATGCTGTCAGTGAATTGACTGTATATTTTGTGGGCAAAACGCAGCAGTCAATTGCGCACAGTAGTGTCCCACAAACAGTCGTGGATTGAGTGACTAATTTATTATTTTTAGATTTATTTTGAAGGAATTATTACCCCCAGAAAAGCAATCCGCCAAACGACTAACAACCAGGTTCCTACGTACTGCTAGGTAAACAGAAGTGTGTGGAGTAACGAAACTTGCCCAAAGTTTCATCCTGCCAGGAATCGAACCCAGATCACTCGCTTGCGAGATGAGTGCTCTAACCACTGAGCTACAGGACTCCACAAACTCCCCTAAGTTTCTATATCAAATGTAAGGATTATTATTTCATCCGGAGAAGCAAAAGTTATGAAAATAATAATAATAATAATAATAATCCTTGCATTTGATATAGCGCTTTTCACGTCGAGAGGACGTCCCAAAGCGCTTCACAGAACACACTGTAAAGTGAATTGACTGTATATTTGTGGGCGAACGCGGCAGCCAATTGCGCACAGCAATGTCCCACAAACAGTCGTAGATTGAAAATGACCAATTTATTTATTGTTTTTGGTTTTGGAGGGATTATTATTAGGCGTGTGGAGTAAGGAAACTTGCCCAAGGTTTCGCCCTCTGCCTGGAATTGAACTCAGGTCTCTCGCTTGCAAAGCGAGTGCTCTAACCACTGAGCTACAGGACTCCACACTTACAAAACCAAATTATATTTCTACTTGTAGTGATTTATACAGATTGTAAATGTAACATGTTTCTCTTAGGAAGTATTACTGGAAAAACTCACAGGAAAGACATGTTAAGATCAAGATTTTGCTAAGCGTCTTAGAAAATAAAATATTCTGCAACACTCTTTTATAAATTACTTTATTGTCTTATGAGGTGTTCATTACTTAGTTATTCAATAAAAAGTAATTGTTATAATGCAAAACAAATTAGCAGAGCCTTTTTAATGATTATATGAAATAGATTTAAATATAGTCACAAATTGAGAGCTTGCAAAAGTATTTTTTTTAGATAACAATGTAAATGAAAGCATCATGTAAATGTTCCTGTTCTTACCTATTAAGGCTGGCCTGATTTCTTTCTTAAAAAATAGTTTTTTTCTCAATAATTTGTGTACCAGAAGGTTATGGGTTCAAGCTCTATGACGGGTAATGGAACTCACGATAACTATATCTATTCAAAATATGGACAGCTATATAATTGTAAGTGTGTTCTTGTTTTTATCCATAGTCCAGAATTGTTTTACCATTATTTATAAGCACTCAGCTAAAATTTCACCAAATTTCGCCAAAACAGAAAGTGAACACCCACATATTGGGTGAATGGAGCAGAACAACAAAGTGTTCCACTTTCCTCACTTTCAATGATAAAAATGATTCAATACTTTGAAGCAACAACGCATTTTTATTGCTCCAAGACCCCACCCTGTGTAAAGGGCATTCTACAAATGCAAGTTGGTGTCGTTTTATGTTGGGAATCAAAGCCGAAAATGTGCCTTCAAATGATTCAGTTTGTTCTTGATCTCCCACCTACCCAGAGAGCAATCTCTGTTTATCTGTCGTTCACAATCTTGCTTCACTAGTTCCGATCTTTTGTTTTTGATTCTAAACTGACTTCAGCTGGCTAAGAAAAATGTCTCAAAACAGTTGGTATTTTATTCTTTTAAAGTCAAATGGAGTGACTGTGGTGTATGATAGTGAATGTTTATTGTACCACCAGTGAGCGTGGCAAAGTTTTTATATTATTTTGTGATTCATGGAAAGCAGCTGGTGCAGTCAAAAGTGTCACAGCAAAAGCACCAGAATTATTGCATGCACAATTCTGCTTCTGTTAAAAATGATGCATTTTTCAAAAAATGAATTGCCTAATGTGTGATATGAGCAGAATACCTGAGCAGGAGATGTAATCTGGGGACATAAATTATGATGTTTTCGAGCAGATTTAATTACCAGATGAGTTATTGAATCAACTAATATCAAAAAGTTCTGTCCATACCTAAAGACTGGCGATTGGTATATATCATCTCCCCTCTCCCCACGCTGACACTTTAGCACAATGTATGGGTCCAAAGCCATTTAAAAGAGATTTTTTAATTGAGTGATCATTATCAGATTGATTAATTTATTTGAAGTCCAAATTTTTTAATCATTTTCTATTAGTTCATCTGGTAATACATATATATGTATATATTTGTGTGTATACAGGTTAATTCACTAGCTTCTTGTTTGAATATTAAGGAGTCTTGTAGCTCAGTAGTTAGAGCACTCGCCTCACAAGCGAGAGACTTGGGTTCGATTCGTGGCAGGCCAAAACCTTGGGCAACTATTCTTACTCCACACGCCTAATAATAATCCCTCAAGNAAAAAAATAATAAATTGCTCACTTCAATCCACGACTGTTTGTGGGGACACTGTTGTGCACAATTGGCTGCCACGTTTCGTCCACAAATATACAGTCAATTCACTTTACTATATATTCTGTGAAGCGCTTTGAGATGTCTAGAAGACGTGAAAAGCACTATATCAAATGCAAAGATTATTATTATTATTAGAACCCATTTGCGCATGTGTAGCGGAGTGCTGTACATTGAAATAGAGCAAACAGCACAGTAGTGAATAAGGTGAAACTGGAATTTGTAATGTTTACAACAACAACAACAACAACAACAAGATTCCATTTATAAAGCGCCTTTCACGTCAGGAGGACGTCCCAAGGCGCTGCACAGTTGGGTCATGACCCGAGCAGGGGGGAAATGGTCAGGGTGAGGGGAGGGAAGGGAGGGAGCGAGGAGGGGGGAAATGGTCAGGGTGAGGGGAGGGAAGGGAGGGAGCAAGGAGGGGGGAAATGGTCAGGGTGAGGGGAGGGAAGGGAGGGAGCGAGGAGGGGAAGAGAGTCGAGAGGGGAGCTGAAGGCTCGGTCAAAGAGAAAGGTTTTGAGACCGGCCTTGAAGGAGGAAAGGGAGGAAGCAAGGCGAAGGCACTGGGGGATGGAGTTCCAGAGCCTAGGGGCTGAGAGGCTGAAGGCCCGACCACCGATGGTAGGGCGGTTGGGGCGGGGGACGTGGAGCAGACCGGAGCCAGAGGAACGGAGGGTACGGGCAGGTAGGTAGGGGGATAGTAGGTTGGAGAGGTAGGAGGGAGCAAGGCCGTGAATGGCCTTGTAGGTGAGGATGAGGATCTTGAAATCAATCCTCTGGGGGATGGGGAGCCAGTGGAGGCGAGCGAGGGTGGGAGTGATGTGGTCCCGAAGCCTGGTGCGGGACAGTACACGAGCTGCAGAGTTCTGAATGACCTGCAGCTTGTGGAGGGAGGTGGCGGGAAGGCCGGCGAGGAGAGAGTTCCCATAGTCCAGCCTTGAGGTGACAAAGGCGTGAACCAGGGTTTCAGCAGCGTGAGGGGTGAGGTAGTGCCGTAGTCTGGCGATGTTCCGGAGGTGATGGAAGGCGGTGCCAGTTGTGGTGCGGATGTGAGGGAGAAAGGGTCGAACAAAACGCCGAGGTTCCTGACTGGCTTTGAGAGGTGGAGAGTGCAGCCTTGGATGCTGATGGTGTCAGCGCCTGAGGTGCGGAGGCGCTGACGTGAGCCAATCAGGAGGGCCTCGGTTTTTCGCACGTTGAGCTGAAGAAAGTTGTCTCTCGTCCAGGACTCGATGTCGGACAGGCAGGCTGTCAGGACATCGGTGGTCGTGGAGTTGAGAGTAGAGGAGGAAAGGTAGAGTTGGGTGTCATCCGCATACATGTGGAAGTTAACTCCATGTCTGCGGATGATGTCACCGAGGGGGAGCATATAGAGGGTGAAGAGGAGGGGACCGAGGACAGAGCCCTGAGGGACACCACATGAGACAGTACGGGGGGTGGAGGAGAAGCCATTCGTTGAGACAAAGTGAAGACGGTGAGAAAGGTACGACCTAAACCATTCAAGGACAGTGCCTTGAAGGTTGAGGTGGGAGGACAAGCGGTGGAGTAGGATAGCGTGGTCGACCGTATCGAATGCTGCCGATAGGTCGAGGAGGACGAGGAGACAGAGGGAGCCCTGGTCACAGATGGTCAGGATATCATTGGTGACCTTGACCAGGGCAGTTTCTGTGCTATGAGCAGCACGGAAACCTGACTGAAGGGGTTCAAAAAGAGAATGGGTGGAAAGGAAAGAGCGCAGTTGGGAGGCGACAACTCTTTCCAAGACCTTGGAGAGAAAGGGGAGGTTGGAGATGGGCCGGTAGCTTGATAGCTGCGACGCATCAAGGGAGGGTTTTTTCAGGGTGGGCGTGATGATGGCAGTTTTTAATGGAATGGGGACAGAGCCAGAGGAGAGGGACAGGTTGATGATGTCAGTGATATGTGGGGCAAGAAAGTGGAGCTGGGAGATAAGGAGTGGAGTGGGGATGGGGTCAAGGGAGCAGGTGGTTGGTTTTAGGGATAGGATGAGTTCAGTGACAGAGGGTGGGGAAACGGGTACGAAGGTGTGTAGGGGAGGATGGGTAGGAGTCGGAGTGTGGGAGGGAAGGGGTGGGTGGTGGGTGGAAGTTGGAGGGGAAGTGACCGCGGAGCGGATTCCCTTGATCTTGGATTCAAGGAAATCCAGCATCTCCTCGCAGTGAAGGTTGGAGGAGATGACCTGCGCGGGGTGGCGGGGGGGACGGAGGAGTCGGGTTGTGGTGGAAAACAGTAGCCTGGGGTTGTTCTTCGCCTCCAGGATTATCCTGGAGTAGAAGGACGACTTGGCCGAGGCTAGAGTGGAGCGGTAAATTTTGAGGAGGTCCAGCCAGATTTGTCGGTGGACCGTTAGGCCAGATTTGACACAGGTGCGTTCAGCAGCCCGCACCTGGCTTTTCAGTGAGCGGAGGTGGGTGGTGTACCAGGGGGAGGAGCGGGAGTAGGAGACAGTGCGGGAAGTGATGGGGGCAAGAGTATCGAGTGTGGAGGAGAGGGTATTGTGGAGGAGGGAGAGAGGAGAAGAGGGGTCGGTGAGGGTTGAAGGCCAGAGGGAGAGGAGTTCAGAGGACTCCAAGGCATCGGTTAGGGATTGTGGGGGTAACTTCTTCCAAGGGCGGTAGAAGATGGTGGTGGGTCTGGTGGAGGTGGGGAGGGGGGTGGAGGTGGTGAAGGAGATGAAGTAGTGGTCAGAGATGGCCTTGTCGGTAATAGTGACATCCGAGACACTGAGGCCCCGGGTGATCACCAAATCGAGTGGGTGGCCGTGACTGTGAGTGGGGGAGTTTATGTGTAAGGAGAGGTTGAGTGAGGAGAGCAGGGAAGAGAAGTCTGTGGAGATGGAGCAGGAGGGGGTGAAGTGTAGGTTAAAGTCGCCCAGGATGATGAGGCGATCGGAGCAGAGGCAAAGAGATGTGAGGAGTGTTGAAATGTCAGAGATGAAGGTGGGAGAGGTTTTAGGGGGCCGGTAGAGGAGGAGGATTTTAAGGGAGAGGAATGAGGGGTGGGAGAGGGTGAGGTGCTCAAAGGAGGGGAAAGAGCCAGTGGAGTAGGGGGATAGGGCAAGTGGTGTCCTTGAGATAAGGGCAACACCACCGCCACGGCGGTTGGGGCGGGGGATGTGGTGGGAGGTGTAGCCGGGTGGCGTGGCCTCCGTGAGGGGGAAGGTGTCGCCTGGGGTGAGCCAGGTTTCTGTTAAGGCCATGATATCAACGTTCTCATCAAGGATGAGATCGTTGATGACCAGGGCCTTGTTGCAGAGGGAGCGGACATTTTGCAGTCCGATGTGGAGGGAGCGGTTGACAGAAGGGTGTGTGGGAGGGGAGGGGGGTCCAGGTTGTGAGGCAGGGGTGGGGGGAATGGGGATGAGGGAGGAGAGGTTGACTCCCCGGGTCTGTGTCCGGGGTGGGTGGCGAGTGTGGTGGGGAATGGGGCAGTCGGTGTGGCTGCTGCTGGACAGCCAACGCCGAGTGCCACGGTGAGCCCGGCGGAGGATTCCCAGGCTGGAACAGAGGGAGGTTGTGGGAGGGTCAAGTGGGGATAGAAGACGAGAGGGACGGAGAGAGAGGAGGAGAGAGCGGGAGAGATGCAGAGGGGGGAGGGTTTGGGGGGAGAGAGGAGGGGGGCGGGAGGGAGGGGGTGAGGGGGCTCGGGTCAAAGCGGCAGCCATAGTGCGCACGCGGGGACCGGGAGCGAGCGGTCAGGTGGATGGCATTATCCCGCAGATTGGGGCAGCGAACCCAACAGGACCATAGTGGGCTCTGATGTGAGCCCTGGGGGGGGTGGGGGGGGGCGCAGAGGTTTTTTTTTTTTTTTTTTTTTGCGCGCGCACTCACCTGAAAACTAATCTATGACGTCGCAGTTCCCCCGCTCCGCCCCCACACCTCCCTCCCCTCCCCCCCCCCCCCGGGGCTGAACTCGCTCCGGCGTCGAGTTTAAGTACCTGGGTCAGTAGGCCCAGGCTCCTCCCCGCGCTGTCCTGCCGCCGCTCCCCGACTGCAAGCATTACAATAAGTGCATTCTGAATTTGTTGCTACTTTTTTATTTTTCTATTCCTGTGCCACCCATTTTCCAAACCAGAGAGGATCCTGGCCACCAACTTCCATTTAGGTTATGACTGCTAGGTGGTAGAATGGGAAAAGACCATTGTGGTCTATTAGGTTTGTCCCAAATTAAGAAAAAAATACACTGCTTTAGCTTTTACATCCCTCAATTGATTTCGTCACCAAGTAGCTATCTAATTTCCTCTTGATTTTGCTGCCTCTACCTGCTCCCTGAGCAGACTATTCCACATATTCATCGCTCTATTAAAATTATTGCTTCACTCAGTATTCCCTTTATTATAGAGGCTGCTTCAATTTGAAACATTATTCAACTGTACTCTTAAAGATTTTGAATACTTCAATAGAATATTTCAATTTTTCAATAGGATACATCAAAAGTATAGTTCAATACTTCAATACATTTTTAAAGGTGGGTGGACAGATGGACAAAGCTGCTAAAATGCTAATGGAGCTTTAGGTTTTATAAATAGAAATATAGAATGTAAAAGCAAAGAAATAATGCTAATCTTATATAAATCATTAGCTGGAGTGGTGTTACACTACTGTGCCCAGTATTGGTCATTCCATTTTTGGAAATATGTCAAGGCGATAGAAGGCGAGCAGAGAAGATTTATTAGGATGATACTGGGGTTGAGTAGTTTGGTCTATGAGCCGAAACTTGAGGAATTGGGATTATTTCCACTGGAAAAAAAAATTGATGGGTACCCTGATAAAGATGATAATAATAATAATCATCCTTGCATTTGTTATAGCGCTTTATCACGTCGTTGAGACATCTCAAAGAGCTTCACAGAATACACTGTAACATGAATTGACGATGTATTATGTGGCGAAAAGCATCAGCCAATTGACTATAGCAGTGTCCCACAAACAGTCATGGATTGAATGACCAATTTTTTTTTGAGGGATTATTACAACAACAACAACAAGATTCCATTTATAGAGCGCCTTTCACGCCGGGAGGATGTCCCAAGGCGCTGTAAAGCAATCTGCTAATCGACTAACAACCAGATTCCTATTTATTGCTATGTAAACAGAGGCGTGTGTAGTAAGCACACTTGCCTAAGGTGTTTCCCCGCCTGGGAATTGAACCCAGACAAGCACTCTAACCACTACACTGAGGGAATTTTTTAAAATTATGAGGGGTTTTGATAGACTAAATAGTGAGAAATTATTTCTGCTGGTCATTGAGTCAGTAAATAGAGGGGATCAGTTTGAGACAATTATTAAACAAGCAAATGAGAAGTTTAGGAGAATTTTTTTTCCACACACAGAACAATTAGGAGACGGCAGTGGTGTCCCAACGTTTTGGTTGGCCAACAAAATAAATTGTCTTGATTGAATATTTCTTGATCTATGCCATAAATAAAGAAATATTCAATCAAGTAAAAAACTGGAAACACACTATTGAGTGAACATGGACTTACCTAGTCTAATGCGAATGTTCGTGGGGTGGAGGGGTAGGGGGGGAGCTCCTTGACAGCTCCACAGGTCACTTCTGGCCTGAGGGCTATGGGTTGGCCACCACTGGAAGAAGGAACTCATGTTGGCCTTCAAGAGGAAACTAGATAAATACCTTAAAAAGAGTCAGCCACAGGGGTATTGAGATTGGGCAGGTAAATGGGACTGAAAGGATTACTCTTGAGGGAACCAGCAAAGCCAGAATGAGCCGAATGACCTTCTTCTGTGCCGTAAATTTCTGTAGTTCTAGAATACCTGAGCAGTCTATAGGATGAACATTCAAACTAGAATCTCGCTGTAGGGAATTACAGACGTGAGTTTAGTGCAATAAATTGAAGCTCCAATGAGCTGTGCTGCCCAGTGAATTTTGTGAATGTACAGTTTGACTGAAAAATTTGTTCATGTGAAATCAATCACTTTTATTTGAAATAGCAATTAAAGTCTGAAATCTCCAGAAACCTTTAAATCGTGTCAATGATAGGGGTATGGCAAAGGGGCAAGTAAATGGGATTGAAAGGATTGCTTTTTAAAAGTGGCAGTATTGACATTATGGGCCAAATAACCGTCTTCTGTACTGTAAATTTCTATGGTTCTAAATAGTCGAGGGAAGCTAATACTCCAATGTAGTGCTGAGGGTGGCTGGAGGTGTCGTTTTTCCGATCAAAGTTAAACCATTGTCCTGTCTCGTTGTTAGGATGGAAGTTAAGATTCACTTGCCGCTATTTTTAAAGTGAAGTGTTTCTATTGTTGACCTGCGATCAATCCCCCAATAACATTGGTCATTCACTTCATAGCTATTTGGGGGACAATGCTTTGCACAAAATTGGCAGCTGTGATTAATACTACTACAACTACTACTAATAATGATAATCCGTGCATTTGATATAGCGCCTTATTACATCTTCTAGACGTCTCAAAGCGCTTCACAGAATATACTGTGAAGTGAATTGACTGTATATTTTGTGGGCTAAATGCGGCAGTGAATTGCGCACAGCAGAGTCCTACACACAGTTGTGGATTGAAGTGACCAAATTTTTTTTGAAGGGACAAGTGATCCGCCAATCGACTAACAACCAGGTTCCAATTGGTTGCTTGGTAAACAAAGGCGTGTGAAGAAAGGAAACTTTCCCAACATTTCGCCCTGCTTGGGAATCGAACACTTGTCCTCTGACTTGCGAGGCAAGTGCTCTAACTACTAAACGACAGGACTCCACAAAACAGATTGCCCACAAAGCACACAGACATTTCACTTTACCTTAAATCCATTTTGAGGCATCTTCCTGACTTGAAAGGCATTATACCAAATGTAAGAATAATTATTTATTCTGGTAAGAGAACAGTAAGTTTGTTATTCTGTATAGGATCTCTCAGACCCTTTATTCTGTGGCTTGGCTAATACCTAGTTACCTAGATGTTATTTCTTCAAATGATTTGGTCGCATCAACCAAAATAAAAACCTTTTGTGCTGAATTAAACTGACATTCCGCAAATTGGCACTTTGGGAGCTGGCAAGTTCAAATGGCTGTCACAGGCAACTTCATTCACAAACATTGCGCACCTAACGACAGAAAATGACAGGAGGGAATTTTCTGCAATTCAGCAATGATCACTGGTGATGAATATTCCACCCCTTATGTCTTTTTAGAGAAAGAGGGTGTGGAAGAATATTAACTTCTCTCTTAATATTTTGACTTAAAAATTGTCCAAATTAAGAGTAGAAAAGAAAGCAAAAAACACAAAGGAAATAAAATACCTAGCGAATAGATGCCAGAATAATGTACAACAACAACAACTTGCATTTATATAGCTCCCTCCTTGCAGGGTAGCATCTCGGAGAGCATAACAGTGATGGAGCCTGACCAGTGAATCGTTTATAAATTTATATTTATCTCATCAATTTTAAAAGGCATCTTTCATATTTCGGCACCATGGGTTTGTTTAATCATACAAGATACGTCTGTTAGAACAGATGCTGCTATGGAGTATGATTGATTTTGTTCCTGATATCTCCGTTTTTTGAAACTGAGCAATAAATAATTGCAATTGCTAATTTTTTGGTGTGTGTAAAACAGCTGCCCAATGTTGTGAAATTGTGCCCATTGACAAATTATCTGTCTCCAGTGCAACTGTTACAACCCTCAGAAAAACATGTATTCCATAAGGATAAAAATATTATTTAGGCTTTGCTGAAGGAATTCTGGAAGCTTTGCACAACATTGAAATCTAATAAATTAACTCTGTTCCACGCACTCTACGTAATCAATTTGTTAACATACTGTCCTGACAGGTAAGTATATCAAATTTGTCATATGCACTTTTAAATACAGTATAATGCAGTTATTAAATATATCATTTAAGTTGCAGAAACCCAGTACCATGCTTAAGAGTATCTAACTAGACTGAGAGTTCCAGATATCTATACCACTTGCACATGGAAATTTCCCCGTGTGTGGTATGAATGTGCACTCTCCCTGGAGGTACGCAACCTGGAGAGTATCAGGCAAATGTTGGCAAGAGCCAAGGTTTGGGGGGCGGGATTTAGTGACTGGAGGGGGGTATTGAGTGACTGGGGGGTTATTGAGTGACTGGGGGGGGTATTGAGTGACGGGAGGGGTATTTAGTGACTGGGGGGTGGTATTGAGTGACTGGTGGGGGGGTTATTTATTGACGGGGGGTATTTAGTGATGGGGGCGTTATTGAGTGACGGGGGGGATTGAGTGACTGGGGGGGCGGATTGAGTGACTGGGGGGGTGGGGGGTGTATTGAGTGGGGTGGGGGTTGTATTGAGTGATTGGTGGGGGCTGGTATTTAACAATAATAATACGTCTTCTCGACGTCCCAAAGCACTTCACAGAATAAAGTAAAGTGAATTGACTGTATATTTGTAGGCGAACGCGGCAGCCAATTGCGCACAGCAATAATAATAATAATAATCCTTGCATTTGATATAGCGCTTTTCATGTCGGGAGGACGTCCCAAAGCGCTTCACAGAACACACTGTAAAGTGAATTGACTGTATATTTGTGGGCGAACGCGGCAGCCAATTGCGCACAGCAATGTCCCACAAACAGTCGTAGATTGAAAATGACCAATTTATTATTGTTTTGGGTTTTGGAGGGATTATTATTAGGCTCTGTGTGGAGTAAGGAAACTTGCCCAAGGTTTCGCCCTCTGCCTGGAATTGAACTCAGGTCTCTCGCTTGCAAAGCGAGTGCTCTAACCACTGAGCTACAGGACTCCACATTTTATTAAAACGTTGCAACTGCAATTACTAACGTTCACAGAATTCTTGCATACTCAAATGTTAATTATACCATTATTTATTTACATTATCGTTCAGCATTTATGTTGAAAAAAACAATATTTAATTTATTGTTACGATAGATTTCCAATTGTTATTGCAGCCTAAGCTATTTCCACATAATACAGTCACATCATACTTTGTTCCACAAACAGTCGTGCATTGAAAATGACCAATTTATTATTGTTTTTTTGTTATGGAGGGATTATTATTAGGTGTGTGGAGTAAGGAAACTTGCCCAAGGTTTCGCCCTCTGCCTGGAATTGAACTCAGGTCTCTCCCTTGCAAAGCGAGTGCTCTAACCAATGAGCTACAGGAGTCCATAGTGATGGGGTGGGGGGGCGGGGGGTGGTATTTAGTGATGGGGGGAGTATTGAGTGACTGGGGGAGGGGTATTTAGTGACGGTGTGGGGGGATTGAGTGATGGAGGGTATTTAGTGGCGGGGGTGGGGGATTGAGCAACGGGGGTGGGGGGATTGAGTGACAGGGGGGTTATTTTGTGACGGAGGTGGGGATTATTGAGTGACTGGGGAGGGGAATTTAGTGACGGGGAGGGATTGAGTGACTTGGGGTGGGATTGAGTGACGCGGGGGGATTGAGTGACTGGGGGGGGTATTGAGTGAAAAA